>NW_028317866.1:2998750-3329375 GCF_062004578.1 Staurois parvus | reverse complement strand
AGAAGTTATGCCCACATTCACTTTTTATATCTATGACATATTTGCTATGCATTGTTCACTTCTTCAGTTATATGTATTACATTCTTTTCCCTATTTTCATAATTCCTCACCTTGCTGTGTCCTTCTGACCTTGTCCATTTTTTCATATTCCTACTGATTGCTAGAGATGAGCAAATTGTTCCACCAAGTTTGAGATCTGACCCAGATCAGGTTGATTCACAGCTAGTGAAGATTTGTGAATAAAACCACTGCTAGTCTCTGAAGGTTCTCATTTTTCAGGGCATGGTATAGCTAGTAGTAGTTAATCACATTCAGCTGGACCTATTCTGTAATGTTGATGACTTTACGTGGCTTATGCAAGCCATTTATTCAGTTCTAAAGAGTGTAAGTAAAAACCTCCAGCATTTATATTCACACCTTAATCCAATCACTATAGAATTTGTTAAGGTTGATTTTGGTTGGCCAAAAACAGAATGGCAGGCATGGAGGTTGTAGAACTACCCTGTTCCAGTTACATAATCTCATCATTGGTGTCAGGAAGTTTGAAGAGTTATTCCTTCAATTTACATGGCTGAAGGCATGAATTGTTGTCACAACCCTTGAGAAGAGAAAAAAGAAATTATATGTGGAAGACAGATGGTGTTGAAGACCCCTGGGTGTTCCAGTTTGACATTTTGAGAACCAGTTCTCCTCTCTTTCCAAAACATGCACCTCATTGTCCTGGAAACAACGTCTCTTTTCTTTAAGGCATAGAAAAGCTGCAATATCTCGACCTCAGAGGTTTTTACATTCCACACTACATTACTTTGCATATAGAAAGTAACCTAAGTGGAACTTTACCCATTAAACTTGATAAAAATAATGTTCTTTAGCAAGCAACATACATTCCACATTAATAATTATGCTACCAAAATCAGTGGGTATTGTAAATTATGTGAATAGACCACACCCTCCTATGCCAAATATGAAGTGATTACAATGACCCCTGAGCCGCCATAATAGTACTTCCATCCAGGAAGCTCAAATCTTAGTTATGTTCATTAGCGTCCAACATAAAGTTCAAATTCCAAACACACAAAACATCCAACAAAAACTCCCAAACGTTCTCAAGGATTTTCCATATATACTGGTGATATCTTCGTATTGTCCACCAATTCCCAATTTTCCTCAAACCGATTTCTCCTCTTACACTTTTAGTACCTCAAAAAAATAGATAAACTACACATAGTGCATTATCTATTTTGCATTATCCCTAAAATATAACGCAAATACTGGTGATGTGCTCATATCAAAACACCCAAGTGATCATGTGTTCATCCAGTGACTGTAATTCCTACTGTTACCCTGAGTAGGTAGATAACTTGCTTAATGAGCTCAAGAGATTACAGGATCCTTCATATCATGTGAATCAGTGTCACGTCACACAACACACTAGTGATCATACAGTGAAACAGCCGAATGGTACGACACCTGCCAACCCATGAATGTTACCAGATTGACAGGTAATGAAGGCTTTGCTCAGACAGACTCTTTACTCCAGGACCATGATATCAATGCTCCAAAACCAGAAATGGCATGTACCCAGAAGGAAAGTAAACAGTCATCATGTAAAACCGTCTTAGATAAGAGCTATATACTTTATTAAAAGTGCTTACATATTTGCAGAGTATTTGCAGCAATGAAATATCTCCTCCAAGCCTGCTACTTTGTATTGTTTGTGGTCAGTCCGGACCTCATCCAAAATGGCCATTGCAATACTTCCGGCAACGTCTGACGTCACTACTTTCGTCATCACGACTTTTTCAAAGTTGTTGTGCTAATCTGAAGACCAAATGAAGTTTGGAAGTCTTTAGCTATTGACTCTGAAGACAGTTGGCAGCTTCTGCACACTGTGCTCTTCAGCATGCGCTGATTGTGCTCTGTCATTTTATGTGGACTACCACTTTGTGGCTGAGTTGCTGTTGTTCCCAGTTGCTTCCATTTTGTTATAATACCAGTTGACCGTGGAATATTTACTAGCAAGGATATTTCACGGATGGACTTATTACACAGGTGGCAACCTATCACGGTACCACGCTTGAATTCACTGAACCCCCGAGAGCGACCCATTCTTTCACAAATGTTTGTGGAAGCAGTCTGTATGCCTAGGTGCTTGATTTTATAGTACTTTAGTATAGTACTTTATTACATAGTTAAAATAGAAAGCACAAACAACAATGCTCTCTCATGTCTGAACTAACATTGTCATAAATTGGTGCTAATCAGCACTCAAAACCAGATGGTAGGTTTACTTCATGAAAAATATAGCCAGTTCTCCTCAACAACGGCCCTTCTGCTTCTTCAGGAGTATTAGAGAGAGCAGCACAATATCTACAAAACAAGACATGATACACATACATAATAATACAAAAATACTGCAAATAGATAGGATATTTAGGAAGATTAGCTAGTCAATGGAAAAGCTTACCCAAGCAGTCCAAACAAAGAAACAATTGGGAACACCAGCACACTGAGCTTCTGAGCAGCAGTAAATCTTTAAGCTGTCAGCAGATCGGCCTCTAGACTTTTGGCACAGTGATGAAAAATAGAGCATAACTAAGCATGTGCAGAGCAAGGGAGTATTACTGGATTTTACTCTCTTCCTGCCGGAGGTACGCATATATGCAGCCTCTCAGCTGGTGGGCATTATGTGCTGAGCGGTTACATATGTGCAGCCCTATGTAAACGGATTTTTTGTGCAGAGAGAGATAGCACCTGTGTGCTCCCAGCACAGTTACTGGTGGGGACTGGAAATCTCCCCCAATGCATACCCACAATTGGGATTTTTCCAATCATGTGCCCTCTGTGACTGCCAACCACTGCGGTCACATGATCAGACTGCCCACTTCAACCCAGCATTTAGAGCTTCTTAAAGGGTTGGGAGGCAGTGGCTGGAAGGGTTTAAACAGTATAGGCACTTATTTTTAATGTTTTACATACCTATACCTGCAAAAGGGACTAGCATGAAGCCATCTAGCAGGACTTAATTTTTTGACTAAAGTTCCACTTTAACTTGTGTTTGGGTGTTGGGTCTTTTGGATGTATAAGCTTCTGTATCAGTATATTGCTGGGCTTAAAAGTCAGATTGTAAAGTTTGTTGAGGATCAGTTTTTCCAATGCTCTAGCTACATATGGTATGACTACATTACTCTATGGGTTCTGCTTCTTCCCTCTGTTCAAAGGTTCTGTGTTTTTTCCTGACCTTATATGTTTTAATGAAAGTAGGTAGCCACAAAGCAGTTATATATTGTTTGTGTGCTTTGTCTTTAGATTCTATGTTTATTGCTACCGTCTCAGCCCACCATTGCAGAGTTCTAATAACACCAGTTTAAGCTCCATTTGGGTGTGAGGGTCAAAAAGCAGATATTGATCTGTGTGTGTAAGTTTCCTGTAGACCTCAATGTCCAGTTTACCCCTCCTTGACATGTAGCACACAGTCCAAAAATAAGTTTTGTTATTCTGTACCTGTGTAAATATGTTGCTTTTTTTTCGTTCATGTGTTCACAAAAAGGTTGCATTTCTGATGTTTAAATCTTGATCCGTGTATCATCTACATACCTGAGCCAATGACTTGCTGTTATTCTACTGAAATAGTTCAAAGCATTCTTTCTACCTACAGCATGTAAAGGTCAGATACAATGCGAGATGCCATTAGCACAGCCATGTTTCCATCTGTAGAAGTTATCCTTATACTTGAAATAAGTGGCATTGACACAAAGGTACTTCAAGGAACATACTTGGTAAGGTTTGAGTTTTGTTCAACTGTCAACAGTCTCACCTCGTTTTATATATTTCCTTACAGTCTCAATAACCTATGTCGTTTGCAAATGTGACATTATATGACAACTTTGTCTTATCTGTTGAAATCAATTTCACACCTCCTGTTGTTGGAAAATCAACATCTGCCTTGACACATTCCATAAACACTTTCATAATCACTAATAGGTCCTTTCAAAATGTTTGTTGGTTAAGAGCATTAAAATCAGCCAAGGCATTTCAGATGAAAGACCTCTCCCTTTTTCTGGGCTTGTTTAGCTGCTTCTTTCTTCCCCACTCTTAGCTCTGCTGTACAGACTATACTGTAACTGCAAGAGGCTGATACCAAGTAAAATTCAGGTACTGCATTTGAAAAAAAAACTGCCATCAGTTCATAGTGCAGTTAAGAGGTCTTCTATTGCATTGCGACAGATGAAATAGAAGACCTATAAACTGCACTATGAACTGATAGCAGTTTTTTTTTTCAAATGCAGTACCTGAATTTTACTTGGTACCAGCCTCTTGTAGTTACAGTATAGTCTGTACAGCAGAGCTAAGAGAGGAGAAGGGAGAAGCAGCTAAAAAGGCAATTAGTTTGTGAGGTGTTGGGGGGATATGTAAGTTAATGTGAAACTCCAGTAGAGAAAGATCAGATGCCCTCCTCTGCTAGACAGGGCTAGACTGTGGAGGAGTGCTGTGTAAATCACAAGACTGGATTGAGAGAAATACAAATCCTTTGGTAAGTACAACGATTGTCATGCAAGTACTTTATCTCTATAGCTATCTGTCTGCCTGATATTCAGCTTTAAGGCAGAGACTGTTGCAGCAGCATTCAGTATATAAAAGCACTGATGAACATGTTTGTGATATAAAAAAAGTATAGTAAAAAAGTAATAAACTTGGAGTAACAATTGTAATCAATCATAATCCATTATTATACTTGGTGGCTTTCATATTAACCCCTAGCCTACCAGGCACTTATACCCCCTCCTGCCCAAGCCAGTTTTCAGCTTTCAGTGCTATCGCACTTTGAATGACAATTGCGCGGTCATCCAACATTGTACCCATATGAAATTTGTATAATTTTTTTGAGACAGATAAGGTTTTCATTTGGTGGTATTTAATCACCACTGGGTTTTTTATTTTTTGCTAAACAAACCAAAAACAACTGAAAATTTTGAAAAAAAAAACACGTTTGTTTCTTAGTTTTTGTTATAAAATTTTGTAAATAAGTGATTTTTCTCCTTTACTGATGTGCGCTAATGAGGCTGCAGTGATGGGCACTTATAGGCTGCACTGATAGGTGGCACTGATGAGGAGGAACTAGTAGGTGGCACTGATGAGCATTGACAGGCATCACTGATGGGCACTGAAAGGCAGCACTCATATATGGCACTGATAGGCGGCACTGACAGGTGGCACTGATAGGCAGCACTGACTGGCACTGTTAGGCGGCACTGATAGGCAGCACTGATGGACACTGATAGGTAGCACTGACACTGATAGGCAGCACTGACTGGAACTTATACGTGGCACTGATTGGCAGCGCTGATAGGTGGCACTGACTGGCACTGATAGGTGACACTCAAAGGCAGCTCAGATGGGCACTGATATGTGGCATTGATGTGGCACTGGCATGTGGCATTGATTAGCACTGACAACTGCCATTGATGGGCACTGACAGGTGGCACTGCTGGGGCTACACTGATTATCAGGGCACACTGATCATCAGTGCCCTGATGATCAGTGTACATGTCCCCTCCAAAGAATGCCGATTTCTGTCTGTCCTCTCCTCTCGAGCTGTCAATGTGACAGCTCGTGAGGAGAGAAATGCCGATAACCGGCATTTCCCTATTTACATGAGATCAGCTGTGATTGGACACAGCTGATCACATGACCGAGCCGACATCTTCGGCTCTTTCCGTTGATTGGTGATCCGCTGTGTCCGAGGAACACAGCGGACCACCGATCGCCGCACTGCACACTCCCTGAGCCACGCACGTACGGTTAGAGTGGGAGTATGTCATATGATGTCCTCCCAGAAAGAGAGAACCATCTTCATTACTTTATATAGCAGGCGGGAGGCGGTTAAGGGTGTTTTTGTTTACATTTTTTTTAGGGCTGATCTTTTTTTCCTCTTCAACCCTATTTTTAATCTGTCCATCTTGCCTTTGATTAACCTTTAACATTATTACATAATTTAACACAACATCAAAGTAAGCACATCTCTTCTTCACTGCCACTGATTTGAATGTGTAATGTAACTTCCCTCCAAACAGGCTTTGATTTATAGTCTTCCTTAAGTCAATTTACCAATCAAGAATCCTAATGCAAAATCTTGACTTGTTTCTGTGTAAATTTATTGTACTGTTATGTCGTGCATAATTTCATGCTAATAATATACATTTAAAAACGGAGACCCCATGTGTATAGTTTAAAAACAGATACATTTTTCTGTTTTTAATATTTAATGTTGTATTATTGTAAGGCAAATCTAATTTTTTTATTAATTTGTGAATTCTGGTTCAGTGGATATGTCATGCGTGTTTCTGATTTATTCATTACATCGACCTCCCCTTCATTTACTTCACAGGAAATCCAAGCCTCTGCTGTAATCCGATCAACATAACTGCTGAACATAAATTATCAACTGTATACCCCTCTTCATACTTATACTTTACCAGATCATCATAGCAACTACTGTATGACTTGAACCAAAATTTGACCTGAAGAGAACTGTAAAGAAATGAGCCAAAGGGCAAAAAAACAGTTAATTCTCATAATTGTGTTACTTTTTGTTATAACTGTATGCAACTTTGATTATTCCCTGGCAGGGGTGGACTGACCATTTGGAAACTCGAGCACTGTCCGAGGGCCCGGGGTCAGTAGGGGGCCCCATGAGATGCCCCTGGTACCTTTTTCATAGGCTTTTTTGAGTTTGGGCAAGCATACTGGGGCCCCATGATCCCCTATTGCCCTGGGGCCCTATGAGTTGTCAGTCCACCCCTGTGCCCTGGTAACTATATGTAACTACCTTTCTCTATGATAGATAGATAGATAGATAGATAGATAGATAGATAGATAGATAGATAGAAAATCCTTGCTAGTTGATTTGTGTATTTTAGAAGTATAGTTACTGTAGATAGTAGTACTGTCTATGTGCTTTCAGGAAACAAACTAAATACATTTCTATTAGCAGCAAAATATACGTGAAGCATAATAAAAAGTGAAAAATCTCTATGCAACCTAAAATGCACTTCAAGGCAATCCAAAACCACTATCACAATATACAATGTTGTTGCAAAGCACTCAAATCTGTTCCCACATCAAACTAAAATAATTACTTAGAAAAGTGCTGCGCTACATTAAATTATGCAAATTCTTGTTACACATAATAAATTAGCAATCCATAAAATAATGCATGCAATGTAATAAATATGTTCAATATGCAAGAAATATTTTTTTTATAGGTAACAAAATATTCCAATTTTTGTACAAGAGGGTTTCACCACCACTGATGTTGCAACACAATGGAGGCGATTTATTTAACTGAAGAGTGAAAAATCTGCTGCAGCTCTGCATAGAATTCAATCAGCTTCCAGATTTTATTGTCAAAGCCTAATTGAACAAGCTGAAGTTAGAAGTTTATTACTTACCATGCACAGCTGCACCAGATTCTGAGTGCTCCAGTAAATCTCCCCCCAATGTGCAGTTCATATACTCTGATCGGTGCTCTAATATGGAATATAGGTGTTTCACATTCACCGATGTGATCAATATTCAGTGTTTACCACAACCAGACACTCTCCACGGTCACTTTCATTTTTTTACCTTATTTTGGTTACCAACACCCTTTCCCTTATGTGGATTTCTCAAACGGCAAATATCACAAAAAAAAAAAAAGAAGAATAGAAGTAGTACATAGTGTTTTACCTCTTAAAACTATTAAGCATTTATTAAAAGCCTTTAAACACACTCATAGTGTTAGTGCACAAAAAAAACAGTAGTCCACCACCTTAAAAACGACTGTTAGTTTATACAGGTATATGTTTTCTTATGGGATAGATCACAGCATCACCAAACTCCAGTATCCAGGTGGCTCCTTCCTGGTAGCGTGATGATGTCATCAAACCCCGCCCTAAGTGTTGCATAAATTATCTGCACTATATACCGTATTTTCCGGCGTATAAGGCGACTGGGTGTATAAGATGACCCCCTAATTTTCCAGTTAGAACATAGGTTTTGGGCTATACTCGCCGTATAAGACTACCCCCCTTCCGAAGCAACACCATTTAAAAACATCAGATTTTTTAATTGAAATGGTTATGACTTACCGGTACTTAAAATCCTTCAAAATCCTCATGTTCATCCTCTGACATCATAAGTTCATGAATGACATCTTGTGATACATTTGTAAGACAGTCATCATATGGATCAAATTCCAAATCAGATGGTTACTGCTGGATGTGCGGTAATACGGTAGCTTCGGCTACATACAGTAGACAGTATATATACAGCCCGCTGGATGTGCAGTAATGTACATACAGTATACCGCGCTGAGCCAAGCTGGCTCAAAACAAATGTCCCTATGACAGATTAATCTGTCAGCCCACTGGATGTGCGGTATATACAGTATACTGAGTATATACCACTGTGGTGTATACAATATACTGAGCCAAGCTGTTTCAAAACGTACCGGTACGTCCCTACGGTAATCAGACCACTGGATGTGTGTATGTACAGTAGCTGAGGCTACATACAGTATACACTGGGCTAATCACGGCGAGCCATATATTCTACTAATGAATACAAAGCCTGCTCGGATTGGCTGAGGTTGTGACATCATCAGCCCACCTCTCTGACTCAGCCAATCCGAGCAGGCTTTGTATTCATTAGTAGAATACATCGCTCGCCGTGATTGGCCCAGTGTATACTGTATGTAGCCGCAGCTACTGTACATACACGCATCCAGCGGTCTGATTACAGTAGGGACGTACTGTAAACCACTTGGTTCAGCGCAGTATACTGTATATACCGCACATCCAGCGGGCTGACAGATTAATCTGTCATAGGGACATTTGTTTTGAGTCAGCTTGGCTCAGCGCGGTATACTGTATGTACAGTATTACCATACATCCAGCCAGCTTGACCCAAACAAACTCAAGGTTCAGATTATATACCCCGCGTATAAGACGACCCTTAATTTTTGGGATATATTTTTAAGTATAAAAAGTAGTCTTATACGCCAGAAAATACTGTAAGTACCTATAATGAATAAAAAAACAAATAAATACATAATAAATAATTCAGGTTTAAAAAAAGAGCACTATTTTGTTATCATAGTCTTTTAAATAATTGACTACATACAGTATAGAACATGTATAACTTGAACATATCTTGAGACAATCAGTTTATATATTATAACAATCCGGTTATTCAAATCCTCTTCTTTCTGACTATGAGCATTGCCATTATTTCAGTAATGGATCTAGGATAGGAAAAACAGACATGATAAGCACAGAATTACCTCTACCAGTAAAAAAGGGCCTGTAATTGTTTATATAGAGAATCAGTGGTCTACAGTTGTATTGGCTGTTGTCTCAGGTGTTTATAGAATACATGTGGAAAGTAAAGGTTCCTCAGAGAGCGGATTGCAGATGGTCAATAGAACAACAGAATCAGCAGAAGTGATGCGTCTAGTCCAGGGGCGGACTGACAACTCATGGGGCCCCTGGGCAATAGGGGATCATGGGGCCCCTGTGTCCTTGCCCAAACTCAAAAAAGCCTATGAAAAATGTGCCAGGGGCATCTCATGGGGCCCCCTACTGACCCCGGGCCCTCGGGCAGTGCCCAAGTTTCCAAATGGTCAGTCCGCCTCTGGTCTAGTCTAGTATTATAGTACTGTATATAAAAACTCTAATAATAAATGCCTCTTATTTGCTCCATTTTGGACTGTAAAATACATACAGTAATTAAAAGCTTTATGTTAAATCTGATCAATAAGTGCAAAAACTGCCCATCAATCTTACTGTATTAGAAATCCATTAGTATCCTGTGTCCTCTGCATTCTGCAGTGTTATTTCTAGCAGTGATATCAGCCCTACCCAGTTCATCTCTGTGAAATACAGAGCACCCCCTTGGGTAACAAGACTGTTCATCCATAGATACAGTAAAGTGGGTGAGTTTTGTCATCTTAGGTAGTGATGGGCTTTATGTTCGAGTCAAACGAAAGTGTTCACTGAACACAAGAATGGTAAGGGCGTTCGGCGGGCTGTTTGCCCACCGTGTCCCACAATGCACACCCCTGATAGTGCATTGTGATTGGCCAAAGCAATGCATCTGACCCTGTCCCCTTGTGACATCATAACAGTATTTAAGAACTGTCATCACGGCGCAGCTGTCAGACGGCCAGGAGCCAGCGTCGAGAGCAGAGCATTTTTTTCTTTTTTTGGGTCGGCGGTCGTGCCGGGCATCATGATTCACATTGGATCTACTTCGGGGGACATTTATTTTACTTTTGTTTTTAATAAGGGACTTGTCAAAGACTGTCTCCTGTCATTTTTTACTACACTTTTTTTTTGTGAATGGGTAGCAGTACCATGTACCCCGTACTCATTCACATGGGGGGGCTGGAATCTTGGAGTCCCCTTGTTAAAGAGGGTTTCCAGATTCTGATAAGACCACACAGCCACCTTGGTTGTGGGGAAGAGGCCCTTGTCCCCATCAACATGGGGATAAGGTGCTTTTGGGGGAAAACCTGATATGGTTCAGGGGGGCACTCGCTCATTTCCCCCCTTTCCTGACCTGCTGGGCTGCATTCTATAAGGGTATGGATTTTGGGGGGGACCCAAATGCCATTTTTTTTTTAATTTTGGAGTTGGGGTTCCCTCAAAATCCATACAAGAGTGGAAGGGCTTGGTATGGATGGGAGGGGGGACCCCATGCTAATTGTTTTTTTAATTGTCGGGCAATGCCAACAATTCCTTTGACAGTCAGCTGTCAGAATGTTTCATTACTAAAATATTACATGACTTAATAATATAACTCATGCGGTATTTTAGTAACTGAGCGGTATCTTACTGCATACCCAGATGCAAAAAGATACCGCTCAGCAAATTGTCCCTGTTCGAAGTTTGCGGTTGAACTTTCGGTAGGGTTCAAATGTTCTGCTGTGAACCAAACAGAGGGGGTCCGTGCATCACTAATCCTAGGGCATGAAATGATAATGACAGGATCACCAGGGGAAAATAAAGGGAAAGAACATGAAAGTAAATTAATGCAAACACCACATCCAATGACTGGTAAGCTGTGACATAGTACATTATTGTTTTTCATACGCATATGTTTGACTGGGTAATTTAAAGAACTCTTTCAAAATCGCATCTTTAGCCAATGCATATGAGTTGAAACATTTATTTATAGAGTTGTATTGAGCTCCAGCACTCCCTTAATGTTTGATTTTGGAACACAATAGGCTTTCTCCTATAGAACAAGTATTCGTAGCTGAATATCCAGCATCATTTTCCCTCAAGGTAAAATAACTTGTACATACAGCATATATTTTTGAGTGTTATTAATAGCATCCTCATATGTTTCAACATATGCTTTAGCTGTAGTGGCCTTTTAAACTGGGACACAACTGCCCGAGTGCTTAGGTCTGGTGATGCCACTGATATATGAAAAGCTTTGTTCACCTATAAATCATTCAGACATCTGCGTGTAGAAATCTAAGATAAAAAACAATCTAACTTGGTCATTTCCACAATGCAAAAATGCAAGCCCTGTAGCATAAGTGCTATTGACATCTCTTTTTCAACACTGTCCAAGGAGTTTTCAGTACAGCTTATAGGAAATTTTTGGTGTATTTCCAGTAAGATTTTATTCTGTGATGTTAAATATAACATATAATGTTGCATATCATAATAATAATAATAATAAAGCTGTTGCCAACTTTTTCTTTTTTTAAAGATGCTTTATAACAGGAGATATTACATTTCTTGTTCTTCAAAGAGTTGTCCGCAGTCCAAGTCTTCCTCCATCTTTAAATAAGCAATCTTCCTTTTGCGTGGTATACAGTACTACAGTTGACATTCTACAATTGACTAGAGCTCTAGCATACTAGAATAGAGAGAGGTATGGCTATTTACAAATTATTTAATTTTCCTTACCGACACTTGGACACCATTCCTTCTCCATCACCTATTATGAACATGTTTTTACACGTCCTCACCATCCTCCAAAGACATTATATCTAAAAATATGTTTACAATATCTTAATATTTTATTTTCTGCAAAAATGTACTGCATGTTTTCTTTGAAGTCATACTTGAGTCACAATACGAACAATACTTAGTGATTAAAGCGACTGTGAACTTATTAGGATGTGGTGTTAAACCCTAGTTAAAATATCAAATGAAAACCTCAATTTAATCCCAGACTGACCTTTATTTCTTCCAGGTATGTCCATCCCCTGCAAAATTAAAACATACCCTTTGAGAATGCAAGTCATTAAAAAGTTTTTGGTACAGAATTTCGCACTCAGCCAGTGCTTAACAATACAGTTTGTCCCTCTTTAATAAAAAAAAAAACACACACAGAACCAATTAGAATAACTGTATAAATACAAAATGTGCAGCAGGAAATGTACTGTTGTCCTAATTGTCCTCCCTATTGCACTCCAGTTTCCATAAATAATCTACACAATTAACCAAGTTATAATTATTGAACAAGTTACTCATACCCTGGATTATAGACTGCTTAAAGCTATTCTCCATGTAGGCAGAAAAAAATTTCTAATCCACGCTGCACAATTTAACTAATGCACACCTTTCATTCAAAAACTACAGATTCACAGTCTACTTTATTCAGGTCTTTGGTTTGGGAGGGTTCTTAATTATTCAAGTGCCCACATCACTCCATGGTGATCCAGACACTTTTTATTAGCTGTAAGATGAGTTGTTTGTGGGGTCCTTTTTACTTGGAAAAAAAAATAATTTTTAGCTTAAAATGGATGTAAACCTTAGACATAAAACATTAGCAAAGCATATCTTTCCATAGTGTTTACTTGCCTCAATCCAAAGCACAGAGTACCATTTTCCTCTGATCTCTCCACCCTCTGCTTTCTGTATGAGTCACTCTAACTAGTTTAAGCTGACACAGCAGAATCTTAGGTGATGGCCCACCCTCACCCCCTCCAGCACACAGCAGGTGATTGACAGCCTCAGCTGTGTATGTTTCCCTATGATTTTGTATAGAGGGGCTTGTGATCCTTTTGTCCACTCAGGTCTCAGATTACACCACAGCTCTGTGCTCTAGCTATGCAATGTGGGACATTAGATCCCCGCCCCCTGCCTTCTACTACTGAGAAAAGCCTTTGATCTGCGTACTTTGAATGACTGTAGAGAATAGAGGGATGCAGATAACAGATAGACAACTTATGAAGTAGGATTTGTTTCTCTGTGTATCAGCTGAAGCTAGTAACTTCACTGGGTATATGTAAGGGTTTACAATCACTCTAAAATGTAGCTACTGTAAAGGCAAAACTCTGGAAGTTTTTTTTTAATTTTTGCAGTCTGTGTCCCATTAAGGAGATTTCACTTCACATCCTGTTCCATAGTTAAAATAGAAATTAAGAGGAAATCCCTCTAAAGTTTTTGAATCCCAGTGCATCGCCAGGGTCACCAGAACTAGTATCCCCATTGGAAGATTTACCCTAGTGTTCCGGTGTCAGCCCAAAATTTGGGGTTCTCTTTTATTTTCACTTTCAATTATGGTAAACAGGAATAGGAATGGTAAACTAAAAAAAAAGTTTTGCCTTCAGTGTTAGCTTAAGGTTTGTGTAGATTTGGGCCTGTGGATTTCTTCTGCACTGTGTTTGATCTTCTTCATGCAGCGTTTGCATGCCTGTAGACTTGTACGGAAATTCAGAACCAGAAACAGCCCACTTTTAAGTGCCAATCCAGTCTCTGGATGTATCCAACAATAATGTCAGGATCCACCCAGGTGCTCTTGCCTCTTCTCCTGCCAAGTGCTCCAGTGAGTTCTGGAGAAGCATAGCACAGAGCAGTGACTGACAGTCACCGCTGTCTGCTCAGAGCAGACCCAAGAACTGATCGATCAGCAGTCATGTGATCACTTAGTTCTAATACTTAATGCCAGTTGGAGAAAGCTGCAGCATCACATCAATGCTGCAGACATATAGGTGAATGTGTGTGCGTGTGTGTGTTTCTGCACTTATAAATGTAAATTTTTAAACTATAAGTTATAAATGGTAATAATATTTTTAAATCAAGAAAGAGACACTGCATGGTTTTTCATTTTATAGGCACACACACACCACTGTGCATTGTGTATGCAAATTGCTTTTAAAAAAAATACCACATATACTTGCTTTGGAGACCAGAAAAATCTAAATTATTTATGCTTTAAAAATTTATATAACATTTTAAGTTTTTTTGTACCATTGTAGTTGTATTTCTTGACTGTATGTGTTTGTTAACAACACAATTAAACATTTGTTTACTTAATATTAGGTAAAAAGTGCAATCAGCATAGGATGTTTTAAATTATAACACCACTTGATTTACTTCTAAATTCAAGACCTTTTTAAAATTTTTGAAGCCATGATATAATTTTAAATCAGTCTCCACTGTATGCCTTGCAATTTAAAATTATTGAAGTACTTCAAATTTTTATAAGCCCTTGAATTTAAAAGTGATCAAGTTTCTGGGCACACTCAGTGCAAAGCAATTTAAAATTATAAGAGCTGTCAAACTTTTATACAAGCACATCATCCTAGAGAAAGATTTGAATTTTGGGTGTGCACACTGAAGAGGTTTTTAAATTATTTAAGAGTTTTGGTTATTTTTATAGTGATCCTGTTCTAATGTTTGCATCTGTGGTTCTTGAAAAATGTGCTTAGACATAACCTTTTTAATTTAAAGATTAATTGCTGTATATAATCAGGTGTTATCAGATTTTGATAATTTAATATTTATATACCTTAAAATCCATTGAACTCAAAATACAATGTATTATTATAACAAAAATCACTAATAACATTCCAAATAAGTATTTTAGATTCCATTGTCTCTATGCAGATTTTAAAATATTTAAAATACGGTAACTATTTCTTATAACCCTTTGCAGACATTTAAAGAAATAGATGAGACTGACAACAGTACTTTTCAATGTAATAACTTGGGATGAGCAGAATGATTTCAGAGACATTTATTTAAAAGCAAAGGTACAGATTTTGCCTTTGGCAAATTTTCACCAAAATTAGAATCTAATGGCACCATGCTGCACTGTTTAGACAAAAATAGCTTGCAAAAAAAAAAACCCTATCTTTAAAAAAAAACTCTTTTCATATTACTTTGCAAGCCCTGTGTTCCTGTGGCAAACTAAAAGTGTATAGAAAGCACATAAAGACTAAACACACAAGACCCAATGTGCAAACTGGTTTCAGTACACAATAAGGCAAAGGAGCCAGAATGAAAGGGACAAATTCCAAAAGTATGGAATTGAATTTCAACAATTCATAAAATGGAAATTTGGAGGTGTCAACCAGTAATCTTACACCAGCAACCATTACAGTTCATGTCAGGTTATCAATACAAGTCCTAATGTACAGCATCACTGAACTAATACAAAACTAAAAGCTTTAGCAGTTCCTACATCCAAATAGCAGCATACAACCAGTGTATGTCTAAAGATCCCAGAGGCCTCAATTAAAGAATATGCCAGTAGAGAACTGTCAGTGTCAGATGTCTGGGATAGTGAGCCCTTGTAGATCACCAACTTGAGGTTCCTCAGAGTGCGGAGTCTAAGCCCCAGCCTGCTTCTTCACCTGGGCCCCTGATGGTGGCAATGGACTTGCAGCTAGCTGGAATCAGGTCGTGGTACCCAGGTATGCCCAGCTGAAGATGTGGAGACCACTCAGGTTTTACAGAGTATAAACATTAGCACAGAAACAAAAGAAAATCCAGGAAACAAGCCAAGGTCAGACATCCACAGATAGTAGACGAAGCTGGGGTCTGTACATGAAGTCAGACACAGAATACAGGTAATAATAGGCACACATTAGCTCAGAGAACTGGGAAGTTGCTCAGGCAATACGGGCTGCACTTAGCATGTCTTATATAGAGAAGCAAACTGGGATGTGGGCCAGGAAGTGATGGAAGGTAAAGGAAATATAAACCCACAGGATAGCAGGCAACACCCATAGGTGAGCCCAGAAGCCAAACAGCACATGTGAAAAGAATCAGGTCTAGGAGAAGCGCTGCAACAAGGAGAAAAGAATTACACAGGCAGGAAAAATTCATGCTAAACCATGACACCCAGCAGTTCTAAATTGCTTCTTAACCACTTCATGTCCGGACACTTTTACCCCCTTCCTGCCCAGGGCAATTTTCAGCTTTCATTGCTGTCACACTTTGAATGACAATTGCACGGTCATGCTCCCATATCAATTTTTTAGCATTTTTTTGAGACAGATAAAACTTTATTTTGGTGGTAATCATTCACCACTGGGATTTTTATTTTTTTTGCTATATAAATGAAAAGGTCCAAAAATTTTGAAAAAAAAGTGTTTTTTATTTTGTAAATAAATAATCTTTTTTCATAAATCTTGGCCACAATTTATTCAGTTATCTTTTTAGTAAAAAAAATAAACCAAATTAGTTTATAACCAAAAATTATAATTAAAAAAAATATATTATTATTTATGTTTTTTTTTTTTTTCTAACATACTGTCACCCTAGCAGTACAGTATCACCATAATGACATTGTACTACTTGTGGGGGTGATGAAGATTTTTTTTTTACACTGCTTTTACACCCATAAAGGCTGTAAAAGCAATCATTTATCTTTGTCTCTGGCTGCATGCTTGCAGCCATTGAGAAATACAGTGTGAGCTGTGATTGGTCACAGCTTGTCCCATGGTACAAGGCTATTGTGAAAAGCCTTGTACTATGTGATCTCTGTGATCATTCAGTAGTAAGCAATGATGTCAGAAGTGACATCTTGCTTACTATTATTCATGTGATCATTGGTTGGCCAATCAGTGATCACATTATCGGGACCTCACACAGAGGTACCATACAGCGATCAGTGTTCCACTGTGTCCCCTGGACACAGCAGGCACCAAGTCGCGGTGCCGCATGCTCCCAGGGAGAGCGCACAGTCCAAAATTTATGAACGGCAACCCGCTCCTGCACTGCCCCCGTCCGGCCGTTTATATATATGGACCGGACGGGAAGTGGTAAACCATATGTTTACCTTTGGGAACATGTTACATGTTCCACCCATTTTTAGGATACAACATGTAACATGTTCCCACTGCTGCAGCCTCCACCCACTGTCCTCTCTCCCTGTCAGGGCTCCCGGGTATGACAAGAGGTATGTGACTGACGCAGGGAAACGCAGACTTCAGATATGTTATAAACAATATAATTTATTAAAGACTAACAATACAAACATAAACGCAGTGCAATACTAAAACATAACACAGTGCAAACAAACCAAACCAACCACCCACAGATAACAGTACATACAATCGGGCAGGTAGGTACAGGGGGAGCAAGCGGAGAATGGTCGGGGTCACAAGCCAGGTTCAGCAGGTAGCGGGCAGCGTGGTACAGAGGGTCAGGCAGAGGGATGGTCAGGAACGAGCCGAGGTCAGAGCAGGAGAGGGTCAGCGTAATCAGAACAGGCAGAGTTTGGCAACAAGGAAACGTACTAGCAGGAACACAGGAACAGGAACAAGAATGCAGGATTACAAGATACAGGGCCCAGGAAAAACACACACACCAAGGCAAAGACTGCAGGTCTGGCCATCACTTAAATACACCTGCCTAAGCAGTTTCAGGTGTTTGGCTGGCTGCAGGGTTGAGTCTCTGATTGCTGGGAGCACCCGCTGGCCAGCCCTGGTACTGCAGCCCACAAGGCAGGTGAGTCCCACCATTACTGGCAAGTCCATTCCTAACACTCCCTCTGACAGCAATACAAGGAGAAGGTTCTCATACTAGCTGTCACTTTTTGAAAACAGCCCACATGGTCTCACATTCATTCGCATAGTTCTGTGAATGAATGAGCTGCAAGTACTGACAGCCTTAGCTGCTGCCGGTTTGTTGCACTCAAAGAACTACCACGGCGCTGGCGAGCACTGTGGTAGTTCAATGAATCTTCCTGACAAAGTGTACATGCTTGCCCGTACGAGGTATGAGCACACAGATACAGGTTTGCAGGTTACCTGCAAAAAAATGGGCATTTTTTATTGCCTTTAAAAAAGTGAACTTATCCTTTAAATCTCCCTCTAGTCTCCTCCTAGTGAGACCCTGCAGTTATGTTCCGTGTCCATCACTAGAGCAACTTTGCCTCTTTTCTCTGGCCTCAGGTCTATTATATTGTACCTGGAGTAAAGCAACTAGAGACCTGAGCTCAAATTGCCAGTGCAGAGATGGCTATCTACCAGGGGCGGACTGACCATTTGGAAACTCGGGCACTGCCCGAGGGCCCGGGGTCAGTAGGGGGCCCCATGAGATGTCCCTGGTACCTTTTTCATAGGCTTTTTTGAGTTTGGGCAAACACAGGGGCCCCATGATCCCCTATTGCCCGGGGGCCCCATGAGTTGTCAGTCTGCCCCTGATATCTACTGTATATCCTGGTACAGAATATGTTGAATCCTGTGTCATTTGCTGAGTTTCTAGATTCCCTGTGTAGGCACAGGAATTTATTTATCAGCAATGCAGATCAGCTGACTGAATACCACACTTCCGTTTTATTAGTTTTCATGTAACATATGCTTAATAGGGGCTGCTGATTTTATTTAAAAATCTAATATTACTAATTTCTGTCAAATTAAATTTAAATTAGCAGTCTTTATTTAACTTATTGTACATTTGACATCAAACTATGTGAGGAGTAGAAATATTTAGAGGACAACAATGTGTTTTGTATGCCACAGCGAATTAGAGTTTATCTTAATATGAAGATTTTTTTCCACCATTTGTGTTCCATTATGGAGATTTCCCTGCACTTCTTGTCCCATAGCCAAACAGGTAGTGAGAGGAAATCCCTAAAAATTTAGAGAATTATTTGGGAACCCCCAGGTCAACTAGTGTCTCCATTGGAATATCTCCCCTCTATTACTTTTCTGGGGACAACCTAAAATTTGGGATTTTTTTTTACTTTCACTTTCAATAATGGTAAACATAACAAATAGAGAGAGTGAATCTCCATAGACAGCAACAAAAACTGAAAAGCATTCTAATCCATCTGTACTCTATCCAAACTAAAAAAAAATTTTGCCTTTAAATACTATATAGTTTAAAACTGTGACAGGTCTGCAGGTAATTCTATAATAGTGATATGGTTCCATCCCCTAAGCAAATAGCATTGCTTTGACAATACAGTACATAACAATTCTGAGACATAGGCAACAAACACATTATAGTTACAATATTCTTGGCACAAAAGGACAGTCATGACCAGGGCCAGTGCTAGACTATTTTGCACCCTAGTCAAGAACAGCTACTTGCGCCCCCCCCCCCCCCCCCACACACACACACACACACACAAATAAAATAAATAACATTTTTAAAAAACAGTAGAAAATATTAAATAAAAAAAACATGAAACTACTAAATTTCTTTTAATTTGCAAGAATTAGTGCCATAAGGTGCCACCAACACCAATATTAAAGTGGAGTTCCACTCACCCTGTCAAAAAATAAAAGTCAGCAGCTACAAAAACTGTAGCTGCTGTCTTTTAAATAACAGCCACTTACCTGTCCCTCGGTCCCATGGTGTCCCCCCCCCGCAGCCCTTTTCACCAGCTGTCCTGTATTCCAGGTGGCCAGCATCTTCAGTGTATGCACCCAGCTGTGATTCACAGCCGGGTACCCGCTGCGCTTCATGAATGGTCCTGTAGACTTCTGGGACCTATCACGTGTCCCAAAAGACTACAGGGAGGGAGGGAGGGAGGACACCTTCCATTTCCGATCGCCTGGGGCGATCGGACTGGAAGTGGGAGCGGGTACCTGTCAAATTCAGGTACCCGCTCTCCCCCATCCCCCAAAGGTGCCATTCCTTAATGGGGAGCAGCGAGCAGTCCTTAAAGCAGAACTTCCCCTTTTGGGTGGAGCTCCACTTTAAAGACAAAATCAGTGCCACGGATGGACTGTATCTGTGGTTGGCAGTGGCAGGGTGACAATTGCAGTGAGTGGAGGATGATGGATCCACACTCTGACAGATCCGAGGCTGGAATTCCCCAGGCAATGGGAGGAGATAAAATGCTGTGACAGCAGGCCGTTGAATAGTGTGATCCCACACAGTGACAGATCCAACAATACACACCACCACCAACACTGGCACAGATCAGCAGACCCAGCGGGCACTAGAAGAGTAGGCTGTGGGCTCGTGATGATGTCATTACTCACTGACACATTGCACATGTGATGGATGTCCAGCCGGGTCACACTCACACAGACATTAACTTCCTCCGCAGGCGCAGCTCCGCCACCGCTGATGAATGGGAAGAGAAAGACTCGAACTCCACAGTGATCAGCAGCCACAAGCTGACTTGCAGTAAGGGACTGAGTCTGAGAGGAACACTGGAAGGAGCAGCAGCTCAGCTGCTACACTGTCCCAGACACCTAGCATCTTCCTTTGTCCTTTCTTCCTCCCCTCTGCTGCCCCTCCCCTCAGCTGAAGGATCATTAATGACATGGCAGCGTCCCACACAGAGAGAGTGCCGGCCTGTGCTACGCCCCGGTGCCCTTAGGTGGCAGTGCACCCTAGGTGGCTGCCTAGATTGCCTAGTGGAAGCACAGGCCCTGGTCATGACAAGACCTGGACAATATTCAAAACTAAAAATACATGGACAACAAATGGGGAATCATTACATTATGCAGGGAACAAATGGGCAATATTTTAAGTATGCAGGAAACAAATGAATACTGGTAACAATAGAAATGCAATAAACAAGCAATCACTAGAAATTATAGTTAACAAAAAAGCAATGTTGACATAAAACGGGCAACTGTGACTGTATATGAGCAAGAAATGACCAATCATGACAATGCACAGGAAATCATTATGATACACAGAAAACAAATGGGCAATTGTTATAATATGCCGGAAACAAGCTGACAATCATAACAATGCACAGGAAAAAAATAGGTAATGGTGACAATATGTGGCCAACAATATATGGGGAACAAGTGGGTAAATGTAACAGTGCACAAGCAACAAATGGGCAAATACAGTATTACAATTTGTGGGAAACAAACATGCGCCTGTTAAAATGAGGGGAAACAAGCAGGCAATTGTGACAATATGTAGGCAAGAAATGGACAATCATGAAAATTAGCAGGAAATACATGGGCAATTGCTTTAATATGACAGCAACAAAATGCCAGTCATTACAATAAGTCATGTTCAGCATATTTAGTCTGTGACATTACATGGAATCCCCCTTCACTTTGTTTGCATTCAGCTACCAGACCATGAAATGTCATTCATGGCATGACTATGTCTGTTATTTGTGTGTTTTGTTAATGTTGGATTTACACTGTGAGACAATTTTTGCTTTAATAAAGAACTTGGTTAAATGTGTGGTGTGTTTAGTTATCACTTACATGTTTAAGTACTACCTACTATGTACCCCTTAATCATTCACCTGGGGGGATATCTATGGGCCCTTTATTTTTAAGGGGGCATCCAGATTCTTGTAAGTCCATCAATTTGAGGACAAGGTGTTTTGACAGAGGGGCCCCCAAACTAATTAGCCTCCTGTCAGCACCTGTGGTAGTGAGCTCTTGTTGATCCTCAACTTGGGGTTCCCCAGGGCGCAGAGTCTAAGCCCCAGCCTGCTTCTTCACCAGAGCCCCTGATGGTGGGGATGGACTTGCAGCAAACTGGGACCAGGTACGCCCAGCTGAGGTTCAGGAGACCGCTCGCGGAAGCAGAGTTTAATGGGAGGAGACAAATGGAATCCAATAGGCAGGCTGAGGTCAGGACAGGCAGAAAACAAGCAAGGTCAGAGAACGAAGCCGGGGTCGGTACACGTGTAGTCAATGTAGGATTCAGACAGTAGTAACACACAGGAGCTCCGACAACCAGGAAGTTGCTCAGGCAAAGTGGCCTAGTCTGAGCACATTGGGCCAAGAAGTGATGGAAGGGAAGGAAATAAAACCCAGAGGACAGCAGACAACACCCATCGATGAGCACAGACAAACACATGAAAAGGGATCAGGAACAGGACTGCAGCAAGACGGTAAGAACAAGAAACTGCAGGCTAACTTGTGACACCTCCTCTTATTAGGGCTTGAGGCCCGATTTGACTCAGGAGATGGGACATACACTCCTTACCCCCCTTTTCTGTCCAGTCAGGCTGCATGCTCAGAAAAGTGTATGGGACAAGTTTTGGTTGGGACTCCATGCTTTTTATTCTTGTTTTTTGCACAGGGTCCCTCTCCTAATATCAATACCACACCCCTATCTAGGATAAGGGATGAATATTAGGAGAAACACAATTCAAAAAGAAAATAATGGGAGTTTTGATATACCACCATCAATCCATACTGCAGTTGGGGTGAGTGTGGAGATTTTTAATGTCTGGCTTTTTTTATTCTCTGCTGCTATGGGAAGATTTGACATGTGTTCTACTTTTGCATTTGTCTGCGTATAATGGGCAGTATTTTGGTTCTATTATACAGTATATCATTATGTATCTCTTTTGTTTAGATTTCAATACAAGGCTGTTTACATGGTGTACAAGGTTCAGAGGAAGTGGAGATACTTGTGAAATGCATAGACTATATAAGCTATTATCATTATCTACTGTATCACCTGTAAAACTGTGATTTTAAACTGTATTGTATTTTTGTAATTTTAGTGACAGTACATGTCTGATTGCACACAATAATAATGATTGTTTTTTTATTCCTTTTTACTCTCCAATTGATGTATTTATTCCCGGTGGTATATCAAAAGTCCTGTTATTTTCTTTTTGAAACTATATTTTTTGGGATGATACCTTCCGGGAATCAAACTCTCTTGGGATATCCATCATAGTCTCCACCATAAGTGAGTTTATTTTATTATTCTAGGTCCCTTGTGGCTCCCTTTCTCAGTCTGTGGCAGCCAGGTTTAATCAAACATAACAGGTAATAAACTACAATACAGTATCTCATAAAAGTGAGTACACCCCTCACATTTTTTAAATATTTTATTATACCTTTTCATGTGACAACACTGAAGAAATTATACTTTGCTACAATGTAAAGTATACAGATTGTATAACAGTGTAAATTTTCTGTCCCCTCAAAATAACTCAACACAGCCATTAATGTCTAAACCACTGGCATCAAAAGTGAGTACACCCCTAAGTGAAAATGTCCAAATTGGGCCCAAATAGCCATTTTCCCTCCCCGGTGTCATTTGACTCATTAGTGTTACAAGGTCTCAGGTGTGAATGGGAATTGGGTGTGTTAAATTTGGTGTTATTACTCTCACGCTCTCATATTGGTTACTGGAAGTTCAATATGGCACCTCATGGCAAAAAACTCTCTGAGGATCTGAAAAAAAGAATTGTTGCTCTACGTAAAGATGGCTTAGGCTATAAGAAGATTGCCAAGACCTTGAAACTGAGCTGCAGCACGGTGGCCAAGGCCAAGACCACACAGTGGTTTAACAAGTTCCACTCAGAACAGGCCTCTCCATGGTCAACCAAAGAAGATGAGTGCACATGCGTGCTCAGCATCATATCCAGAGGTTGTCTTTGGGAAATAGATGTATGAGTGCTGCCAACATTGCTGCAGACATTGAAGGTGTCGTGGGTCAGCCTGTCAGTGATCAGACCACACTACATCAAACTGTCAGGCTGTCATCGCAGAAAGAAGCCTCTTCAAAAGATGATGCACAAGAAAGTCCACAAACAGTTTGGTGAAGACAAGCAGACTATTGCTGGAACTATGTCCTGTAGTCTGATGAGACCGTGATAAATTTATTTGGTTCAGATAGTGTCAAGCGTGTGTGGTGGCAACCAGGTGAGGAGTACAAAGACAAGTGTGTCTTGCCTACAGTCAAGCATGGTGGTGGGAGTGTTATGGTCTGGGGTTGCATGAGTACTGGGGAGCTACAGTTCACTGAGGGAACCATGAATGCCAACATGTACTGTGACATACTAAAGCAGAGCATAATCCCCTCCCTTCAGAGACTGTGCTGCAGGGCAGTATTCAAACATGATAACAACCCCAATCACACCTCCAAAAAGACCACTGCCTTGCTAAAAAAGCTGAGGATAAAGGTGACTTAACTGGCCAAGCATGTCTCCAGACTTAAACCCTATTGAGCATCTGTGGGGCATCCTAAAATGGAAGGTGGAGGAGTGCAAGGTCTCTAACATCCACCAGTTTCGTGATGTCATCATGGAGGAGTGGAAGAGGACTCCAGTGGCAACCTGTGAAGCTCTGGTGAACTCCATGCAAAAGAGAGTTAAGGCAGTGCTGGAAAATAATGGTGGCCATACAAAATATTGACACTTTGGGCCCAATTTGGACATTTTCACTTAGGGGTTTAGACATTAACTGCTGTGTGTTGAGTTATTTTGAGGGGACAGCAAATTTACACTGTTATACAAGCTGTACATTCACTACTTTACATTGTAGCAAAGTGTCATTTCTTCAGTGTTGTCATATGAAAAGATATAATAAAATATTTTCAAAAATGTGAGTGGTGTACTCACTTCTGTGAGATACTGTATATAGTTGTTTAACATAGGCTGCCTTATGGTCATTTTGCTACAATATGAATTAAGCCTCCTCATCAGCTCCAGAAGAAGTATTCATGAAATGTATTGAACTCAACCCCATCACCAACCAACATTAAAATTTACACACTATTGAAAATATGACCTAAAGGTGTTATGTGGTTTGGGGAGTTTAAATTTACAAGGTGTTATTTTAGAATCTTAATTGACAGATGTTTGGTCTCTATTTAGTACCTTACCCACTTGCCCTCCAGAGGATTTACCCCTCCTTCCTGACCAGACCATTTTTTGCGATACGGTGCTGCGTTACTTTAACTGACAATTGTGTGGTCATGCAACGCTGCACCCAAATGAAATTTATGTCCTTTTTTTCCCCAAAAATAAAGATTTCTTTTGGTGTTATTTGATCACCTCTGTGTTTTTAATTTTTTGTGCTATTAAAAAGGGCTGCCAATTTTGAGAAAAAAACATTTTTTGATTTTATGCTATGAAACATATCCAGTAAAAAAAATTTAAAAAATAAAAATTTGTCATAAATGTAGTCCAAAATGTATTCTGCTACATGTTTTGCTGAAAAAAAATCCCTATACATGTAAGTTTATAGATTTATGTGAAAGTTACAGCATCTACAAATGGTGATATAGATACTGGAATTTTTTTTTGTTTATACTAGTAATTTGCAGCAATCAGCGACTATGGGACTGCGGCAGGCATTCTGAAACGGGGGGGGGGGGGGACTGACTAACTGTCACTGACATCCCCAGTGACACCAATAAAGTGATCAGTACTAATATAAAGCACTGGCACTGTACTAATGACACTGGACAGTATGGCGTTAACATCCGGGGCAACCAAAGGGTTAACTGTGTGCTGTGTTGTGTTTTACTGTGTACTGTGTGTGTGCTTTACTGTTTAAGCACAGTGCTTTGTATTGCTCTGCTATGCAGAGCAATACAAAGCAATGTGCAGGAGCTGAAAGGGGAGAGATTTGTATTGTTGGTGATTCATAGCGATCACCGGGTGCCAGCCGGGACCCCTGTGATCGACAGGTGAGGCTGCCAAGTGGCTGTGACATGTGTACACCCCTGGCTACTGCAGTTAAAGTGGTTGCAGCACGGGCAGGCGTGGTAAAAACACATCTTAACTATCTGCGACTCTCCTAGGTTAGCTGCACTTTGCCATAGACTTCTATTATATCCTGCAGGTGTGGTTCACTTTCTAAAAGCGCACCAAAACTCCTGCATATTGCACTCTTTCAGAAAGTGCACCAAACCTGCAGGATATAATAGAAGTCTATAGCTAAGCACAGCAAACCCACAGGAAAGCTGCAGGTATGCTGCATTGCACCTGAGGTGGGGGTCAGTGTGAAAGCAGCCCTATGCTATTGTGCTCAGTGTTTTCCTTTACACTGGCCTGAAGGTCTCTTTCTTTCCTGCTGCTGACACCACTCTGGAGCCAGGTGAGGTGCAGTTGGCACTACAGAAGAGACATCGGCTTATGCAGCTCTTGCTCCCTTCTACAGGTCCAACTTTACAAGTATTTCCTCCACATTGCACTCTATTTGATGCTTTGTGATAACCGGTCAGCAAGCCCAGACAGTGATGTACCAGTTACCTGGCTGAGATCTACTGGTAGTTTGCGATCTACTGGTTGGTGACCCTTGCGCTAGATATTCAAGTCAAACACATGAGCACATGAATGGCGTTCGGTGCACTGTTCGCCTGCCGCACCCCAAAATTCACTGCGCCCTGACAGTGCATTGTAATTGACCACAAGTCATGTGCAATACTTTGGCCAATCACAGCTCAGCATGAGCCCGCCACCTTATAACATTATTACATTGTTTAAGAACTGTCATCCCAGCGCAGCTGTGAAACGGCAGGAACGAGCATTAAGAGCGGGGCAGTTTTTTTTTCTTTTTTAGGGTCGGCGGTGGTGGCAGACATTGTGATTGACATTGGCTCTACTTCGGGGGACATTTTTTAAAAATTTTATTATATATAGACTACACTTTTTTTGTGAATGGATAGCAGGACCATGTATCCCATACTCATTCACATGGGGGGGTGGAATTTGGGGGCCCCCTTGTTAAAGGGGGCTTTCAGATTCTGATAAGCCCCCACCTGCAGACCTCTACAACCACCGGCCATGGTTGTGTGGAAGAAGCCCTTGTCTCTATCAACATGGGGACAAAGTGCTTTGGGGGGGAGCACCCCTGCCCCCAAGCACTCCCCCATGTTGAGGGCATGTGGCCTGGTTTGGTTCAGAAGGAGGGGGGCTCGCTTGTCTACCCCTTTCCTGACCTGCTGCATGCTTGGATAAATGTCTGTATGGATTTTGGGGGGACCACCATGCCATTTTTAAAAAAAATGTTTGGCGTGGGGGGTTACCCTCAAAATCCATACCAGATCTGAAGGGCTTGGTATGGATGGGGGTGGACCCCACATGTTTAAAAAAAAATGTAACTGCAATGCTTTTTACAATCAGCTGTCAGTGGGAAACCCTCTGGCAACTGAAACATTAAAGAATGTTTTCACTGCTAAAATACCACATAACTTAATGATATAACTCATGTGGTATTTATGTAGCTGTGCGGTATCTTACTGCATACTCAGATGTGGTACGATACCGCTTAGTGAATTGTCCCTGTTCAAAGTTCACTGTCGAACTTTCAGTAGGATCGAATGTTCAACCACGAACCGAACAAGGGGATGTTCGGCCTATCACTAATTATTATGATGGATGATGGTACTCTCCCTGATATAGGTTAATTCCTATATCAATACCTTTCCCTGATTACAGTAAAAAAATCAAAGTGCTAAAACCATTACTTTCAGTTTTGAGAGAACAAGGGATCATATGCTTAGAATCCCTGCATGCTGTTTTCTAGAGTCTGAGGATTCCCCTCAGAAAATTACCTGAATGGTATCAAGAATTACATCTCCCTGAAACATTCCCAACACAACCATACTCTCCTCACTTATCCTGCTAAACCACCACAGAAAAAAATCCAAAATATTAAAAGTTTCCAAGAAGACATCCGCTGCTATAATCTACAGTTTTAACTACCTAGTGCAGACAATGGTTGCTGAGGCAGAGATTAAATTCAGATCCCTTTGTTGATCACTATATACTCACTGTAAGACCAGTTGATTATAAATACTTTTTTTACATATACTGTTTGTCATGATATGAAGCCAAGCTTGATAGCTAGTGGTTGTAGCAGTTGAGAGATTCAAGAGTAGTTAGCTACATTAATACACAAACAAGCCTGCTTAGTGGATGATGCAAGCTCACCTGAGGCGCAGGGTCAAAACACTAGCTGGTCTTCACTAGAGCTCCTGATGGTGGAGATGGGTTGTTCTGCATGCTAATGCCAGGTAGCGGCCCTCAGGAGTGCCCCAGCAGGAACAGAGCAAGAGTGGGTCAGGTAGCAGATGAAGCAGATAATGAACACGCAGAAGCATAGTTCATAAACAAGGCAAAAGGCCAGTGATGAGTAGTAACTGGATGGGATCAGATGGAAGCATAATAAATAAACAAGCCAAAAGTTGATAACAAGTGGTATTGAAGATAAGAAGAGCTGCAGATGCACAAAGGAGCAAGATATCAGCTGGAGAGAACACCATAATCAGGGAAACAGGAAGTGAGGAGACATGGATAAAATTGGGAAGTTCATGGGAGTTCAAAGAGTTCAAGGTTCACCAGAAGCAAGATACAAGGCAATGTTGGCCAAGGGATCAGGCAGATAGCTGTCCAGCATCTCATGTGGCAAAGAGGGAAGAGCTACAGCCAGACACCACAGAGGTCACAGCTTCAGATGAAGACCCTGACACTGTGTTAGTCATCATGTAGTACAAAGATGTTGATAGGCTTACACCCAGGGCTTAATCCTTAACCCCAACCCCTCAGATTGAACATTTACCTTACAGAATATGCCACGTATTGTTTGAAACAACATAACACCTTGTATTATTATTTTGTGTTCTCTATATATACCACACTATTACTTTAATAGGTCTAGAGTGTCTGTAACTGCTCTCCTATACTGACTAATAAGTAAGACCTTTAGACAATAGTCTATATGTTGGATTCCTTTTTCTCTTCCACTACAGCTGACACATTCAATAAACTATGCTTAAGCTTTAGAAGCAGCTGTGAAGTTCTCTAAGAAAGGTACAATATTACAAACTATGTTCTTCCTATTATTTAAAAACCCGACAGTAAGCTGTCCTTAGAATATATCACAATACACTGACAAAGAAATTTTATCAGACAAAAACCAATACCATCATATATTTGGAAACCTAGGTAAGGAGAATGAACTCTTATGCCCAGAAGGCACTAATTCCTAAAAAAGATGTCTCTTTTGAAGAAGAAGTCAGGTAGCACATCGACTTAAAATTCTAAACTACCTTGTAAATCTACTTATAGCTTATCCATGGAATTTGCCTGAACAGTTATATGTAGTTGCATATAGAATTATAAATAATCTGGTAATCCCTTTCCTTGGGGGTAACAATAATTATAAGAGTTCCTCCTAACTTAAAATATTGTTAATAACTGCTAACAGCTAAAGCTTTTCATGGTAATTTAAATAAATAGTAGAACAGAGTAAGCACATTATTTGTACCTGTTAGCTTGATAGCTTCCCCTAGATGGGACCAGACAGATACCCCTCAGAGGTATGCTGACTGTCAAGAGCATCTAGTGCTCCTGATCCATTATATCTGCTGGTCTCATTCCAGCATCCTGGTTTTGGCTATCATGCATCCCTGTCTGTCTATCCACTTGCAAGGTGATTGATGTGGCCAGTCTTTGGATGGAGACCAAACCTGATTTAATTCAGCCAAGCCTGCAGTCTCATGCTTGTGATATTGCATTTGTAACACATGCTGAAAGCTCCCTGTCTGTCTGTCGTGCTCTGCTGTTTGGATTCCCTCGTTGATGACCTTGGATTGGATATTGACTACTCTCTAAACTCTGCCTGCCTTTTGACAATGAATCTGACCTTGAATATCCTGAACCTTACCTGCCTTGTACCTGGACTGTCTGCCAACTGCAAGTACCTGTTTGCTGTGTTCAGTTTGTGCATGTCCCAGCATGGTAGCCAGGCACTATAGCATTGTATATAAGTCCTGGGGGCAACTGAGTACCAGTAGGCCTGTTTGCCTTATGGAAAAGAGGGCTGTTAAAGGTGAAGAACACAGAAGACAGTATCAATATCAGATTTTCTCAGGGCCTTCAACCTTCATTGCTATGTATGTAAACTCAGAATAAATTATAATTATAATCTTAAGCTCCAAATTTTTACTTGCCAGATAAAGCATTAACATCCATGCAAAATGCATTTCCCTGCATGTGTATACCCTATTCTCTAAATGCCTGGGCATAAAATGAACCCCTAGAACAAAAAATATCTTTAATTTAAAAAACTATTAACTTTCTAAAAGTCATAGAAGGAGATTTAAAGTGGTTCTAAAGGCAGAAGGTTTTTTAAACTAATGCTATGCATTAAGGTAAAAAAACTTCCACTGCCTGTGCCCCCCCCCCCTTCCATAAATACTTGCCTGGCACCACTCTCAATCCAGCAGTCCCCACCAGCAGCCCCACTCTGCTCTCTTCCTGCATTCACTGCCTTTACTGAGAGCAGCTTGTCAATGAAGCTCAGGAGCAAGCCTGGCTGAGTGACCCTATAGCAAGTGACCTGCTATGGGCGTACTTGGAGAAGAGGAGGAGCATAGAGCATTCACAAGGTACCCCAGAAGAGGAGGTTTGGGGCCACCGTGCAATACTATTGCACAGAACAGGTAAGTATAACATGTTTGGTATTTTAATTAAAAATATCTTTACAGTAACTTTAAAGAAATGGAATGGGCCCTCCCTATAGCAATACCATAGTTTTTTTACAAGAAATTGCAGACTAAGCTGTCTACATTTCTATGGACAAACAGCAAAACCAAGAATTACATTTCTCTCTATTGCTAAACCCAAATTAAATGGATGCATGTGACTCCCCAACTTTCAGGAGTACTTCTTAGCTATCCACTTAGCTAGAAAATTAAAAATAAAGAGTGAGGTAAGTTAGAATACTATCAGTGTAATGATACCACACAGGTTTTCAATGTCATTCGTACCTCTAGGTCTCTACAGTGTCCATTCATGTTGCTCTCAACTGATGCAGAGAAGAAATTTGACAGGGTAGCTTGGCATTTTTTGTGAGCTACTCTGTCCCATGCTGGCCTTTGTCCCAACATGCTGCGTTGGATTTTCTCACTATATTCCACACCATCGGTGGCAGTGAGGGTAAATAAACGGCGCTCTTGATTTTTCAATATAATGAATGGAACGAGTTGCCCCCTCTCGCTATTCATCTTTATGTTTACTTTGGAGCCTCTACTCTGTACTATCAGGAAAGACTCCAACATTGTAGGCATACAGGAGATGTTGGGACATCACAAAATTGTGGTCTACATGGACAAGTTGATATTTTTGTCTCTAGCCCGCAAGTCTCCTTGCCAAACATTTTAGAGGCCCTGCGTTCATATGGGGAGCTGTCCTACTGCAAGCTCAATCTCACTAAATCAGCAGAGTTGAACATAACAATTGTGGATTCTGTGGTCCATTGCCTGTGCTCTTCTTTCACCTTTCAATAGGCAGATAATTCCATATGGTACATGGGCTTAAACATCACTCCCGACCCCTCTAATTTATACACGGCAAATCTGTTACCACTGCTTTGCGGTCTAAAGATCAACCTTCAGAATTGGCATCCTTTAGTCCTGACCTGCTTTGGGCGATGCAACTCCATAAAAATTATGGTCCTATTGACTGTATGTATTCTCATTGTTTTTTTCCGGAAACTCCGCTCTCTATTCAGGGACTTTGTATGGTTCCACAAATCCTAGAGGATAAACCTACAGCTTCTCTCTCTGCCTAAAGTGAGAGGAGGCAGTGCAATGCAGATTTCAAACAATGGGTGACCATGGAGTTTGAAGACCTCTTTTGTCGTCACCCTGGATTGCTGCCCATTCCCTGGAAACATGCAGACTCATCCCCTGGTTGGAGCCACCCTGGAGGTGGTGAGGTTGGCCTTTCCAATGACTGCCCTGTCGTTGCAGCTTTCACTAATGACACCTATCATTGGGAACCCCGATTTTATTCCTGGCCTAATCAGTAGAAATCTGCGGAGGTTGGCGTACCAAGGGAAATTGGAACAGCAGATGCTTGGCCATGGGTGGTTTAGGATATTGACCAGGCCAGCATCTGACTGAGGTAGATGTATTTTACACAACAAAAGGATAGCCTTTGGACCTTGTTATGTTCATTTTATGCAAGATCACCTTGTCACTTGGGGGCCAACTTGTTACATTTCAAAGGAGGTCATTAGCAAACTTACAAGGGTGATAAAATGCAGATTGCTCAGTCAGACTTGAAAAGACTTGGCCAGCATCTACTATCTAACAACATGAAAAGGGGTATTACGCATAGTAAATAGCATTCTTCAATGGGTAACTAGTTTACCTAATTAATGGTAAAAGAATGCAGTATAGGAAATATCTGGACAACTTTGATTAGAATTTATGACTGCAGCTGTCCAAGGCCAAAAGGCATTACCTGTCACCCAGGAGATATAAGGGGCTACTAACAGTGGCCAATCAGAGTGTATGACATTTTACTTAATGGGGAAAATGTGTATATTAGGGAAGGTTTTTTTGGTTAAGTGATGACAGGAGAAAGTGCGTCTTCTGAAGGTGTCTGATAATTGCATGAATATTCTGAGTACCCTTTCATCTTCCTTGTCTGTACCTCTGTCTTATGGATTGTTTCTGAGCCCATACAATCTCTCTCTGGAAAAGAACTGTTGGACTTGTTGCTGTGGGAAAATACATTTATAAATACACTCGTCATCCTTGTGATATATGACAGCAGGGAGGTCTTCCCCCTCACTCGGGGCTTTCCAGGCTATGAGACCCACCTCTTCACGATTTGAGCTCTATCCAGCTCAGCCAATTTATGCATATGTTTCAAAAAGCGGGGAACCCTTGAGACATACTGTCCTTGTTGTATCCTTGTCACGGCCCCAGCTGATGATCTGAAGTCCTCCTTTGTCTGCCACTGGGAGGCTGATCTAGATCTTCACTTGACTCCTCCACAAGTAGACAAAATCTACCTGTTGGCCCATAAGGCCTCCATATGCAATAAATACTAGGAAATGGGGTACAAAATTATCTCTAGGTGGTACAGATTACTGTATGTTTTACATGAGATGAATATTGCTGTTCCTGACATATGTTGGTGATGTAATGCAGATGTGGGCACTATCTTTCATATCTTTTGGTCCTGTCCTGCTCTAATTTCTTTTTGGGAGAAGTTGATCCACCATCAAACATTTAACCTCTGTTGACCTGAAAGATAACCTGGCCGTATTCTTATTGCACCTAACTGAGAGGCCCCTCTGGAAATACAAGAAGACTAACTATGCAATTATTCAATGCAGCAAAGACAGAGACCTGCAGTATGCTAAAATTGAGGACATCCATCACATGGAAAAAATGAGTGACACTCTGCATAATATGGAAGAACAGTTTTGGGACAAATGGAGACCCTGGAGATATTTCACTTGTACAGAAGCTTACTTGCAGATAGTCACCCACCCTGAGTATGTTTCTATTGGTGCTGGGTAGAAGCCCTAAGATTTTCTTCGCTAGACCCTCTGCAGTCTTTTCTGGAGTGTGACTTGTTTGTACTGTAATACTCCTATACTGGAAGTTCCCTCTCTTCTCTTTATCCCTCTTTCTCTCTTTCCTCCACTTGTTTCCTTCGCCTGTTTCCTGCTTTAATTTGTGAGGAGGTTCCTCCTCTGAAGTATCGCACCATATGTAAGCACTTGGAAACTGACTAATGTTTCCTATGTGTTATTCTGTCAGAATGGGTTTTTTTGTGCTTACCCACGCTTTACGACCCCTCTCTGGTTACATTTACTACAATCTATGCAAAGCGGTATAGAGGCTGCAGTTACTGTGTAATGCTGGCCCAGCCTTTTATGTGTCTATCATATTTGATACTTGCATGTGATGTGATGGCTGTAGCATTTGACATTTTGATATGCTTATGATAATGAATTGACTGTTTTTAATTAAAAAGCTTTGCCTAAGTAAAAGAAATTTAAAAAAAAAAGAATACTTACAGTGTCAACTGGATTCCATGGTCACATATACCAATAGCTATGAAAAACGTTCCAACAAGAGCACCCCCACCAGTTGAATTCCATTGGACATATCGTATATATTCACAATGATACCAATCATAGACAACCCAAAATTTCCATTAACCACATTCATCTTAAATTGAGCTTAAGGCAGCACTGTGATATAGCAATATGAAAAATTCAACAAACTTCATGAAAGTGTCCATATATCATCCAGTAAATATTGTCTACAAAATCACCACACCAGTGAAAAAGAGTGACAGTCCACAGTGTCCTTGCTCCCATATATTGCAAATATCTCCATGCTACCTCTACTGTGGCATCAGCTGTGTAGTGCACCCCTCCCCCCAACACTCCATCTAATTCACCAAACATAATTATTATTTTTATTCATGCATATAATTAACGTTTATTTTATGGTGTTTTCTCTGTTAACCTTTTGTATATTTATAGATTTTTTTTTAATTTTTGGTCACTGGGGGGACCCACAGCATGAGAACTATACCACTTAATGCAGGCGGAGCAGTGTGGGTTAATTCCTCTGAGTGGAAGGGTAAGGTGTTGCTGCTGTAAATCCTTTGATGAAGTTGATAAATTAAATGCATTAGATCGGACCACATGGCAACCAGAAGTGACATCAGAACCCTATAGGAAGTAGATGTTACCACACAAAGTCCGGGAGAGACACTAATCCTTCAGCAGCAGACCGGAGGGTAGCTGACAGTCACAGGGGCTAAAGAGAGTTTACAGTAGATATGCCTGTTCTTGTAGTTTTTTACCTGGCTGGAATAAAATTTTTAAATATTTTTCGGGATTGCAATATTTGGAGAATTCTTTCATTTTATATGGTTTCTCAGGGATAACTATTGAGAGGGACAGAAGAATTGAAACCTGTCATATGGGAGTATCCGGATTACTATTACAAGCACAAGTGCTGATCATTGGGTTGAGGGGAGATTATACTTGGTGAGTGAGATGGAGTGTTGTGCACTACACAACTGGTGTCACAGTAAAGCCAGCACAGAGTTATTTGTAATATATGGGAGCAAGGCCCCTATTTTTCACTGGTGTGATAATTTGGTGACAGTATTCATCAAATGATATTTGGACACTTTTATGAACTTTATTGATTTGTTATGTTGATATACCACAGTGCTGCCTCATGTTCATTGTAAGATGGATGTGGTTGATGTGTATTTATAACTTTGTAAGGTAGCAGCAGTAGAGGGTTATTTCTATTCATGTAATTATTTGGTTTATTTCATTAATTAATTTACACAGTAGATTTGTAATTCTGTAGGTTATTTGGTATTATATCACTCATTTTTTTTAAATTGAGTATATTTAGTCTGTCACTGACCTCTACAGCGTAGTGTTGGTTTGATATAGATCCTGAAATTTCCACCTTGGATTGAAAACCCATCACTGCCACCTGTGCTGTCCTATTAACAGCCCTACTAAAAACAGGTGCAGTGAACACCCAAAAGATGGCTCCCTACTCAACACAATGATGATATACAGAACACTTCCTACCTTGTATAAATATACACTCACCAGCCACTTTATTAGGTACACCTTGCTAGTACCAATAAAATAGCCCCCAAACCATTACACCACCAACACTAGCCTCAACCGTTGATACAAGTCAGGATGGATTTCATGTTGTTTACACCAATTTCTGACTCGACCATCTGAATGTTGCAGCAACCAGTCTGCTTATTTTCCTCTGACCTCTGACATCAACAAGGCATTTTCGTCCACACAACTGCCACTCACTGGATATTCTCTTTTTCAGACCATTCTCTGTAAACTTGTCAAGGTCCTACCTTTTCCCTGAGGTTATGTTACTCCATGTGCTGGCGTCCATCTTGGATTCTGCTGTGCATGGTGGGAATCCTTTTTATGTCTTCAGGTCTCTGAGGTCCACCCCCCAGAGGGGCGTGGCTGATGACATATAAGCCTGTGGCCCGCACATGCTCTTTGCACTTGTGTCTTGTGTCTTTGTGTTACTATTACTCTGTTCTGACTCTCGTGACTCTCCTGGTATTCTGATTCGGCTTGTGACTTGACTATTCTTTGTATTCTCCTTTGATCTGACCCTCTGTTGCTGAACCCGGCTCGTGACCTGTGATTCTCGTCTGCTGTCCTGTACTGTTTTGTCCTGTTGTTGTTGACCCCGGCCTGTCTGACTACTCTTTTGTCTCTTCCACCAGCTACACGCCATTGGCGGCGGCCATTACCACAGCTGAGGTGTCTCGGGGGCCGCGACCTGGTTCCTGGCTGCGTCAAGTCCATCCCCACCATCAGGGGCCCTGGTGAAGGGCAGCCTGGGACTTAGACTCCGCGCCCTGAGGGACTTCGGTCTGTGGGTGGTGGTTGTCGTCAGCCAGTGCGTTACATTGTTAGGCCTGCCTGTCCGTTCCTCGGCTCCTGCCCTGACAAAACTCTAGAGATGGTTGTATGTGGAAATCCCAGTAGATTAGCAATTTTTTAAATACTCAGACCAGCCCACCTGGCACCAACAACCATGCCATGTTCAAAGTCACATAAATCCCCTTTCTTCCCCATTCTAATGTTCGGTTTGAACTTCAGCAAGTAGTTTTCACAACGTGTACATGCTTAAATGCATTGAGTTACTGCCATGTGATTGGCAGATTAGCATTTTTTTACCATGCAATTGAACAGGTGTACCTAATAGAGTAGCCAGTCAGTGTATACCAATACTATATATCTTTGAATTACTGCAACATTTAACTAGGTAATTCTTTATTCTGGAAAAGGACTACTAAATCTGAGACAGGTTGGTGGTATAATTTAGCTATCCCCTTATTTATGATTTTAATCTCTACTTTGTGAACTTTACCATTACCACTGGGAATGGCTTTCATAATAAGACCCACTGGCCATACGTTGAGCTTTGCTTGAGGGTCTTTCAACAAAACAAAATCTTCTACATGAACATTTGTTTTCTCCCCTTTCCACTTTTTTCTTGTTTGAAGGGATGACAAATATTTTTGCTTCCGGCATTTCCAAAAGGTATCAGCAAGGTTCTGAACCTGTTTCCACTGGTACTTGTAAAGATCTTTTAAAGTGAACTCACCAGGTGGTGCTAATACTACACAAACCTTCTGAATCAAGAGCATTTCTTGTGTAAGAATTTCTGGTGTCTCGGGGTAAGGGTTTGCCAACTGTCAGTACATTTATGGACAGTTTTTAAAAATCAGTGGTTTTTACAACTGTCTGTAAATATCAGGGACTGATAATTTGTCATGCTGTGTTGATGTTTTGGGTGTAAACCAGGCAAATTACTTTTTATGGGTATTGTCAGTGTTTCTATAATGTGCTTATACCTTGTAAATAGCAATTGTCTTAGTTTTTAATAGGTTGTCAGTAAAAAATGTGCTCTGTCAGTAACATTTCTGCTGCTTGGGCTTTGTTGAAGTGGAAACCAATGGTCTAGCATTCATTATGGCTGTAACTAAACCTAATGGTGCCCCATTCTCATTACTGATTTTCTCTCCAATGGGAAATTAAAAGAGAGACAATCTCTATCTGCACTAAGGCCAGACAAACCTTCTAACGTAGTAATATAAATGACTGTCTTTGCTACTTGGCACTGCACTATTTCAACTGGTAATTGAGCATTCATGCAACCCAAATTAAATGTATTTCCTTTTTCCACACAAATAGAGCTTTCTTTTGGTGGTATTTGATCACCACTGGGTTTTTTTTATTGTTTGTGCTTTAAACAAAAAAAAAAAAAACATTTTGAAATGAAACCCCCAATATTTTCTACTTTCTGTTATAAAAATGTTTCAATAAACTTAAATTTAGTCATAAATTAAGGCCAAAATTTATTCTGCTACATGTATTTGGTAAACAAAAACCCAATATGTGTATATTAATTGGTTTGTGTGTAGGTTATAACGTCTACAAACTATGGTATATATATTGGAATCTATGCAGATTTTACTCTCTGACTGCCACACATCACATTTCTTGAGGTGTTAACATGCCAGAGCAGTATAAACACCACCCAAATTACCCCTTTTTGGAAAGTAGACTTTTTACTGCAAGGCACATGTTGTGTGTGGTGTACATCCTGGTTCATTCTTAGCTTGCTGAGACTAGGGTCCTGGGCGTGATGTAACTGCTGTGCACATGCATAGGATTTAGATCATCAGTGGCCAACCAGTGGCCTAATTGGAGCATCAAGGGCCCCAGAAGAAGCAGTTGGCAGCCTTTGGATAGATTTGCAGCTGGAACCCAGCCTTGTCACAACCAGAGGGGGGAAAAAGTGAGAGTTAAGTGTGTCATAATGTGCACAAATGCCATGCAGTGTTGTTAAGAACTTACTCTTGCATTGGATTTTCTTTTTTCTATTCTACTACAAGGAATATAGCAGTAGAAGCAGTACTAGTTTGCTTGGCTGTGTAATGGCTGCAGCATTAAACAGAATTATGAAAGATGTTACAGAAGGTCAGTGGATTGTTTAGTCCACTATTTTTTGCCTGTAAATGAACTATAAATCACTTGCTGATTATCTTTCACCTTGACTACTTCAACACGCTCCTCATTGGATTACCTTTCAATAGGTTGTCCCCCCTTCAGCCCATTATGAATGCAGCTACCAAACATATGCACCTTACCAATCATTCAGTGTCTGCTGCCCCTCTTTGCCAATCCCTCCACTAGCTTCCACTAACCCAATTAATTAAATTCAAAATACTAACAACAATTTACAAAGCCATCACAACTCTGCCCCAGCTATATCACTAACCTAGTCTCAAAAAAACTAATCATTCTCTTCTTCCTCCCAAGACATCTTGCTCTCTAGCTCCCTTGATCCCTCCTCCTATGCTTGCCCCTAGGACTTTTCCTGAGCCTCTCCCATCCTCTGGAACTCTCTGACCCGATCTGTCCAACTATCCCCTACTCTGTTTAAGCCAGTGCTTCTCAACCTTTTTTTAGTCAAGGCACCCTTTAAAATTATGGACAGTCCCGAGGCACCCTTTAAAATTATAGACAGTCTTGAGTTACCCCATTCTAAAATGTGAAAAACTATTCTAATAGTTTTGTATAACGTAGCAACATCCACACATGTAGAACACCCAACATTAGAGGTGATTTATTCTTCCAAAGTAAATACATTTTTGCACACTGGTACTGACTAGTATTCCAATGTTTCTCTTCTCCCTCAGTTTTTCTCCATTGCTGAGCTGATGTGACCCCAGCACTGATGGAGAGGGGCAGGGGAGGGGCAAACTAGGGTGCTGTGAAGGCAGCTGACATCCTCCTCAACTGATGATGTCACCGGTTGTCAGGATGCCGGTGGCTAGAAGGTCGCAATGGTGCACAATGAAAACCTGTGGCTTTGTGCAACTAGAAGGCAAGCATGATCCAACCACTGGCTTGTATACTAGTTTTGGGCAATTTGTTGACATTTTGCCAAGGCACCCCGGAAAAAACCTCAAGGCACCTCAGGGTGCCTGGGCACCCTGGTTGAGAAAGGCTGGTTTAGCCAATCACTGAAAACCCTTCTCTTCATAGAAGCCAATCCTGCCTCCACCTAACAACTGTACTTTTAGCTTTTCCATCAGTCAGTACCCCACAGTTATTATCTTTTGCATCACTTGACCTTCCTTTTTAAATTGTAAGCTCTAATGAGTAGGGTCCTCTGATTTTTCCTGTATTTATTTGATTGATTGAATTAATTTGCAAACTTAGACTAAAGCCAAAAAAAAAATAACTTGTCCTAGCAATTACAGATATAGAAAAAGTGTATTTACTTTAAAAACAGTCACGAGAATGTTTTAAAATATCTAAATGTTTTGCGTACCTATAGACTGGCATTGGCTTCTAATGTAGATAGTGAGGTAAGGGTTAATTGCACTGAGCCCCACTGATCTTGGTGCTTGATACCAAAGTGTGTCTGCTTTGTTACCAGAAGAAGGGGGAGTTTAGTTCATAAAGAGTACATTTTCTTGCTTCTGTACACTAAATGAACATTTTCTATCTGGGTGATAGATCTAATAATGATTAAATTGAAATTAGTTCTAATTTAGAACGTGCAGAAGCCCAACACGAGTGTCTAGGGATTAGAGGGATGTCATTTCAGTTTACATCACAGGGAGCATTATGGCTAGGTGCTCTCCAGCATATAAACAACTCCTTCCTAATAGTCAACAAATCAAATGAACTAGAACATGACACAATGGGGGTTATTTAATAACTGTTAAAATGTGCCTAAATGCTGAACAACACATGTGCACAATTCGCCATCTTATTAAATAATCAAAAGGACTTCTTATTCACAAGTTTATTGCAGAAACACATTTGTGAATTCTAGCCGCAGTTCCATCTGTAGTTTATTCATAATTTAGTGATTATCATTTAGTAGGTTTGTGTGCATATTCACGGTCATGCTAGCCATTGTACATCTGAACAGAGCCATGTGCTATGAGCAAAGCATTTCTCACTAAAATATAGAGAACGTAGAACAGCTGGAAACTGGAAGTGCTAGAGTTTTACATTTCAATAAAAATGGGCTTTGAAAAAGTCAGTGTAGTTGATTTATAGCATATCTAAACCCAAGAACCAAAATATAACATGCTGCAGCTTATCAATCTGTAGCTGTGGTTGCTGCATTCGTTTTCTTTTGATAGGATCTTTTAACTAGTGATCATGGCAGTAACATACTTAGGGCTCATGTACACTGCAGCTGATAAACTCACGTTTAGGAGCTGTTCAGCGTTTTTTTCAGCAGCCCCTGAACTCACCCTAATGTTTTCCTATGTGTCTATGTACACATCTTCATTTACAGTCGTTTATAGGCATTTGAGTTTACAGTCATTTTTTTTAATGCAAAAAACTTGCATCCAGCAGCCGTAAATGCAGCAAATTGCGTTTATAAGCATTTGCATTTGAAAATTTTTTTAACTCTTACAGTTCCCGATGCTGTCCAGAGCCTTTTTTCATCATGAAAAATGCATGAAAGTCTTTTCAAGGTACTCAGATGAACAAAATACTGAACACAAGATGTTCCTACCAAGCTTGTCACACATTGTAATGACCAATTCACACTTCAGACCTCTCCCACCCTTGGAAACAAAAGATATGTTAATGGTGATTCACACCTCAAATTCCTCATGGAGACCCCCTGCCAGGTGGCCTTAATGACTCACTTCACTAGACACCTTTGCAACCCTTGGAAACAAAAGAAATGTTAATGAGCAACTCACACCTAAGCTAATCTCAACACATACTGCTGTCTCTGCTTCTGCTCTCTGTGCTTCTCTGAAATAGTCTGATATAGTTAAGAATTTGCCACTTTTCAGTAAATTCTGGGCATTTGGGAGGTTCTCCTGTGCTTACCTTTAAAAAATGCTTCTAAACGCAAACGCGGCTAAGCAGACGTTTTTAACCTACGTTCTCCAGCACTCAGTTTCCATCGTTCAGAAGTGTCCCGTTGACATGGGGCCTAAAGCTGCAGAGTGAAAAATCTGGTGCGACTCTACATAAAAATCAATTGGCTTCCACATTTTATTGCCAAAGCTTCATTGAAGAAGCTGATTGGCTACCATGCACAGCTGCAGCAGATTCTGAGTGCACTAGTCTTAGTAAATCTCTCCCTTACTGTCCAGTGCACTTACTCACTGTGCTGTATCTATTGAGAAGCAGAGTTGTCACAGGACTACAGAAAACCTCCCCACTCCTCCTTTAAACAACATTGGGGATAATGATTTCTAGTCCACAGAGAGATCTAGGAGCAATGCTAACAATACAAGTGCATCACAGACATAGAGCACAGGATGTTACCAGCTCACAAGATTTCTCTCAGGATTATCAGATATTTATTTTGCACATTTCAAACAGATATCTCAAAATGTATATAACAGACCAAATGGAGCAAATACACAGGAGTAGATTTTTTTTTCTGAGCAAAAATGCAAACATCCAATCACGTGTAAGGAAAAATCCTAGAAAAAAACTTTAATTCTGTCTTGGAATGGAAAAGGAAAGTCAGGTCTTTATTCCTGCCTTTTTAAATGATCGGGACATTTTCACTCACTTCTGTCAGGACAAAAAGTGTCCCATTAACCCTTTAGCGCTGATGTCACACAAATATGTAGCCTCACAGAACTGGGCTTGTTTTCCTTTGGGTCGCCGATTTGCGTACCTGTCTATCTGCTGGGAGCGTGCTGCACAGCGTGCTCCCAGCACAAAGACCTGGATGTCACTGAGAGACCCAGGTCCCATTCGAACGATCGGGACCCGACACTCCCGATTCCAGGTCACATGATTGCTGTGATAGCCTTTGATTGGCTATCACTATAATCAGTCACTGTATTGCCTGCCCCCCTTGTTTTTTTTCTCTATGAATGGAGGAGAGAGATACATTGTATCTCTCCAACTCCTGGCATAGAGAAAAAAAACAAAAATAAAAAATTAAGAAAAAACACCTTGCTCAAGGTTTGATCTAGTTCAGTGCCAGGGTAAGTGTTTGGGTCAAGGTCAGGGTCAAAGGTCAGGATTTTTTTTTTTAATTGGTTCAGTACCATTTAGTGTCTGTGTGTTTTAGGTAAAAAAAAGCAAAACAACCAAAATGCACACTATTGTTTTTGGGCTGTACAAACAACAAATAACATACACATATAAGGTATCGCTGTGATCGTCAAGAGCTGGAAAATTTAGTTTTGGTTGTTCTTTGCTGGTAGGTTATGGTAGTAACAAGAAACACACAGCTAAATTAAAAAAATTATTTTGGACCATTTTTCCTTTTGATAATAAAAAAAAATCAGGAGATATCCGTTACCATTTACCACCAAATGAAAGCCCAATTTGTCCTGAAAAAAAACATGGCATAATTCACCTGGATGTACAAAGTAGTTGTGATGATGTACGGTTTTACTAACACATGCCAATGTTGCAAAATTGTTCTTAGGCATTATGATTTGTTTTACCCTTAGGCATTAACGCATCACATTAACCACTTGACCTCTGGAAGATTTACCCTCCTTCATGACCAGGCCAATGTTTACTATACGGCGCTATGGTAATTGAATACTGTACCCAAACAAAATGTATATAATTTTTTCACACAAATAGAACTTTCTTTTGGTGGCATTTCATCATCACTGGGTTTTTTATTTTTTGAGATATAAACGAAAAAAGACTTATCATTTTGGAAAAAAACATATTTTCTAATTCCTGTTATAAAAAATATCTAAAAAACACAAATTTCATCATAAATTTAGGCCAAAATGTATTTTGCTACATGTCTTTGTTAAAAACATCTGGAAAATGACAAAAATGTTTTTTGGGTTTTTTTAACACAAAGTTGTCACTTAAATTATATATTGCTCACACATGCCATGGGTATATGTGGAATTACACCCCATAATATATTCTACTACTTCTCCCTTATATGGGGACATGTGTGAGACTTTTTGGGAGCCTAGCTGCATACAGGAGCCCAAAATCTAATGACCCCTTTGAATGCCCAAAGGTGTGTAATTAACTAATTTCACTTCCTCACTACTTATCACAGTTTCAGAGGCTCTGAAATGCCAGGATAGCACCAAACCCCCCCCCCCCCCAAATGACCCCTTTTTGGAAAGTAGACACCTCAGGCTATTTGCGTAGAGGTATGTTGAGTCAATGTAATGCTTTATTCTTTACCACAAGGTTTTGGAAAATAATCAAAAACATTTTTTTTTACTCAAAGGAGTTACACCCCAAAATACATTCTGATACATCTATCAAGTATGGGGATACCACATGTGTGAGACTTTGGGAGCCTAGCCACATACAGGAGCCCAAAATCTAATGACTTCTTTGAAAGCCCCAAAGGTGTGTAATTTCCTCATTTTACTTCACTACCTATCACAGTTTCAGAGGCCCTGGAATGCTAGGATAAAAAATTAGATCTGCAAAATACTCACCATGCCTCTTAGCAAATACCTTGAAGTGTCTACTTTACAAAAAGGGGTTATTTGGGGGGAGGGGTTGTACTATTCTGACTTTTCAGGGCCTCCAAAACTGTGATAGGTAGTCAGGAAGTGTAATGAAGAAATAAAGTTCTTTAAAGCCTGAAGGTGGTTATTGTTTTTTTGGGGTCCTGTACACAGCTAGACTGCCAAAATGTCTCTCACATGTGGTATTCCCATTCTCGGGAGAAGTAGCAGAATATATTTTGTGGAGTAATTCCACATATACTCATGGCATGTGGGAGCAATATATCATTTACGTAACAACTTTGCATACAAAAATTATTTTTTGTTTGTCCTTTTCCAAAAACTTGTGGTAAAAAATAAATTCTTCTATTGACTCTACATGCCTCTCAGAAAATAGTTTGGGGTGTCTACTTTCCAAACAGGGGTTATTTTGGGGGGGGGGGTTTGATATCCATTTTATGCCCAGCAGTAGAAGCTTATGCAACACATCACACCCTCTTCAAACCACTTGAAGACCAAAGCTTTTCTGAAACTTCTTGTTCACATGAACAAAATCAGTATTTTTTGCTTGAAAATTACTTTGAACCATTATATGTTTTTTTAAAACAAAGGCCCTATATAATAAAATGGTGGGTGCTGCAATTTTTATATGTCACACTGTACTTGCACAGCTATTTTCAAACTCAGTTCTTTTGAGAAAAATACCTTTTATTTAATTTTAATGCACAAAAACCACAATACATTGGCCAATTGTTTGATAAAATATAAAAGATGTTATTCTGAGTAAATATATAAAATAAATGACATACTTTAAAACTGTGCAAGCCCCACGCAATGCCAACAAACTACATACATTTTTAATATCCATAGGTGACACTTTAAAAGCCTTTACAGACTACCACTCTAGATTTACATAGGGTGTCTAGTGCTAGAATTACTGCCCTCAATGTACCTCACAGGCATGGTGTAACCGCTGTTTATATACAGACATGGGACCGATGCTTGCGAGGGAGTGCAACTGACCACCCTAGGCCCCCATGCTTGGGAATATATGTTCTTTTTTTAACTGCTGATGATAAATTATCAACACCCTGTTGCTGTCAGAATAAACAGATCATGCTGCAGCTGAATGGTGTTCCTGCAAAGAAAACAACAACAGTTAACAATAAAACACAGTAACAATAGAAAATTAACTCAATAAAGCAACAACGTTTTTTTTCTAATCTGTGCCAAAAAATATATATGCAGGAGCATAAGAGCAATCCGCCCACTGATCACCCCAGACCCCCATGCTTGGGCATATACAGTTAGGTCCATATATATTTGGACACAGGCACAATTTTTATACTTTTGGCTCTGTATGCCACCAGAATAAAGTAAAATGAAACAATCCAAATGAATCTGAAGTGTAGACTTTCAGCTTTAATTCAAGGGGTTGAACATAAATGTCAAGTACAAATTTTAGGAACTGCAACCAATTTTACACTTAGTCCCTCATTTTTAATATTTTGTTGAGAATCCTTTACTGACAATGACTGCCTGAAGTCTGGAACCCATGGACATTACCAAAGACTGGGTTTCCTCCTTTCTGATGCTTTGCCAGGTTCTAACTGCAGCTGTCTTCTGTTGTCCTTTGTTTGTTCTTTCTGCCTTTAGTTTTGCCTTCAGCAAGTGAAATGCATGTTCAATTAGGTTGAGATCAGGTGATTGACTCAGCCATTGCAGAATATTCCACTTATTTTCCTTCAAAAGCTCCTGGGTTGCTTTTGCAGTGTGTTTTGGATCATTCTCCATCTATACTGTGAAGTGCTGTACAATCAACTTTGCTGCATTTGGCTGATTCTGGGCTGACAGTATATCTCTAAACACTGCAGAATTCATCCGGCTGCTTCTGTCTTCTGTCACATCATCAATAAACACCAATGCCACTGTGCCACTGGAAGTCGTGCATGCCCATGCCATCACACTGTCTCCACCATATTTTACAGATGACGTTGTGTGCTTTGGCTTATGAGCTGTTCCAAGCCTTCTCCAACACTTTTTTCTTCCCGTTATTCTAGTACAGATTAATCTTAGTTTCATCCATCCAAAGAATGCTTTTCAAGAACTGGTCTGGCTTTTTTAGATGTTTTTTGGCAAAGTCTAATCTGGCTTTTCTATTCGTTAGGCTTATAAATGGTTTGCACCTTGTGGTGAACCCTCTGTATTTGCTCATGTGAAGTCTTCTCTTAATTGTAGACTTTCACAATGATACGTCCACCTCCCGGAGAATGTCCTTCACTTTTCTGGATGTTGTGAATGGGTTTTTCTTTACCATAGAGAGGATCTTGCGATCATCCACCACGGGTGTCTTCCGAGGATGTCTATGCCTTTTTATGTTCCTGAGCTCACCAGTGCGTTCTTCTTTCCTCAGAATGTACCAAATTGATTTGGCCACGCCTAACATTGCTGCTATCTCTCTGATGGATTTGTTTCATTTTTGAAGCCTTACAATGGCCTGTTTCATTTGCATGGACAGCTCCTTTCAATGCATGCTGTAGGTTCACAGCAACAGATTCCAAATTCAAATACCACACTTAAAATAAACTCCAGACCTTTTACCTGCTTAATTGATGAAGAAATAATGAAGGAGTAGCCCACACCTGGCCATGAAACAGCTTTTGATTCAATTGTCTAATTACTTTTGGTCCCTTGAAATAGGGGGATGGCTACTCTTAAGAGCTGTAATTCCTAAACCCTTCCTCCAATTTGGATGTACATACTCTCAAATTAAACCTGAGAGTGTGCACTTTCAGCCCATATCCATTATATAACTATAGCTTGAATATGTTTTGGCAAATACCTGAAAAAAACTAAAATTGTGCCGGTGTCCAAATATATTTGGACATAACTGTATGTTAATTTTTTAACTGCAGATGATAAATCTCATCCTGAAGCGCTGCACACACTGATGTATATTCTGAGAGCACCCCCCCCCCATTTCTGTCAGAATAGATTGGTGCTGCAGCTGAATGGCGTTCCTGCAAAGAAAACAATGGTTAACAATAAAACACAGTAACAATAGAACATTAATTCAATAAAACAACAACTTTTTTTAATTGAAATTTGTGCCAAACAATATGAAACATATATATGCGGAAGCATCGGAACGATTCACCCACTGACCACCACAGGCCCCCATGCTTGTGAAAATATGTTCTTTTTTTAACTGCTGTTGATAAATCTCATCCAGCAGCACTGCACACACTGACATATATTCTGAGAGCACACCCTATTGCTGTCAGAATAAACAGATTGGTGCAGCAGCTGAATGACATTCCTGCAAAGAAAACAACAACGGTTAACAATAAAACAGTAGGAAAAGAACAGTAACTCAATAAAATGACAACTATTGTTTGCTTTTTTCTTTTTTTTACTTTTAACATTTTTATTTAACTTTGTTTAACTTTTTTTTGTAAAACAGTAAACATTCCAGATTTTAGAGTCTCTCCAATTGCAATAGCCAGTTTCCTGACTACCTAACATCTTTCAAGACCCTGTGTAAATATATACCCTAGACTGTGCTTGGCTGTACCCTGTACTAATACTTCACTGGTATATGGTAGCAATGGAAGCAGTCCTTGAAGCAAGTTGGCCAGGACAGGAGGGAAAAAAAATGTATGTCATGTCTAATCCTGTGTCTGCTACAGACACGGTATCTTTTTTGGGGGTTACTTTTGAGTTGTGGTAAATGCCTCTCATACAGCCGGCTCACTGCATCTGGGTTGAGGGCTTGGGCCACAGCACCTCCTGGATACAAAATGGCTGTGATGATCTCTTCCCAAAACTTTAGGAGGGATCCACTTCATCCAGTTGCTTTGTAAAGCAAAGAAGCATTGTACAGAGCAAATTGAAATAATTATACAGACACTTTTTTGTACCAGCGTCAGGCTTTACAGGAAACTAAGTACGGCTTCATCATCTGGTCATTGAAGTCCACCCCTCCACCGTTAAGGTTAAAGTTGTAGACACAGAGGGGCTTTTTAACAACACCAGTTGCCGTGCAAATTTGGACTGTCGTGTCCGCGTAAGTGGAAGACAGGACAAAAACATCCCGTTTGTCCTTCCACTTCACTGCGAGCAATTCATCACTTTTCAAGCAGGCTTTCTCCCCCTTTCTAATTTGGGTATTTACAAGCCATTGGGGGAAGCCCCAGCAATAAGGTCACATGGCGCCCCATGAGCCAACTCCAAGATTGTACAAATGTCTAAATAGTGGCATGCTTGTATAAAAATTGTCCACATATAAGTGGTACCACAAAAGGGTGACACCAAGTCTCAAACTATCTTTCCACTGCTCTCCATGTAGTCTGAGCATCTAGGGAGTTCCACTTGACTATCTTTTTCCACATAAATCAGATGTGTATTGTCGCTGAAATAAATAAATCATATATTCTCATATCTATGCCTAGCCATGGCAGCAGAGAACTCATGCATCTGATGAATCGGGTCTGTGGACCAATATACCTGCAACTCATTCTCTTTAGTAATGCCCATGTTGAGGGTTAGGTCCCAAAAAACTTTAAATTCAGAAACAATAATAGGTTTCCATGCAAATGGTCTGGCAAGGTTTGAATTTGGGTTGGCAGCGATATATTGCTGTGTGTATAGATTGCTTCGGGCCACAATCAAATTACACAAATAATCTGCAAAATAGCTCCAAACTCAGCTAAGTTTATAGCTACCTAGCTCGACTCCTGGGTAAAAGGGTACCTGGCTGTCAGGGACTGCTTGAACTGCTACAAAAAATTTACCTGCTAGTGCTAGCAGACGTTAGGCCTAATCTTCCTAAAGCTGCAGTTTCACTGACACTGCACTTGCTGGGGGAGTGGTGTCAGGGGTGCTAAACACAGATGCTGGCAGGTATCGGGGCTGATCCTGCTAACACTGCATTTTTGGGGGCACTACACTATTGTGAATTGGGCTACAGTTGTGGGAAAGGGACCCTTGTCCTCATCAACATGGGGACACAGTGGTTTTCCAGATGGTCTCCCTGTCAAGTGCCTGACTGTGGAGCCCAAGATGACAAGGGTGGCCTCTTGCACAATTCCCATCCAAGCACCCCTGGTAGTGGATGCAGGGTCTGCTAAGGCAGTGGAAGAGGACAGGTGCCAGGAAGCTCTTGTAGTGGACTGAAGCTTGGCAGCACAGGAATCCTTCCAGTGGTAGTATGGAGGCTGGTCACCAGCCTTGTTCAACAGCAGCCAGGCATACAGATGCAGGGCCAGGATCAAGTTCAAGGTCAGAAACAGACAAGTTAGGAATGTGCTGGCAGTGAGGTACCAAGGCAGGATGTAGTCAGAAATCCAAGCTGAGATCTGAAACACAAGCGTGCAGCAGACATAACAACTAAGGGTGACCCAAGAGAAGTGTCAGACAAAGCCGGGTCAGGAACAAGGTTAGCAGACTTTCAAGAACCAGGAACACAGGAACTAGAGCTGAAGACAATCCAGCACTGAAGCCAGGAAGACTCCATTTAAATTGACTGCTGGGCGCCAAGATCTGTGGATGCATGCGTACATATGCGCCAATGTTCATCCATGAGTGCATTCTAGTCCTTGCTCATCTTGTTAGGCTTCGATGTGCACGATTCTACACATGCACATAAGAATGAGCACTTACTGCATGGAAATGAGCATCTGCTGTACGTGAATCCTGACACTCCCCTTGAAAAGTCGAGGGCATGTGGCCTGGTATGGATCATGAGGGGGGCTGCAAGCTCAACCCACCCCCCCCCTTCATTTTCTGGACTATAAGGCTGCAAACTCAGCTAAATGCCTGGTGTAGATTTTGGGGGCACCTCCTGACTTAAAATAAAAAATTGTGTGTCGGCTCCGCCATACCAGAATTTTGGATGACACCACAGCACTTTTTTATCCCTGCCACTTTTTTACATCCATATGTGAGTTGAGAATCCCTAGCTGACAGCTGAAAGGGTCAGACAGGGATACTTTACTGATTGTGAAGATGCTGGTGGCATTGGCTCCCTAACAATCAGCTTGAGCAGGAAGATGTCACATTTAGTAACAGTAGTATTACCACTGCTTTATGTTATACTACTCCTCCCATTAAACCACAAGTAAGTGGGATTTAGGGAAGAGGCCTCATCAACATGGGAACAAGGTGCTTTGCCAGGGGGTGCACCCCATCAAGGTACCCTCCCCGTGTTGAGGGCATGTTACCTGGTATTTTTTGGGGGGCTGCATGCTTGCTGCCCCCCCTTCTTTTCTGGCCAGCTAAGCTGCATATTTAGAAAAGGGTATGGTACATATTTTGGGGGAACCACACAATTTTATCCTGTTTTTTTGCATGGAGGACCCTCTTAAAATCCATACTAGACATTCGTCAATGACAAGGATCTGATATGTACTTTTAGGGCGAACTCCACATAGTGTCACTAGTTGTGAGGATGCAGGCAGGTGGCCTGCACAGTATCCTTATTGTCTGGGACACAGGCAGCACAGTGGGAAGTTGTCATTTAGTGGTCATAGTTATACCAGCACTATGTGAATGACTTCCTTCTGCAATAACAGCTAGAGGTTTGCGTGGGTGAAACAAGTTAAATTTGACCAGTGAGTTCATCCGGTCCTCTAATCATGGACATGCATGGATTGGTGCAGACTCTAAAATGGAAACTCCCTGTCTGATCCCCAAAGTCAAATCTGAAGCTCCTGGGATTTACAATCTACAGTGTTATTTATTTAATAAATAATAAAAGCCAGTTATATTTTGTGCCTTTAGAAATGCATCCAGCCCTTTTATGAAGAAATCTAAGAAGCCTAGAACTAGCTCCTGTGATGTGTTTGCTTTTTCCTAATATTTAACACCAAAGTAGACTAATCCCCTTTTGATTTTTAGGTTCCTTTGAAAAAAATTGTGTTAGGATTGTGAACATTGTTTAAGTAGAGCTGCAACTGCCCAAGTAAGAAACACGATCAAAGGGTTTCCATTTGAACAAAACAAAATGTTTATTGACAAGAAACTTTCCTTACAGTTTAGAAGAAGCAAATATGTTCAAAACATTCTCTGTTTAATATTTCTGGAAATGTACAGGTACAATAGACTAAGGTACATAAAGTTTGGAGGCTGGTAACCTCTTATGGCTTAACAAAAACAAAGCCAACATTAGTTCTAGAAGATCTAGTTCTGATTTACACTGGCATTCCTGCATTTAGCTTTTCCAAACAATTTATTTAGGGAGTATAAACAGGTTTTACGCTACTTAGATCACTTTTTCATTGCTTTTAGATGCTCCTGTTTTAAAGCAAATTTAGGCACATTTAGACATGTTTCTAATCAGATCCTAGACACACAAAATTCAATTTTTTTCTAAGTACAGATAAACTGACTTACCTAAATACAGCTAAACCCTCAGTGTGAATGTCACAATTGAAAAAAATTTAAAGGAAAATAAACTGGGGTTTGACACTGCCAGTGTCAATGAAGCATTATCTAATCTTTTAAATGTTTTTATTGTTTTCTCTAGGTATTAATGTAGGTATATTCCCAATGCTGTTTGCTTGCTATACATTTTAATGACGGGCTCACATGTTGTGGCTGCAGTTTGTACTATCATGACTGATCAATTCCCCAAAGAGACAAGACAACTTCTTGTTCTGAGTCAAAGTCCATTGCATGCATATGTCACACGTGTGGTGTGATCAGTTTACATACGCGTATACACTCTGGGCTTGTGTTTTAAACCCAGGGTCCTGGGTTTAGTAACTCTTTAAAGAGTTGTGATTAAATAAAGTGTGAGATGACTTATATAGTAAGGCAAACAACCTGTGGATCTTACTCTACTCCCCAGCTAGATCACTCACAGACTATAGATTAGGCTAGGTTCACACCTAGGTTCTCCATTTTTGCATTGCGCTTTGCATTTTGCGTTTTTTGCACCTGCGGTTTTTACACTTTTTTTATGAGTTTTGCGGGGGGGTTAAGGGGGGGTTACGTTTTTTTACTTTTTCTTGTTACTTGGCAGATATAATATGCAAAATGCGAAACACATCAAAAACGAGGCAAAATGCATCAAAATGCAGAAAAAAATCAATACATGCTTTGCTGCAGTGTTTCCATTAAAGTCTATAGAACCAAAAACGCGTTTCAAAAAAACGCACCGGGTGTGAAAACACAAAGATGTGAACATGTCCATAGGAAATCATGTTAAATGGACTGTACTGCGTTTCTGCAAAACGCTGCAGAAAATGCTTAGGTGTGAACCTAGGATGAAAATATATTCTATGCTTAGGGAAAAACTCGTTACAGTTAGGCCAACTATTTCCCACTGCTAATTGCAAAATTCAAAAGAATACAAAAAGGAATTTAGCAAAAATACTACATCCCTATACATTAGCAATACATGCTTTTCTGCAGTGTTTCCATTGAAGTCTATAGAACCAAAAAAACCTATCCAAAAAACGCAGTGGTTGAAAACGCGGAGATGTTAACATGTCCCTTAGGAAATCATGTTAAATGGACTGTACTGCGTTTCTGCAAATTGCTGAAGAAAACGCTTAGGTGGAAACCTAGGGTGAAGAGGGCTACTAATGCTGGCAACAGGAGCTCTCATACTGACAAGTAATATCAGCAAGTGTAGAATGGATCGTTTTTACTTACATCGGGCATTTCATGTTTATCCTTTCTGATACTGTATGTTGGCTTCAGACCATTTGCTCTACTCCGGACTCTGTTTATTTTTCCTTGGATAGTGTTCTTTTTCTGGGAGCAAGAGGCAGTTCTCAGGCTGGTAAGATAAATGTGTCAGTTTATATAAATTGCTTTACAAATGTTATTCTTTCTTCACATCAGTATCTTTTCACTAGTGAGCGGAGAAGTGTCCTATATACTGCAATTCACTGTTAACCACTTCCTGTCTGGCCCATGTACATAAACTGCCGGAAGGGAGCAGTGCAGGAGCGGGTTGCCATTCATAAATGAATTTACAGCCTGTGTGCGCTCCCTGGGAGTGCACGGCACCACGATCTGGTGCCAGCTGTGCCCTCCGAACACTGTGTGAGGTCCCGATCATGTGATCGCGGATTGCCAAATTTTATAAGAAAAACACTTTTTTTCAAAATTTTTGGGCCTTTTCATTAATCTCCCTAGCGGTATGATTATTTCAGATTTTTGGTGCTGAAAGCGGTTCCATTTTTTTGCATGGAAATATGTATTTTTTTTTATTGTAGGCCTGTAATTTAGGAATAACTCACTGAAATCTGTCCGAACAAGAGTCTAGTAAACATTCCGAATATGATAAAACTTGAAACGCAAAATCATAAATTATAATTTAATAAATATTAAAAAAAATAATAATATAATAATAATACATTTAATTCAATAATATAATCAAACCAAAAACACTGAAATTTGAAATATAGCGCCAAGTTTGCACATCGCTGAGCAAAGTCGAAGAATCGTTTTCAGTGTCTGATGACGAATTTCCCCACAAATCATTATCACTCAATTCTGCAAGTGGTTCTGATTTACTATCACTGTTCTCTAGCCGGTCTAAAACCGCTTTTGAAATAAAGGGACGCTTTTTGGACGCCATGGACTTTTCTAAGTTTCCAGGCAGAAAGAACAGTCAAAATGCAGGCAGGGGACAGGACAAAGCAGTAGGGACAAAATGTATGTGAAATGTTTTGAAACAGCAATGTTTTACTATGTAATAATCATTTTTAAAAAAATTTCAAATTTCGGCATCGGCCGGAGGAGATGGCCGGGGACACTGCAGAGGATGCATCGTGGGAGCGAAGGACAAGGTAAGCGCTGCAGGGACTCCCTATCCAAGCTGCATGGTAAGCCCGAGTGTAGCTCGGGGTTACCGCTTTTGGTACTGAAACTTTACCCCGAGCTACACTCGGGAATACCGCTAGGGAGGTTAATATAGCAAAAAAAAAAAAGTCCCAGTGGTGAATAAATACCACAAAAATAAAGTTTTATCTGTCTAAAAAAAGCTAAAAAATTCATATGGGTATAGCGTTGCATGACCGTGCAATTGGCATTCAAAGTGTGATAGCACTAAAAGCTGAAAATTGGCCTGGACAGGAAGGGGGTGAAAGTGTCTGGACTTGAAGTGGTTAAAACAACAAGAGAGAAGTTCGGCATTGGTTGGAACCAAAGGGGAGGCTGAAATGGAACAGGGCAGGCGTATTGGTACTGTAATAAGCACTCTCACAATACTCTTCACAATAACATGGTTATGTCAATTACATCAGAGAACTACAAGGGGTCGACCAATCCCTGTGCAGACAAGGAGCAGGCAATCAATGTCCGTCCCCAGAACCAGAAATAAAGATGACAGCACAAGGAAACAGTAACTTGAAAAATGATCACTGTGCTTTTTATTTACTAAAGCTGGTTCATCCAGAATATTGTGCACGTCTGCATGGGAACCAATCAGCTTCCAGGGTTTATTGCTAAAGGTTAATTGAACAAGCTGAGGTTAGAAGCTGATTGGCTACCATACACAGGTGCACAAGATTCTGAGTGAACCAGCTTAAGTAAATAAACCCCTGTATGGCCGGCCATACATAGGTCTGATTTTCGAATGAAAAATCGTTCAAAAATCGACCCAAGTATATTCGCTCTGTTAGTGGGGCAATGGTACCAGACGATTTTCATGGTTTCACCCTATTTTGTTTATCGGGCATGCTGCAAAATTTGTGAAAAACAACCGATATTCAAAATCATTGGTGGCACCATCAGATTGCAGAACGAATGATGTTTTCTATGTTCAATCAAAAAATTGTTCAGAATTCGATCTATGTATGGCCTGCTTATGTCTCGCAACTATGTTTTTGCTGAAGGCACAGGTGAAAGAGGTACCTTACTGCCAATACACAAGGTGAATTTAGCTGATTTTAAGAATTAAATATATCATATAGACGGCGCATAAATGGTGTAGGACACAGAACAGTTAATTATATTGATAACCATAATAACCAATACACATCTATAAAAAAAACGTTTGCTGCAGTCCCAGTATGTGCAAAATAAAGTACAAACGTGCTGGATCCTTGATAATAAACTCCATATTAAGGTGACATGTGCTTCACTGTGCTCAGACTGGTATCCCACATGGATTTACACTCACCATGATTCCATGACCACCTATTTCTAGGTAGGTCACTAGCTCTTTAATTGGGACTAGCCCAAAATGCCACGAGTTAGTACTCTTTCCCGTTGTTCCACGACGTTGTTACTGGGCTTTAATAACTGCACGTGAATATTGATCCTCAACCCTCAAACAGTTATTCTTACAATGACATAAGCACACTTACTTTAGAGTAAAGTCACAGAAACAATGATTCATTAATTTCTGTGGATGGTCAGACATGGGTGCCAGTCATTCTAGTAGATGTTAAAATAAAAAGGAGTTTATTGCATATAGTAAGGATAGTGAAGTCTGGATACCCCTATAGTAGGATGGATCACAAAATATTAGACTGGGCCAGAATTTTTTTTAGATCTATCTCAAAAGTACCTCATGGCCACCTTTAACATTGCAGATCATGCTAGATGGACTCTTGCAGAATTTTGGCTCCCTGGCAATTGAGCTTCAATCTTCCCTTGCAGGGCAGAGGAGCATACAACGGTTCCTGTGTATAACTTACCATTCAGCTATACCTCACTACATGCCCATGTGTGGGTGGCAGTTGCAGTTTTGATTCCCCTAGGCCTTACACTCCTTTCCTTCAACAGCCAACACCTTTGGAGGAAGGAAGAGGGATCCAGTCATCCATCCATGTGCTTAGCCATAAGGCTTAGGACACAATGGCGTCCTACCCTGACATATTTATAGGGCAAAAACCCAGGAAGGAGGAGAAAGAGCAGGAAGGGCCTCAGAAATTTAGTAGTTCTCCTAACATGTCTCAGTAGGTTGCCCAGGCTGACTGATTGACTAGGCTATCTAACATTCCTAGCACAGAATGATACCTCTTTGGCAAACCCTGTTTGATCAAACTCAGACAATATGTTGCAGAGAAAATATATTCTATGCTTAAGGGAAAAACTCCTGTTACAGTTAGGCCAACTACTTCCCACTGCTAATTGCAAAATTCAAAAGTATACAAAAAGAAATTTAGCAAAAATACTACATCACTATACAATATAGTGGTGTTTTCATTTGAAATGTTGTCAAGATAGAATTACTAATACTAATACCCACACATTGATCAGAATTTATGTAAAATGGGGCTGCTGCATGTTCTCAGTCTCAGTCTCACTATCTAGATAAAAATTCATGGAAAGATTTTGTCTGGGTGCAAATGCTTACAAATATCATTTACTACAAAATCACATATGTTAAAAAATATGTATTAGTTGACTAATGTTATGAAAAATAATAAAACAAAATATACTGTATGTTGTCTGTGCATTGTTATATCATCTATAGAAAAGCCTGTTTTTATGTGAATAAAACTAATTGTAATTGCCCATCTTTCAACTTTAAAACTGAGCAATATGGCACAACTAGAGGCAAAGCCAATTACACATTTATTTTTGTAAGTAATTATAGCAATGATTTTTTAATTAAACTTGGCCTTCTCCTTTGAGTATCTAGAGGAATCTGTTTTATAATCAAGAAAAATACAAGACTCACCAAATAGGCATGTTCACATAAAAAAAGCTAAAGCTAAAATTAATTCATTGACAAAAAATGCAACATTTCTTACCTAGGTCTAGATTCACTGAGTACATATATCAATACATGAAAATTGTATACCCTCTTTTGTGGGTGCCATGTGCCCTATTTTTAGGGAACATTAAAGTGAAGAAGGGCTACATACAATATATAGGAACAATGCATTTATTATTCAGATAACATCCATTTTAGCCATAAAAACTTTCAAATCATTTAAGAATGCTAAATCATGCACCATCATATACATATGATAAGTACCACCTACATATCTCAGCTCATGTTATGGCTGTGAAACTCTAGAAACCTGAGCAAAAAAATATAAATGCTAAAAAAATTTACAATTTACAGCCACTGATTCTCTTCATCTATATTTCCTTGATGAGGATCTGGTATGAATTTTAAGGGGAACTCAATGCAAAAATAAAAGCTTCTGATTCCTAAAAATCTATACCAGACCCTTACCTATGCACATATGGGGCCCCTAGGGGCATCCCTTATTTTAAAGGGGTTTTTCTGATTCTAATAAGTCCACTTTACAGACCTTCATATCTAATGGGTCATTGTGTGTGGGGAAGAGATTGTTTTCATCATCAACATGATTGCAAGCTGCTTTGCCAGGGGGTCCCTCCTGGCAAAGGACCCTCTCTATGTTGAGGGCACGTGGCCTCGAATAGTTCAGGAGTGGGGGCATGGCACATGCTTGCTGCACCCTCCTTTCTTGGCCAGGCTGCAAGTTTGGATAAGGATCTGATATGGATTTTTGGGGGGTGTCCAATCACTGTGCAACCCGCTGGCGTCCTAGCAACATATTACTTCAACGGTTGGTGAGATACAGGTGGCTGTTACTTAATGTATGACTTCCAGCTGCAGCTAGAGGTACTCTTTAGTGGGTGATCAAAGCCATTAATTAGTTTACTCATTCATGCAAATTTTGCGTGGCCACAAATCCAGTCCTTACTACCATCCAGGCTGCATTTCCTTTGCAACTTTCTGCAAAGATTTCATATTTTAAAAGATGCAGAAAAACGTGCAAACAACAGGTTTGCTTTAAAGTTGAAGTTTAGCTACAGTCTGTATCTTTATTGCAGGAATGCTGCTGTCCTCTTCCTATTGCTGAACTTTCCATACTGTGGGGATAAGGAGCTTCAGGTCTCCCAGCTCAGCTGCACGAAAGATGATCTAATGGGGACACACCCCCTCCTGCACTCTCATTGGTTACTATGCACAGCTGCTGATTGGTTACTATGCACAGCTTCACCAGATTCTGTGTGCACCTCATTTAGTAAATTTGCCCTCATTGTGTCTTTGACCTCACTAGTTTTAATATGCATGTAAACCCTTAGGCCTCATGTACACTGCAGCTGAAAAGCTCACATTTAGGAGCTGTTCAGTGTTTTTTTCAGCAGACCCTGAACTCACCCTAATGTTTTCCTATGTGTCCATGTACACATCTTCATTTACAGTCGTTTATAGGCATTTGAGTTTACAGTTGTTTGTTTGAACGCAGAAAACTTGCGTTCAGCAGTCGATTTTATCAGCGTTTCAAACGCACAATGCTTGTAAACGTGGCTAAACATGGCAAATTGCGTTTATAAGCATTTGAAATATGTTTTAACTCTTCAAGTTCCCAATGCTGTCCAGAGCCTTTTTTCATTATGAAAAGCGTTTTCAAGGTACTCAAATGGACAAAACACTGAACACAGGATGCTCCTACCAATCTTGTCACACATGGTAATGATAAGTTCACACCTCAAACCTCTTCCACCCTTGGAAACAAAAGATATGTTAATGAACATTCACACCTCAAATTCCTCATGAAGACCCCCTGCCAGGTGGCCTTACTAATGAGCTAATCTCAACACATACTGTTCTATCTGCTTCTACTCTCTGTATTTCTCTGAAACAGTCTGAAATAGTCTGAAATAGTTAACAATTTACCACTTTTCAGTGCATTCTGGGCATTTGGGAGGTTCTCCTGTGCTTATCTTTAAAAAACGCTTCTAAGCGCAAGTGCGCATAAACGCGCATAAATACGTTATGCAAACACGGCTAAACAGACGTTTTTCAACCTACGTTTTCCAGCAGATAATTTCCATCATTCAGAAGTGTCCCGTGTACATGGGTCCTTATAATGAACTCCCTTTTGTTCTGTTAAATATACCATTATGATATATTTTGTTATATTTGTTCAAAAGGTAAAAAAAAGAAACAAAAATTTTGACAATCCCAAAAATGTATGACTTGTGTCCTGTACACACTCTGGGTGCATTTCAAGGAGTCTAATTAGTCTTCCTAGTCTATACTGTATCTTGGATTGCAGACTAATTAGTGTTTATGTTATATAGATGTAAGAATTGAATGGCTTGGGTAATTTAGCAAAAGACACCACAGATTCCACAAAAAAAGATGTGTCATGTAAGCCCGCAACAGACCTAGGAGTGCTTTATGGCAGATCAACAGGTCATTTTCCCTGCCCACATGGCCTTTAAAAAGTTTTTTTTTATACCGAAGAAATGTGCAGAGATGTACTGCATACATGTTTTTTTATATTGCTCTGACATCCACTTTAAAGTATTACTAAACCCAATACCCTACATTAACTATATCTGGTCTCCCACAATACACTGAACATGGAAATGCAATTATTTTAGTAAATATAAACTGCTAAATACATTTTCTCATCAGCTGTTAGAGCAGTCTTGTGACTTCAGCTGAGCACTGGTTAAAGCTTGTAGGAGGAGTTTTCTTTTTGCTCCAGGAGGATTCAGAACCCCTGACCTCTGTCTAGACAGTACTGATTGGCCTTGTGCTAATCACATGCATTCTCCAAAAAAAAAAAAACAACCTTTCTAGAAATAAACACTAAACTGAGCATGTGCAGAAGGGTTCAGTATGTCTTATCAGCATGAACATTTGAACAAGAGGAGGGGCAGAGAAGTCAGGATCAAACAGTCTTTTTACACAATGCAGAGGATTAACCCCTTAGGTTCCACAGTGAATATAACAAGCATGCTTTACTGTATATACAGACTGATTTTACTGTTGTGGGTTTAGTAACACTTTTAAGTAAAGATATATACAATTACATAGGATTATAATGCCATTAAACAGTAATTGCCAATTTGTTTGCAGTTATACATTTTCAGTATATTGCAAATGAAATCAACCATCCTCTTCACTTCCCCCAAAACCTCCTGCTCTCTAGTTCCCTCGTCAGCTCCTCAAGTGATCACCTCCAGGACTTTCCCAGAGCTTTTCTTGTGAAGCTCCCTACATTAATCTGTAATGCTGTCTCCTATTCTGTCTACCTTTAGGGAATCCCCTAAAACTCATATCTTTAGGGAAGCATATCCCACCTTTACTTAAAAAGAGGGGCGGACTGACCATTTGGAAACCCGGGCACTGCCCGAGGGCCCCATGAGATGCCCCTGGTACCTTTTTCATAGGCTTTTTTGAGTTTGGGCAAGGACACAGGGGCCCCATGATCCCCTATTGCCCGGGGGCCACTGTGTCCTTCAGTCCGCCCCTGCTTAAAAACGAAACTTTTACCTTCGTACACAACTCATCCTCGCACGGTCACTACCTTTTGTATGACATGCCGTTCCCTTTTAGATTCCAAGCTCTCACAAGCAGGAGAGCTTCCTCTTTTGGCTTAAATTGTTTTTATACTGTAACTGTACTGTCTCCTTTTATTTTGTAAAGCTTGTGCAAACTGTTATAAATCCTCTCTAATAATAATAAATAAAAGGAGACTGCCGCTGCTCTGTACAGTGGTCATCTTTCTAGACTCATACTGAGCCATGCCATTGTGGATTAGACAGACTAAAATTTACGATTATAAGAATCAAACATTACATTAATAGCTCTTTTACATGCTTTAAAACAGAGCTAGCTATAAAACAGATATTGTCAGTGAATTTCCTATCTTGAATTCATGACAAAAATCATAAAACACTAACAATATGTGTTTAACCATAAAGTGAAATATAGAATTGTTAAATATTAGAGGATTTTATTAGCCATAAAATGGTTCCCTCCCCAAAAAACAAAATGAAATATTGGAAGAACATTAGGCACATCACAGAAATTATAATTTCTTGCATACATTTATGCCTATTTCTTTTGAAATGCAACACATCCATTTTTAAACAATGGATGGAATAATTGTGACCTGAACTTTCTTAAACTAACCCTGAACACGAAAAGTAAAGCTTTGGGTATTCTAGAAATGTTAACTGTGCCTAAGCAAGTACTCTGAAAAATGTACCTTTTGTTTAAAATTCTCCACAAAAATAGCAGTGCATCTATCTTACACATGATTGTGCTTAATAAGGAGATTAAGGGGGAGATGATCAACATGTATAAATACATCAGTGGTTCATATAGTGAACCCTGAGGTCATCACAGAGGACAAGGGGGCACTCTTTACATCTGGAGGAAAAGAGATTTAATCTCCAAATATGGAAAGGTTTCCTCACAGTAAGAGCTGCAAAAATGTGGAATAGACCCCCTCAAGAGTTGGTTCTGGCCAGCTCAGTGGAATGCTTCACAAAAGGCCTGGATTCTTTCTTGGATACACAGAATATAACTGGATACTAATATTTATAGGTAAAGTTGATCCAGGGAATATCCGATTGCCTCTCGGGGGATCAGGAAGGAATTTTGTTCCCTGCAAGTGCAAATTGGATCATGCTTTGCTTGGTTTTTTTGCCTTCCTCTGGATCAACTGTGCACAGGGGCGGACTGACCATTTGGAAACTTGGGCACTGCCCGAGGGCCCGGGGTCAGTAGGAGGCCCCATGAGATGCCCCTGGTACCTTTTATTGGTTTTTTCATAGGCTTTTTTGGGTGTGGGCGAGGACACAGGGGCTCCATTATCCCCTATTGCCCGGGGGCCCCATGAGTTGTCAGTCCGCCCCTGACTGTGCATATAAGATTATAACTTTTTTTTTTTTTTTTTTTAATGGTTGAACTGGATGGTCTTTTGTCTTTTTTCAGCCAGACTAACATGCCTATGTAACTTAGGCACTTACTGTTCTGTAACACCATAGCTATATGTCTGCAGCACGAAATCAAGTCACTACTACCTGACTACTAGTCTTATGGGATTTGCAGTAAGATTTATTTAAGTCACTACTGACTGACAGAAGAACTCACCTATTTGTGCTGTTATATGATTTTTATCTCCCATGGATTCCATTTTGCCAAAGCAGTCACCAGCATTAAGAAGTTTATCTCTGTACTCTCTGTATCTCATATGACTAGTCTTTTTGTGCTCCCCAGGTTGTGACGTCACACTGGAAAACGTCAGGACAATGTGAAGACCCTTGAGAAGACCCCATGATGTACACTTGTGGAAACTAAAGGGAAGGACCCACATCATCAGGAAGGGTACTGCAGACTGGACCCTCCTGCACAACAGTCCAAATGAAGAATGACCTGGGATTTGGAATTTTAGGTAAGTAACTGTGTCTTTGAATTAGATTTGTATATTAAATTAAATATATAGATTAGGTACAAGCATGTGAAGTGGCAAAGGTTTTTTATTCTCCCTGGGGATCACCAGTGATGCATATTATCTCATTCTTTGATGGTGACCATGACATTATCTTTGCTGAGCAACTGAACAAATACTGAGCTGAGAGACACAGGACAAAACATGATGGTGTAGAAAACAGTGGTCCACTAGGCAAAGATGGATCTCTTGTACACCTGTGTCTTACATACAATGTGAAAAAATGTTGTTTGTTTGCAATTCAATGTACCCTAAAAAAAAAAAAAAAAAAAGCATGAAAACATTACCATTAGAGATGAGCGAATCGAACTTGGCGAAGTGGAATTCGTTTCGAATATTAGGAAAAATTTGATTCGCACCGAATCCGAATTTTAGCAAACTTCGGATGCACGAATCGAATTTTTCCCGATCAGCCGGCAAAAAGTGTCACTGCAGAGAGCTCCGCTATTTCTGACAGTTCTCTGACAGTTCCTTCACATTTACAGCGGTTGAAACATTGTATCTATTTGTTTCCATTTAGGATACAGATGTTTTTATTCGGAAATAAATAGATACAATGTTTCAACAGCTGTAAATGTAAAGGAACTGTCAGAGAACTGTCAGAAATAGCGGAGCTCTCTGCAGATACACTTTTTGCTGTACTGGAATTCTTCTTCTTTTCATTCTTCTTCTTTTCATTCCTCTTCTTCTTCTTCTTTTCATTCTTCTTCTTCTTCTTTTCATTCTTCTTCTTCTTCTTTTCATTGTTCTTTTCATTCTTCTTCTTCTTCTTTTCATTCTTCTTCTTCTTCTTTTCATTCTTCTTTTCATTCTTCTTCTTCTTTTCATTCTTCTTCTTTTCATTCTTCTTTTCATTCTTCTTCTTTTCATTCTTCTTTTCATTCTTCTCATTCTTCTTTTCATTCTTCTTTTCATTCTTCTTCTTCTTCTTTTCATTCTTCTTCTTCTTCTTTTCATTCTTCTTTTCATTCTTCTTCTCATTCTACTTTTCATTCTTCTTCTTTTCATTCTTCTTCTTCTTCTTTTCATTCTTCTTCTTTTCATTCTTCTTTTCATTCTTCTTCTTCTTCTTTTCATTCTTCTTCTTCTTCTTTTCATTCTTCTTTTCATTCTTCTCATTCTTCTTTTCATTCTTCTTTTCATTCTTCTTCTTCTTCTTTTCATTCTTCTTCTCCTTCTTCTTTTCATTCTTCTTTTCATTCTTCTTCTTCTTCTTCTTCTTCTTTTCATTCTTCTTCTTTTCATTCTTCTTTTCATTCTTCTCATTCTTCTTTTCATTCTTCTTTTCATTCTTCTTCTCATTCTTCTTTTCATTCTTCTTCTTCTTCTTTTCATTCTTCTTCTTCTTCTTTTCATTCTTCTTTTCATTCTTCTTCTTCTTCTTTTCATTCTTCTTCTTCTTCTTTTCATTCTTCTTTTCATTCTTCTTCTTCTTTTCATTCTTCTTCTTCTTCTTTTCATTCTTCTTTTCATTCTTCTTCTTTTCATTCTTCTTCTTCTTCTTTTCATTCTTCTTTTCATTCTTCTCATTCTTCTTTTCATTCTTCTTCTCATTCTTCTTTTCATTCTTCTTCTTCTTCTTCTTTTCATTCTTCTTCTTTTCATTCTTCTTTTCATTCTTCTTCTTCTTCTTTTCATTCTTCTTCTTCTTCTTTTCATTCTTCTTCTTTTCATTCTGCTTTTCATTCTTCTCATTCTTCTTTTCATTCTTCTTTTCATTCTTCTTCTCATTCTTCTTTTCATTCTTCTTCTTCTTCTTTTCATTCTTCTTCTTCTTCTTTTCATTCTTCTTTTCATTCTTCTCATTCTTCTTTTCATTCTTCTTTTCATTCTTCTTCTCATTCTTCTTTTCATTCTTCTTCTTCTTCTTTTCATTCTTCTTCTTCTTCTTCTTTTCATTCTTCTTCTTCTTCTTTTCATTCTTCTTTTCATTCTTCTTCTTCTTCTTTTCATTCTTCTTCTTCTTCTTTTCATTCTTCTTTTCATTCTTCTTCTTCTTCTTTTCATTCTTCTTCTTTTCATTCTTCTTTTCATTCTTCTCATTCTTCTTTTCATTCTTCTTCTCATTCTTCTTTTTATTCTTCTTCTTCTTCTTTTCATACTTCTTCTTCTTCTTTTCATTCTTCTTTTCATTCTTCTTCTTCTTCTTTTCATTCTTCTTCTTTTCATTCTTCTTTTCATTCTTCTTCTTCTTCTTTTCATTCTTCTTCTTCTTCTTTTCATTCTTCTTTTCATTCTTCTTCTTCTTCTTTTCATTCTCCTTCTTCTTCTTTTCATTCTTCTTTTCATTCTTCTCATTCTTCTTTTCATTCTTCTTCTCATTCTTCTTTTCATTCTTCTTCTTCTTCTTCTTTTCATTCTTCTTCTTTTCATTCTTCTTTTCATTCTTCTTCTTCTTCTTTTCATTCTTCTTCTTCTTCTTTTCATTCTTCTTCTTTTCATTCTTCTTCTTTTCATTCTGCTTTTCATTCTTCTCATTCTTCTTTTCATTCTTCTTTTCATTCTTCTTCTCATTCTTCTTTTCATTCTTCTTCTTCTTCTTTTCATTCTTCTTCTTCTTCTTTTCATTCTTCTTTTCATTCTTCTCATTCTTCTTTTCATTCTTCTTTTCATTCTTCTTCTCATTCTTCTTTTCATTCTTCTTCTTCTTCTTTTCATTCTTCTTCTTCTTCTTTTCATTCTTCTTTTCATTCTTCTTCTTCTTCTTTTCATTCTTCTTCTTCTTTTCATTCTTCTTTTCATTCTTCTTCTTCTTCTTCGTCGTGCCCCATGACTGCCCAAATGAGTGAAGTGTGCGGTGATTCTAAGATCGACGGCACTCATCTGCATGTCATACTGACTGACAGTATTATTTCTCTTCCCCAGCAGACTCCAAGGGCATTTAAATTAAAGGTACAGTGTTCTGCACTAATATAAATGCTCTCTGAAGCCTAGAAACCCTTTTAATAAGTTAAATTCGCAGCGAATAAATTCGCATCGAATCAAATTTCTCCCGCAAATTCGGCGAATCAGCCGAATCGAATTTTTTAATAATTCGCTCATCTCTAATTACCATTAATGCTGGAATCAGCACAATGGACAGCCCAAAAACTCAAATACTGTTTTCGGTTGCTGCATGACAGCATGCAAACCATCCATAACCCTGAAGATAAGGAAATTCCTGTACCTCAAAGCAAGTTGGCTGTATCAATTTAATACCAATAAAGACTACCATAAGAATTACCATATTTTTTACAGGTGCTACTTACACCACACATACCCTAACTGGTTCTTCCAGGACACAAGCAGCACCAACACATGGGCCCAGCACTTCACCATCAATAATCCCCCAATTGTAGAACTCAATGAACCTGCCACTACCAGATTAAACCATAAAGTGCTACTACACAAAAAAAAAGATGCAGTTTGGTATGCTTTTCCCCTAGTATTATTCTCTAGTTCAGTCTGTGCCGGTGCAATATGCAGAGGAAATTACCACTTTTTTCAAATACATGGAAAGAAACATACAGAAACAGCCAAGAGAAAGTGCAAGATTTTAACAGGTGTAATTTCAGCACCCTGTTTCACCGTGTAATTAATTCAGCCAATATATTACATTTTAAAATTCAGTAAATGAACATTACAGTATATATCTCATAAATTAAAAAGTGCACACATCTACTGGGTAGTTATAAAGCTTTCTGCTCACGCTACACCTACCTGACAGAGATTTAAAGAGTTACTAAACCCACAACAGTAAAATCAGTCTGTATATGCAGTAAAGCAGGTTTGTTATACTCACCTTGGAACCTAAGGAGTTAACCCTCTGCATTGTGTAAAAATGCTTTTTGATCCTGTCTTCTCAGGACATGTGACCAACACAAAGCCAATTAGCACTGTCCAGATAGAGGTCAGGTGTTCTGCATCCTCTTAGAGCAGAAAGAAAACTCCTCCTACAAGCTTTAACCAGTGCTCGGCTGAACACTGATAGAAGACACAAGACTGCTCCAACTTCTGATGAGAAAAGGTATTTAGCAGTTTATATTTACTAAAGTAATCGCATTTCCATGTTCTGTGTACTGTGGGAGATCAGATAGAGTGAATGCAGGTTCCTGGGTTTAGTAATACTTTAAAGTGGACATCAGAGCAAAATGAAAAAAACACATATGCAGTACATCTCTGCACATTTTTTCCTTTTTTTAAAAAAACTTTTTAAAGACCATGTGGGCACAGAAAATGCAGGGTCCTGGGTTTAGTAACACTTTAAATTATTGACTCTTCCACTATAAGCCAACACCCATGATGAATTTACTGTACATACCAGTGTTACCAAGACAACTATACTGTATATGCTGCTAATGAGAATGTGCGTAGCCTTCAGGCAGATTGTGGGGTACAATGAACAGAGGTGAGTAACCTGCTCCATTTATTAAATTTCTGTGGTACAACCCCCCAAATTGAATTTTGTATGTGTTATAGCAAAGATAAAACAACATGTTCTATGAATACTGTTGTCACTCGTTGTTTAAAATCTGTCAACATAGCAAATTAATAGAGCCAAAAACTGTCTAGTTTCTCCAAAAATAGTTCTTTCCTAAGTTCTGGCATAATGCTTGTTTTTGCATAGTTGTCAACCCTTTAAAACATCCAAAGGCTATTTGACTGGGGGAGCTGTTATTGCACAACATTGCCTCATAAGTACATAAATGCTGTATACCCAATTATGCTGTGCTTCTTTAAATTTGTGTGTATGTTTTGTATTAAAAAATGAAGTGAAGATAATGCAGATATTGCAAAGAACAAAAGGTGTCCCAGAGTGACATAGATGCTTTTGATTGTGTCCTGAGACAGCAAAAGAGAAACGTTGTTTTTGCTTAGAGTTGGCTCATCTACAATTGCTGTTGTATACAGTAAAATTATGAAGATGATCTTTTGCAGTTTGCTGCAAAGCCTATTACATTTTAGGCTAACCAGAAGACCACAAGTTGTCAATGATTCTTAAACTGCTGCCCACTGACTCTTTAACTGTTGAGGAATTATGTTGAAAAATGACCAAACCCTTCCCTCCATAGTTTGTACTAGCCTAAATCCAAAGCACTGAGTGTGGTTTCTCTCTTATCTCTGATCCTTTTGCTATCTGTATGAATCATTGATAAGACTCAAAGCCAACACAACAGCAGGTGACCCATAGCCTCAACTCTATTTTATTTTTCTATGAGACTGTAAGTCAGAGTGTCCCTTCCTCCCACTCTGTGCTATAGCTCTGCAGTGTGTGTGATGCCAGATCCCTGCCACCTGTTGCTAGAGCTGAGAAAAATCCTTTGATCTGTGTTTTTAGACTGACCTACAAAAAATGTGCTGCAGATATACAGGTATAGTTTATGCAGGGGAATTTGTTTCATCTCTGTATATTACCTGATGCTAGTCACTTCAGTGGGTATATGTAAGTGTCTACAACTACTTTAATAGCATATGAGTATTGGATAGGTTTTGGGCATGTAATAATTCTTCTCTCTAGAAAAAAATTAAAACCTACTTTTTTCATGTCATCCTTGTGGTTTCTGACCATTCACTAAAGACACTGTCTGAGTATAGTTAGTCATAAATTAACTATTTTGCTGTTTAAGGCAAGTAAGAGGGATGCAATGTTGTATAAGGGTGTTGCAGAAGGATATGCTAAGACAATTTAAGGATCAGCACTGCATGGAGCCTCTACCCAGATAACCAATGTAAAATGTTCCCAGCCACATTGGAGAGGAATATAGGCCTAGGTTCACATTTTTGTCCTGGACCATCTGTCTAAGCTTGGTTGATAAGTATATGAAGTACTGTGACCAAGTAAATGTAAGCTATATTGTGAATGATGAGCAAGTGCAGCTTCACTTTTAGCAAGTAGTCCAACCCATAATAGGTCTTAATGCACAAAAATATGTATTCTGGATTCACAATGTTGCTAGCAGTCCCAAGACATGCAAAGGTAAATGTACCATACAGCAATGGAGGGCACTCAGGTAGAGCAAGGACAGGTGGATCTGACAGTAAGCGTATCATGGACATAGCAAAGGTCAAGGCAAGTGGCAGACTTTGAAGAATCCATTGATGTAGTAAAAATCAGGGAAGGCATCAGACAGTAGAAGAAACCAGAAACATGGTAAATATCAGTGAAGCAGTAAACAGTAGAGAAATCCACAACATAGAAAAAGGTCAACAATGTCAGCAAACGAACAAACTAGTAAGGTACACTTGGTCAGCAGGAAAAGCTATCACAAGCACAGAGTCATAGGCAGAGAATAATTAAATAAGGCATCTTCTTCACCCAGGACTACCCAGGCGATCATGTGGCCAGACTTATTTTTCTGCAGCTAAGCTTGAGTTTGAGGAAAGTACAGATTGGAAGCCAGTAACCACTGGGAGGAGCTGGAAGGCTGTCATATTGCCCAACAACTGAGACACTAGCTAAGGACAGGAGGAGCATCACCACATCCCACTGTCCACAATCTGGCACTGGGAAGAGAGATGCAACATGCTGCTACCTAGAAACTTTGAGTACACCCAGAGGGGTGTACACACATTGCGGACTGACTGTTCCTGGCTCACCGCTGTTCGCTCGGCAAGTCTCACGAATAAGTCGGCCAGGAAGGTGATCAGTCATGAGCCCATTATGGAGGACAGCTGAGGGGCTGCAGATGACCCAGGGGAAGAGAGCTCTCTGACCAGACCTGGCTGTTCATATCCTTAAGGGGACCTCCGGCTGATAATGTATACATAAATGCGTACTATGATTACGCATCTGGTGAGTGCGTAATCTCAACATATTCATGGCACATCACCTGAAGGTGTACACTTCAGCTTGATATTCTGCACTCAGCTCGATATCCTCTAACCCTGTGGATATGAACTAAGCTGACCTATTACATTTACCTTTTCCTATTATATTAGTAGCACATTTTAAGCATTTTTTATAGTATCAACCTTGCTGTGCCACACACTGAAACATCTACAGTTATTACCTGCAGAAGACACCTTGCAGGACTGATTAACTGAATTAAAAATGGGATGACTAGTGGTGTAGGGGTGATGTCTCCAAGTTGATGTTTCAGGTACTGGTACTAATACCCCCTAAATAGCACCACTGCAACCATGTGTACATAACCTTACACCAATCTAAAAAGCTTTGAAGAAAACCCAACTGAGAATATTCAGAAGAAGGTATCAAGTTATATATGTATTTACAGTATATGTAAATCTTCACCTTGTAAAATGACCCATTCAGTTTAAAATAGAAATGAAAGGCAAAACATTTGTGTATACATATAAAAATTTGTAAATACCTTTTTTCCCTGTTTTATGATTGATCACATACCCTCTAAACTCCTTATGAAGCTTAGAACAGAAAGCTGGGGGAGGAGGAAAAATAGCACATTGACCTTCCCGTGAATGACTGTAATTTGGGCATGTGAACAGAGGTCTGATCATCGGAGGAGAGCACACTGAGTTCCCAGCACAGCTAGAGAACTGACCACAATGTGCTCTCATGTCTAGTGTGGTCAGTTTTAAATAGGAATGCAGAGGAACTGGTATGAGGATTCGTTATTTCACACAAAAAGCAATTAATTGAGCAGGATACTTTTTCATACAAGTATATGGTACAGCAAGCACATATCAGGGACATGAAACATTGGGTTCACATATTCTTTAAGATATATTTATTTTTTCATTAGATAAGTGCAAAAAATGTCATGAGAAAAGAATTACTATTTGCATTATTTGGAGTCTGCATTGCATTTTCCTCTCTGAAATAGTATTTATTCATAAATTCCTTTTGCAAAAAAAAAAACTAAAAAGAAATTGAAGCATACCAAAAAGTATTTACACAGATTTAAATTCTACTCCCAAAAATATATCTAATTTCTCTGTTTATATGATAAAAGAATTAAAAACACATGCATACATACAATATGGCTATCTTGTCTTGTATTTTTTTTTCAAAGTGTGGAGTCATGTGACACAGTTAAACTTAGATTTAATTAAAATCATTTGTAGAAAATACCGATGTCTGAAAACAATAGAGTGTTTTATATATATAAATATATATATAATTTTTTTTTTTTTGCTTGAACAAGAAAATGAATTTCCACATTGCCATCATACCCTAAAAGCATGTTAACATGAAATACTAAATAAAATGCTACTCATCTACAATAAATCTTATTATAGATTTTGGCAAATTTCCTACTAATATAGTGAAGGTTTCAAGCAAGGTTTGAAAATAGAAATCTTAAATTGAATCATTCTTGCATGAATATATGCAAAATATTCATTTCTAGCACTGTGAGGGTTGAGTGCTTTTAAATTGAAGAAATCACTCATGACTTCACCTTTTCATGCAAGATAAAGTTGTGTGTGGTAACATCATTACAATGTCATGAAATGAGAGGAAATCACACAACAGCTCTGCCAAAAGCTAATCCTTAAGAAAGTGCAAGTAATATTTTTAATATAGTTCACTACTTAAAGTTACTGTCCTAGGGTATGCAGGTTGTACATTTGTTGTGCATGCAACAAATTCAGTACGCAAGCTTCAGCTTTAGATTTGTAGATCAAAACATGATACCGGTTTTACCATAAAGTGATAGTAGGACATGCTAACAAAAATGGAAAGAAGCATTTTACAAAATGCTTGTAATAGATAACCTACTTTAAAAAGAACTGAATATTTATTCCTCCGTTTCTAAACACCACCCTCTGAGTTTGCACATCTTCCCACCAATAACTGGTGCCACAATGGGACTTGCATCATACTTTACTGGGTCCTCTCTTGCAAGACCTCACTTATCAGGTCTATGCAATCATGCATGCTGAGAATGCAGCTTTGATTTTGTAAATACATCTGCACAGATATTGGATAGTGGAAGAACATTTAGAGAGAACCATTTTACTTTTTCTAGGTTAGTAACGAGGAAGTCTCCAAATCCCTCAGTTATATACTAGTTATGGAGCAAGCGTTTCATTTTCAGCGATGCAAAACAAGCTTTATTACAGTTTCACCACTTTCATAGAACCATCTAGCTGTCTGGAAATTACACCAAGATGAAGACTAATTCAGGATAAATCTAGCAGATCTGCTTGGGTTTGATTCAATGGCATGTTCAGAAAACACATAAAAAATGAGCAAATTGCAAATGAGAACACCAGTGAAGTCAAAGGGATATTTACCAACACAAAAAATATACTGTATATATTTTTTCCATTGTCTTATCAATGCTGCAAGTACAAAAACATACCTTCCAGAAATAAGATCTGCTCATAAGTACTGTTCTGGGCAGAAAACACACATCCTTTTTGTAGACTGTGTAAACCCACCTATTCTCTCATTTTCACAACACACATGCTATACATTCTGTAGTCCCGAAAAAAAGGACTGGGAGGGCTAATTGTTCTCTTTAATGAACCACTGAGGATTTACCCCCCTTCTTGAGCAGGCCATTTTTTTTTGCAATAGGGCACTGCGTTACTTTAACTGACAATTGCACGGTCATGCAATGCTGCACTCAAATGAAATTTACGCCCTTTTTTCCTACAAATAGAGCTTTCTCATTGGTATTTGTGTATTTGGTATTTGGCCTGTGTGTTTTTTATTTTTTGCATTATAAACAAAAAAAGCCGACCATTTTGAAAAGCAACCTATATTTTTGACTTTCTGCTCTTAAACATATCCAGTAAAAAAATTTTAAAAATCAAATTTCATCATAATTTTAGGTCAAAATGTATTCTGTTACATGAATTTGCTAAACAAATATCCCAATATGTTTACATTAATTGGTTTACATAAAAGTTATAGCGTTTACAAATGGAGTTTTTTTTCCTCTAGTAATGGAGGCGATCAGCAAGTTATAGCAGGACTGCGGCAGGCATTCTGACACTGGGGGGAAATGACTTGGTGTCACTGACATCCCCAGTGACACCAATACAGTGAGCAGTTCTAATACAAAACACTGACACTGTACTAATGACACTGGACAGGAAGGGGTTGATATGTGGGGCAATCAAAGGGTTAACTTTGTGCTGTTTTACTATGTGGGCTGTGTCTGTGTTTCACTGTAAGCGCACTGTCTTTGTATGGTTCTGCTATGCAGAGCCATACAAAGCAGTGTTCAGGAGTGTGAAATGTGCAGGAGCTGACAGGGGAGAGATCTGTATTGTTTACATGCAGGTCTCTCCCCCGTTGGTAATACCTGGAGATCACCGGGTGCCAGCGGGGAATACAATATATATACGTGATTTTGCATACCCCTGTCCGTTGCTTTCTGCTTCCAGGTCCAGGACACGTGCATGCCCCCCACGAACTCTCACTCTTGTTAGACTTTATATAAAAAAGCAATTTTAACATATATTTTTACATACAAATGCATTTCAACATGCAATGTATATATATATATATATATATATATATATATGTGTGTGTTAAAATGACTTTTTTATATGTTAACAAAAAATATATATATATATATATATATATATATATTATTTTTTTTTATATATTCGTCAGATTTTTTTTTTAATATAAAAAAGTCATTTTAACATATATTTTTACATACCGTATTTTTCGCTCCATAAGACGCACCTGACCATAAGACGCACCTAGGTTTTAGAGGCAGAAAACAGGAAAAAAAAAATTCTGAACTAATGGACTGCAGACATAGTACAGGAGATGACCAGAGACTGTGGACAGCACAGGGATGACCAGAGACTGCAGACACAGTACAGGGATGACCAGAGACTGCAGACACAGTACAGGGATGACCAGAGACTGCGGACATAGTACAGGAGATGACCAGAGACTGCGGACATAGTACAGGAGATGACCAGAGACTGCAGACACAGTACAGGAGATGACCAGAGACTGCAGACACAGTACAGGGATGACCAGAGACTGCAGACATAGTACAGGGATGACCAGAGACTGCGGACAGCACAGGGATGACCAGAGACTGTGGATAGTACAGGAGATGACTGCTGACCTTTGGGGAGGGGGGGGAGCGGGTACCTGAATTTGACAGGTACCCGCTCCCACTTCCGTGGAGTTGTTCTTTCATCTTACCTGTTCCTCTATCCAGCCGCGCGCTGTCTTCCCGGCTTCTGTAATGGCGCTCGGCATGACAGCCGGGTGCCCAGTGCGCATGAGCGAGAAGCACTTGCGCTTTGTGATTGGTCCGGCGGCTTCTGGGATCTGTCATGTGTCCCAGGTGCCGCCTTACCATTCACAAAAAGCACCGCTTCTTGCGCATGCGCACTTGGCACCCGGCTGTCATGCCCACACTACAGAAGCCGGGAAGACAGCGCGCCGCTGGATAGAGGAACAGGTAAGATGAAAGAACAACTCTACGGAAGTGGGAGCGGGTACCTGTCAAATTCAGGTACCCGCTTCCCCCCCTCCCCAAAGGTCAGCACTCATCTCTATAAGGTCCCGCTGCAGAGCTGAGCGGCCGGCCCGGTATTCTGCACGGCAGCGGTGGAAATACCGGACCGGCCGCTCCATATTCGCTCCATAAGACGCACTGACATTTTCCCCCCTTTTTTGGGGGGAAAAAAGTGCGTCTTATGGAGCGAAAAATACGGTATATTCGTAACTGCATTCCAAAAATGTAGATTTGTATTTTTAAAGACATACTGTATATTTGAAATATGTTTTGTAATAAAAAACACATTTCAACTTGCAATATATATATATATATATACATTTTGAAATATATTGAATATGGCCAAAATTGTGACATTTCAAATACATGACAATATATTTGGGGAGAATATTTTTAAAATATATTTCAAATATATTTTTTCTTCCATGTTGGCAGGCAGGTCAGTTGCACTTCATACTATGTCCACTGCATTCCTCAGATAGATCATGTTCTCTCCTCCATGTATATCCTGGATTCCCAAATCACTCTCCTCCTCCACTCCACCAGTGTACCCAATATAAACGAAAAGCAGAACTCCAATTGGATGTGGGAATCCAAGATAAACATGGAGGAGAGAACATCATGTGAACAAGCCCTTAGTGGTCCCTTATTTTTATTTTTTGGCAGGAGTTCAACTTTAATAAACTAAAATGTCGAATGCTATAGAAATATCTATGGTTGAGGTGGAGAAAAGCAATAAAAGAAGTCTAGCATGTACATTTCACACAGCCTACATCCATATCTATATATGTAAAGAGCTGAGCAAACTGTTGTTGCTATATAAATCCTGTATAATAATAATAATATACAACTTTTTTTTTACTTATACTGTATACTATATAAATATTTTCCATTGTCTTATCAATGCTGCAAGTACAAAAAAATACCTGCCAGAAATAAGCTCTGCTCATAAATACTGTTCAGGGCTGAAAACACATCCTTTTTTGTAGACTGTGTAAGCCCACCTATTCTCCCATTTTCACAACACAAATGCTAATCATTCTGTAGTCCCGAGAAAAGGACTGGGAGGTCTAATTGTTCTCTTTAATGAACCACTTGACCTCCAGATGATTTTCCCCCCTTCCTGACCAGGCCATTTTTTGCGATACGGTGCTGCATTACTTTAACTGACAATTGCGCGGTCATGCAATGCTGCACCTTTCTTTCAGTGGCCTTTGATCACCTCTGTATTTTTTATTTTTTTGTGCTATAAACAAAATAACACCGACAAGTTTAAAAAAAAAACAATATTTGTTTACTTTTTGCTATAAAATATATCCAGTAAAAAAATATTAAAAACATCAAATTTCTTCATAAATTTAGTCCAAAATGTATTCTGCTGCATGTCTTTGCTAAAACAAATTCCCAATACGTGTAAATGAATTGGTTTACGTGAAAGTTATAGCGTCTACAAATGGCGATCAGTGACTTATAGTGGGACTGTGGGACTGCTGCGGGCATTCTAACACGGGGGGGATCTGACTAACTGTCACTGACATCCCCAGTGACACCAATACAGTGATCAGTGCTAATAAAAAGCACTGACACTGTACTAATGATACTGGGCAGGAAGGGGTTAACATGAGGGGCAATCAAAGGGTTACTTGTGTGTTGTTTTACTAGGGAAACATGCTGCTGTGTATTTCTCTGCTGTGCAAGTCATTGCTGGCAGGAGAGGGACCTGTGTTGTTTACACACAGTTCTCTCCCTTGTCAATGTTACTTGGTGATCGCCGGGTGCTGGCGGAGAATCTCCAGCTGGGACCCAGTGATTGACATCTGCCAATGGCAGCATGGGTAGGATGACAGATGTGCACCCCCTACCTAGTAATGCAAGTCACATATATATATATACGTGACTTTGTGCAACCCTGCAGCCCTGTAGCAGTATTTCTGCTGTAGGGTGGGGGCAAATGGTTAAGACAAGACAGGAGAACTAGACATGTGCATGCTTGAAATTTTTGATGCATTCGTTCATTGAAGAATTCCGTTTCATCATATTCGTTATGTTGACCCAATTCGTTTTTGGAATTCATTTTGTATCTTTGGCATTCGTTTTATATATTCATTGGTCCAAGTGGATTAAAAAAAAATTTCTGGAAGATTGCTATATATTCAATACATTCTTGAATTGGATGGATTCTGTTTGGGCAATATTGACTGGCATCATGTGAATCCAAATTAACGAATGGAACATCCATTTGATCCAGTCAATATCCAAATCTGAATTATCAAACGAATTTGAAAATTGAATGCATTTCCCCAATGGACTCGAACTACCAGCGCCTCATTTGACATTATCAGAACGTAACTAATGAAACAAATGCATTTGTTAATTTTGGAATAACTTTTTTGCTGATTCGTTGATATTCATTACTATGTCCATTCGGAGATTCATATACATCAAAATCTCTGAAAATGACATTTTCATCTGAAAAACTAATCAGAATGAAACGCACCTGTCTAGAGGTGAACACTAGGCATATGGCCCCTCTGAATTTCTGGTCAGAGCAACAGGTATTTATTGCACTTACCAAGCAGATATAAGAAATGCTTTCACTTGTATATTTTTGTAATCCCAAATCATTTTTAATAGTACTGAAATGGGCTTAAAATAACAACACGAATACTGACAAAGACATGCACCTATGTTGTACATATTCAGTCAAAAGAATAGATAAAACAAGATCTCTACAATATAGCACACACAGAAGGAATGTATTACATAAACAATTGGAAAGTTAGTTTGCTGCAGACAAATGAAATGACAGACATTTCTAAATACATGAGAAGTTATCTGGGAAGTATAAACAACCTTTATGCCTCCTAGATCACTTTTCCCTGCATTTAGCCTAGGTTCACATTACACACTAGTACTGCTGCATAATCATGCATCTTCCAGTGCGTTCTTGTAGGATATTTATGTGCATTTTTTATGTTTTTTTTTTATACTTGTGCCTTTTTTGTTTTTTCTTCCCAATGACTAGCAATATCATTTGTTACATTATTGTTAATAGGAGGAAGAGAATGGATTTTAAGGGAAAAAAAGGACTAAAAGAGTTCCAAAAGCATGTTTTTGTTTTTTATGCACTCCCATTGAAGTCTATGAGGCCAAAAACGCAATGTGTAGAACTAAAAGAAGCATATGCACCTTCTCTAAAACCTCACAGCGCCATGTTGCATTGATACGAATGGCACCATGGCGATTAAAGTGATTTCCACTGTTGTACATTGCAGCGTGACGGCAGACGTACAAAAGATCACACTAGTATAAATGGGGGCTTGGATATTCCTGCTTTAAAGTAGGTTTAGCTGTGTTTATGCACATTTACATGTAATTACCGGATGTCATCGCACAAGTGGGCGGAGCTATTTGAAAATCCATCAAGAGGACGGGAACAATGCAAGTTGGATGCACCGCTGTGAATGCCACTGACCAATATATTTAGGAGCTTGTCATTTACTTTCCTAATGTAACTGCAACTGTGAGCAGCCTAATAAATTCTATTTTAAATGGAGAGCACTAGATGTTCTTATTTGTTTTACTTGTGAGGAACATCAATCCTCATTGGAAAAAAAGTGAAGTAGAGGTGGTGCTGTCAGAGGAGAGAGGTTGTAGAAAATCTTACATTTTATTGGTTTGCAAGCTGGGGAATGAAGTTATCCTCAATAGGCTTCCTGTAATTTAACCTCCTTGGCGGTATGATTATTTCAGATTTTTGGTGCTGAAAGCTGTACCATTATTTTGCATGGAAATTTGGCTTTTTATATTGTAGGCCTGTAATTCTTAGGAATAACTCACTGAAATCTGTCCGAACAAGAGTCTATTAAACATCCCGGGTAGGATAAAACTTGAAACACGAAATCATAAATTATAATTTAATAAATAATCATAAAAAATAATAATGTAATAATACATTTAATTCAATAATATAATCAAACCAAAAACACTGAAATTTGAACTATAGCGCCACGTTTGCACATCACTGAGCAAAGTCGCAGAATCGTTTTCAGTGTCTGATGACGAATTTCCCCACGAATCATTATCACTCAATTCTGCAAGTGGTTCTAATTTACTATCGCTGTTCTCTGGTCTAAATCTGCTTTTGACCTAAAGGGAGGCTTTTTGGACGCCATGGACATTTCTCAGTTTCCAGGCAGAAAGAACAGTAAAAATGCAGGCAGGGCACAGGACAAAGCACTCGGGACAAAATGTATGTGAAATGGTTTGATACAGTAATGTTATACTATGTGATTTTAGTGATTTTTGTGAATGTCACTTTTTGTCATTTTCAAATTTCCCGCTGTTCCATCCCCCGTACGTCCCGACGCTCGCAGGCGACGGAACTCAGATGACAGACGACGGCATCGGCCGGAGGACATTACAGGGCACACTGCAGGAGGGACATCGCGGGAGCGCAGGACAAGGTAAGTGACCGAGGGATCCCGGAGCAGCGCCGCATGGTAAGCCCGAGTGTAGCTCGGGGTTACCGCTTGTAGTACTGAAACTTTACCCCGAGCTACACTCGGGAATACCACCAGGGAGGCTACAGCGGAGTTCCACTCAAAATTGGAAGCTCCACTAATTTGCCTCCTCCCCCTCTCCACTGCCATATTTGGCACCATTTGGGGGGAGCAGATACCTGTTTTTGACAGGTACCCGCTCCTACTTCCGGCTCAGTTCGCCGCTGCGAAATGAGCCGGAAGTTCAGCCCCCTCTTCCCTCCCTCAGACTCAGAGGTCCCAGGAGACTTCCGGACCAATCAGGAGGTGCAGCATGACTCGCACATGTGCAGTGGGCACCAGACTGTGAAGCTGCAAGCTGTCACAGCCTGGTGCCCACAGTGGAGATGCCGGCACTGTGGAGGAGAGAAGGGCAGAAGGGACCACATGTGTGAAAGCATAGCTGGACCCTGGGACAGGTAAGTGTGTGTTTATTAACAGTCAGCAGCTACAGTTTTTGTAGCTGCTGACTTTTAATAAACACTAAAACAGCTGTAACTCCGCTTTAGGAGGTCCATCCATGAAGGTAAGCATTCAATTGTGTAATTTTTTATGAACACAGCTTCCCTTAATATTTGACAGATATAGTTTGTTTTGCTGCAATTTTTTGTGTTCTTTTATGTGTTTATGTGTTTTTATGTGTGCTTACATTTGTTTACATGTGTTTAGCCTTGTTTAGAGTTTCTAATTGGATTCTGGATGAACAAAATTCTATTTTCTCTAGACACAGATAAACAGACCGCAGCTAAATGCCGGTAAATGTACAGTGTGAACAGCACCTTTGAACAAATGTTACATACATTTATATGCATTTAGAAATGTCCTCTGAACACACGATTGGAGTGTTGGCAGTACCAGTGTGAAAGAGACCTAAGACATATCAGCTCACATATCAGATGAGCATATGGCACCACAGACTGAGTATATAAAACCTAAACACATACTGTAAAAGACACTGTTCAAAATCGTAGGAGCTGCATCTAAGGGACAGCAAGTAGAAGATTCTGTCTACCGCAGACTTGGTGGTAATAGAGCAGTTTCTCATATAGGATAGTTTTATTAATCTCAATTTTGATTATTGTAAGATAGGTGCTATAGCTTGGATCCACACCTTTCCTATCAGCTTCTCAACAGTAACCAATGCCTCATGCAAAAAGATGCACAGATAAATGTTTTAGTCCAAAGACTCAGGAGGACACTTAGGGAATAATGGGATTTCAAGACAGATTATATTGTGCTAACTAAATTGGCATCAAATACTGTAGGTACTATGAAGTATAAATAGGTGAACTTATCAGTAAGTTTCAGGTAAACTAGTCTGTGGCTAGTTACATCTAAAATCAGCCTATCACTAAATCTTTCTATTTTATGCCTGGGCTCATGCCATTGGGTCCTTGAAGGTGAAGTAGAATTCTGAAATCATTTGTAGGCTAGAAGCTTTAACCATAGTGGCAACCAAACAATTATTTACAAAACAAATTGGCCGTATGACCACATGTCTAAGCTAATGGTATCAGATAATAATATAATTTGGTAAATACATTTCTCTTTCAGATCCAGAAAGTGTTTGAGCTGCCTACCAGTTAAGATATGACCTACGTTAGTGATGCCAGAGATCAGGAAGTGGCACCAGTTAAGATTTGAGCTAAACAAGAGATACCAGAGCTCAGGATGTGGCACAATACAAAGCTCAGGTGATTATTAGCCATGGAATACCTTGTTTGGACATAACTATGTCCCATTGCTCCCATTGCTTGAGACACGGGTTGATTTACTAAAGGTTGTCCTACACGTGGGAATTTGCTCCAGAACTTAGTGAATGTGGAGAAGTCTCATTTGCAAAGAATACCCAAGCACATGCAAAGAACAGAAAAAAACAGTACTTTTACTTGCACACAACTGCGTGATGGAAATAGCAGAGCTTCACCTCATTTACTAAGCTCTGTGGCAAAATCCCTTGCAAATTGCAATTTCCCTTGGAAGTGAACAATATATTTGACTTTAGTAAATCATCCCCCACTGAGTCAACATCAGGTTGGTAGACTGTAAGCTTCTTTAATCTTGAACCTCTTCAAGGTTATCACTGTGTCCGGGTGGTCACATAGTCTTGTACCACATTATTGCTGTGTCCAATCACAGCAATCACATAGTACTCAATGAGAACCGGATGCAAACATTAGTTCCCTCTGCTCTCACACAGATTAACTGTGAATGATTAGTTTGTGAATGTACAGATTAGTTTGTGAATGTACATGCAGCCTGACAGGCTGCTATACACTCATAGGTTGCTGTATCGGTACAGCAGCCTATGAGTGTATAGCAGCCTGTCAGGCTGTATGTACATTCAGAAACTGTAGTTCCAGCCTGCCCCAGTGTCCTTAACCACTTCCAGTCCGGACACTTTTAACCCCTTCCTGTCCAGGGCAATTTTCAGCTTTCAGCGCTATCACACTTTGAATGACAATTGTGCAGTCATGCAACACTGTACCCATATGAATTTTTTACAATTTTTTTGAGACAGATAAAGCTTATTTTGGTGGTATTTATTCACCACTGGGATTTTTATTTTTTTTGCTATGTAAATGAAAAAGTCCAAAAATTTTGAAAAAAAAGTGTTTTTCTTATAAAATTTTGCAAATAAATAATCTTTCATCATAAATCTTGGCCAAAATGTATTCCATTATCTTTTTAGTAAAAAAAAATAAGCCAAATTAGTTTATAACCAAATATTATAATTTTTAAACTTTTTTTTACATTTTTATTTTATTTTTTTATATTATTATTTATGTTTTTTTTTTTTTTTACATACTGTCACCCTAGCAGTACGATGTCACCATGGTGACACTGTACTACTTGTGGGGGGGTGATGAAGATTTTTTTTTTTTTACAGTGATAGCTTTTACACCCATATAGGATGTAAAAGCAATCATTTCTCTTTCTCTCTGTCTGCATTCTTGCAGCCATTGAGAAATACTGAGTGAGCTGTGATTGGTCACAGCTTGTCACATGGTACAAGGCTGTTGTGAATAGTCTTGTACCATGTGACCTCTGTGATCATTCACAGATTTCACACGTAGTAAGCAATGATGTCACAAGTGACCTCGTACAGAGGTCCCGTCCGACGATCGGTGTTCCACTGTGTCTGGAGGACACAGCGGGCACCGGATCGCTGTGCTGCGTGCTCCAAGGGACGGCAAGTGGTTAATCACTGTTCCTAGAAAAAAAATAAAAAGTGCAGCCAGCCCCTCTTCACGTGTCCCAGTGTCACCAGTACTAACAATAACAGCACTATACACCATACCAACGTCCTGATCATCTCCATACCTCATTTCAGCATCCTGATCACTACAATATGCCATACCAGCACCATGATCACCACCATTCACCATATCAGAGCCCTGATAACCTCCAAATGCCATATCAGCACCCAAATCACTGCCATACACCATACCAGCAAGCTGATCACCACCACTTCATACCAGCATCCTGATCACCACCATGTACACCATACCAGCATCCTGATCACTGCCATACTCTATACCAGCATCCTGATCACCACCATACCCCTTACCAGAGTCCTGATCATCTCCATACCAGTGTCTTGATCATCACCATATGTCTTACCAGCATCCTGATTACCACCATACTCCATACCAGATTCCTGATCATCACCATAACCCATAACAGTGTGCTGATCACTGCCATAACCCATACCAATGTCAAATTCTGGCGCTCCAGAGCCTCCAAATATGTGATAAGTAGTCAGGAAATTTGATGCTCAATTTATGCCCCTAGAAAGCTCTGTGCGAGTAGGCTGTGAAAAAAGTCTCAAACATGTGGTATTGCCACACTCAAGAGAAGTAGCAGAATGTAGTTTGACAGCTTTGTGTAAAGAAATTGATTTTCATTTTCTTTCCTACATTTTCCAAAACTTGTGGCAACAAATTACATTTTCAAAAGACTCATTTTGTCTTTCAGAACATACCTTGGAGTGTTTTCTTTCCAAAATAGGGTCCTTTTGTGGGTGTTTCCACTGTCCTCGTGCTCCAGGGTCTCAAAAAATGTGATAGGTAGTCAAGAAATTAGATGCCTAATTTATGCCCATGTAATGCCTGAAGGTGCTCCTTGGATTTCTGACCCTTCTATGCATCTAGGCTGTGAAAAAGTCTCACATTTTTGGTATCCTCATACTCAGGAGGCATAGTAGAATGTGTTTTGGGGTGTTATTGCAAGTATTCCTATGTCGTGTGTGAGAAATAGCTTGTTAAATAAACAACTTGTGAAAAAAAAATTATTTAATTTCTTCATTTTACAAAAAACTGTGACAAAAATCTCACTATGCCTTACTAAATACCTTGGACTGTATACTTTCCAAAAAAGGCCCATTTGAGGGTACTTGTACTGTCCTAGCATTTTAGAGTCTCAAGAAATGAGAAAGGCAATCAGTACATCAGGACCGATCAATTTTCAAATAGTATGTATTATAGTTTGTAGACACTATAAATTTCACAAAGACTAAATATTATACATTGTTTTGGGTTATATTTATCAGGAAAAAATGTAGCAGAATACATTTTGGCATATTTTTATGAAGAAAGATGATTTATTTTCAATATTTTTTAGCAAAGAAAAAATGTTTGGTATTTTTTGTAATTTATATACGCAAAAAATAAAAACCTGCCTCAGCAACTGTTATTCAAAGTGTGAGAATGCTGAAAATTGGCCTGGACTGGAAAGGGGTGAGTGTGTCTGCACTTGAAGTGCCTAAGCCCTCAATTAATAATGAATACAAAGCAAAGTATCCCCTGCGCTACAAATAAACTAAAATGTGAAAAAAATTCAAAATAAGTTACACTCCAAGTTACCAGTATATGTGTGCAAACACTATAACCATATGGTGTTGCAGCTCAACACTGACATGGTTTTCCACATCAACAAAAGTATAGAATATGTGAATATGTGCAGAACAACTTTTATTGTCAAAACTAATTCACCAACTTACAATCATAACATACAGTATATCTCAATGTATTCATTAAGTTCACTATAGTTGTGAGTGCTGGTTTACCTTGCTTTAATAAAGGGGGCATGTTTTAATATATATTACACTGTGAGAGCTGTTCTGATTTCCTTGAGCGGTTGGAGGAGAAACTGATGGTTTATGCAGAGAGGGGTGCATCTGGTGAAAGCAAGACTATCAGCCCTAAATAAAGGGCAAGGCGCAGATAGACCTTACTTTTCAGTGAATCAAATATGTGGGTTAGCAGTTTGTGTGGATGGTGGTGGAGCACTTCACTGGTAATTATCACAAGACTGACATAAAGACACTTGAAGGAAGAGGACTGTGGTATAATATATGGTTACACTGGAAGACACTTACACGTGGTGATATATAGACACTTAGGGGTTTATTTACTAAAGCTGGAGAGTGCAAAATCAGGTGCACTTCTGCATAGAAACCATTTAGCTTCCAGGTTTTATTGCCAAAGCTTAATTAACCAAGCTGAATTTGGAAGCTGATTGGCTACAATGCACAGCTGTACCAGATTCTGAGTGCACCAGATTTAGCAAACTTACCCCTTATTGATTTATGAAATGTAAGCATGGACTCTGTAAGTTTTATGTGGCATATGGAGATATATATGTTATGATTATAATTTGATGATTTACTTTTGATGATAAAAGTTGCCCTGCAGTTATTCACATATACACAATTAATATTAGCAAGAGGGTCTAGGGCTATAACTGTCAGGGGCCATAAGGTAAATCATGGGCTTCAGCAGTGCTCCAGTGGAAAATATGTCTTTATATACAGTAGTTATATTGGTCCAGCCAATGTAATTTGCATATACCATACCTTCTGGACCCCCATGGATGATGGAAATCACTGTAGCAGGCACTGATACTACAATGATCACTAACTTCCGGGGTCCTGAGCCAAGCAACTGACTTGCTGCATTGTAAACACAGGATATCGTCTGCTCGGCATGGGCACCATTTAGAGAACACTTTGCATTTTCTCGATAAATGAAAAACATTCCCCGATTGGACAAGGTGGATACGCAGAGCAGCAATGCTTTGTCTTCATTGAGAAAATGCAAAGGGAACTCTGAATGCTACCCATGCTGAGTGGGCAACCTCCTGTGATGAGAATACAGCAGGCCAGCCACTCGGCAAAGGACCAAGAAGCTAGTGGAGATCACTGTAGTAGTGGTGATTATTACAGTGACTCTGAACTTCTAGAGGGATGTCCAAGCTGGACCACTGTAACTATGTATAAATATTCATACCTGGAATTCTTCTTTAAGTAAAGAATCTAACACTTTAAAATATTTCAAGAGCAAATAAATCAGAGTCACCAAATAAAATAAAGTATTTTGGGGATAAGAATAATTTTAACAAGGATAGTACATCCCATTTTTACCACTTGTCAACCTACTGCTGTACATTTATTGATTTGCCTTCTTGTGGGTTTGGGACACACACATGCCTGTCCCCTGCCGACCTGTGCCATGATTGGACACAGCACAAGTTTGGTAGCTGATTCCAGCCAATGTTTTTGGCTGAAGTCAGCTGATTGGCTGTGTCCAATCACACACAGAGTTCTGTGTTTACAGTGAGCAGTGATCTGGCTGTTTATTCTCCCTGCAAAGCACAGAGTAAAGTAAAAGCCGCACATATAACACACATTACACATTGTTAGGCACACAGTTAACCCTTTGATTGCCCCTAGATGTTAGCCCCTTCCTATGTTAACCCCCTTCTACTGATCACTATATTAGTGTCACTATTGATGTCAGTGTCAGTTAGTCAGTTAGTGTACCTACCAGGGGCGGACTGACAACTCATGGGGCCCCTGGGCAATAGGGGATCATGGGCAAGACTCAAAAAAGCCTATGAAATAGGTACCAGGGGCATCTCATGGGGCCCCCTACTAACCCCTGGCCCTCGGGCAGTGCCTGAGTTTCTAAATGGTCAGTCCATCCCTGGTACCTACCATCCAGTGTCAGCTACCACCAGATTTCTGCTATAATATCACAGTCCTACTATAAGCCTCTGATCATCGCCATTACAGGATTACAGGATTACAGGATAGCTTCATAGCTGCATAATTTCCAGTATATATACCATAGTTTGTAGATGGTATAACTTCCACAAACCAATTATTATGCATGTATTGGGATTTTTGTTTACCAAAGACATGTAGAAGAATATATTTTGGCCCTCATTTATAAGGAAATTAGATTTTTTTTTTTATTGGCTATGTTTTATAAAAGAAAGTAAAAAATATTGTTTTTTTTTAATTTTGGGGTTTTTCATCGTTTATATATTAAAAGATTAAAAAAAACAGTGGTGATAAAATACCACCAGAAGAAATCTATATTTGTGTGGAAAAAATTACAGACATTTTGTTTGTGTACAGTGTTGCATGACTGCACAATTGCCAGTTAAAGTAGTGCAGTGCTGAATAACAAAAAATGCTCTGGTCATGAAGGGTGTAAAACCTTCCGGAGGTCATGTGGTTAATTGTAAATTTAACAGATCAAAAAAAGCGCAATTTAAAGAAGTTCATAGTTTGGGTTTACTTTAAGAATTCAAACTTGAGAATAAAAATACTTTACTAAATATGGCTGTGTGTGCTTATAACAGCCAAACATCTCCTTAAAAATAATTTTCATAAATTGTATATTGTGCATATTCTCTAAAGATCAGCGATGTTATTGCAGTTCGAGATCAATAATTTAAGTAAGTTTAGCTCAATCTGTTTCTCTGTACTCTGCTGCTTGAAAGATGCATCTACTAAAATCAAGTTACAATTTAAATGTTAGAAGTGAACTATAGCCATTTATTAAAATAAGAATGTAAAGTAAAATGATTATTCCATATTTATGTAAAGGTATTCCAGACTGTGCCATTCATCCTGGCCACATGGAAACCATGTTCTTCTTTTTATTGGATGTTGCTAAGATACCACAAAATGGAATGCACCATTGGCAATGATGAATTAAGTGATGAGCCTGGTTGACAGTAATCTTTGTCATTGGATGCAGGAGCTGTCTGAGCCCTGTCATTTTCTGCATCTCATGTTAAACAGATGTATCTAGATGGTAAAACAATAAGGGAAAAGCAAGACAAATGAGCTCAGGTTGACAATCACAGAAGAAAACAGTTCGTTTGCATAAATACTGCAAAGAAATATAATTTAATTGAGAATTGTATTAACCCCTCTTATAAATGCTGCATGAATGCAATGCAAACAGAAATGTGCAAAGTGAAATACTCGGAAAAATAATGATACGAAAATGGTAATATATTAACTCCACATCAACAATTACCATTTCACCATTCATGTGATTTCCATTGTAAAATTCTTCTTTAATGCCTTTTCTGTGGGTTCTATAATACTATTTTGTATCTAATAGCCAGTCAATGTACACACATGGAAATCTTCTAAATTGAGTTTTCTTCAGTTACCAACATTGCCCCAAGCAAGCACTGTAGGAGTCATTTATCAAGGCAAGGAGATAATGCCTGTGTTGGAGTGATGCAATTTCCACCATACATGAGCAGCATCAATTTATGCAAATAGCTTGTATACGACTTCATAGATTAGCTCCACTGACATAAAGCAATGGTGTCAAATATATACTTTAATGCCTTTAAACCACACAATTAGAGAAGGATAAACATAATAAAGATCCAATACTATTATTTTTTTTCTTAATTCCAATATATATCTTTCTATTTTTTGAGCAGTGTGTGTGTATATACACAAACATATAGGAAATGTGTCATTAAAGCCAAACTCCAACCAAAATATTTTATTTTGTATTGGATAGAGCAAAAAAGAGATAGAACTTCTGTAACTTCATTTCCTGACAGGATAGGAAGTGATGGCAAAAAGTCATCAAAGGAGTCACAGGCAAAAAAAACAAACTAAAAAAACCCCACATTTTTAGAACATTGGGGAAGGGTTAGAACTTTTGACAATGTGTTTTTAATGCTTCCTGTACCTTCCTATCCCAGTAAAAATCATACCTCCTTTTATTCCGCGTGCGTCACAGAGACAGGAAATGAAGGCAAATTTCTCCAATGTGGTAACAGACAGAATAAAAACTAAAAGAAGAAAAATTATAAAAAAATACACACACAGTATAAAGCAGCCAGAAAAGAGAGGAGAAGCGCCAAATCATAATCAAAATCAATACTACTTGTAAAAGGAGCTTCAAGGGTTCCTTCCAATAAGATAATTGAAACAAAAACAAAAAGATTGAAAGCAACTTAAAACATTAAGGTTGCTTTCAATATTTTTGTTTTCCTTTCAAATCTTTTATTTCAACATCTGAAGCTTTTTCTGCTTGTAGTATCTAGAACCAAAAACCAGACTGACATTTTAACCTCACTCTATCCAAAAATTTAAAAAATTATAATATAATTCTAATTGAAAAAAAATCTTTAAAAAAAAGCTAGTGTAAGGATTTAATCAATATTAATTTGCAGTGAAGCTGAATAGATTCAATTTCCCTTTACTGACAGTAAAGTGAAAGATTATGTGTAAAGGAATGGCTGCTTTCATCAGAAGCTTCTAAAGTATGTCACTTTGTGCAAGCTACCAGGTGCACTTAAACCCATATTTTATTTTGGGTAAAGGGGGAAAAGGTTAGAACCAATGTGAGTTTTATTTTTTAAATTTTTTTGCTGTCTTTGTCCCCACTGGAGAGATTCTCTATTTTTCATGGTAAAAATTGTCACCAGGATTAAAAATGAGGGGCTATCTAAAATTTTGAGTTGTTATCAGAACAGAAATAGAGAAGAAATCTTTAAATTCTAACACCCATGGAAGATTGATGTTCAGAAGAGTATTTGGCAACAACTTGTTGCCCTATGAACCTTTTAAAGCAGATATTTTTACCCTGTCATAGTATTGTTCAGGAATAAACTATATCCATAAGTCCAGTATAGACTTTGTTTTCAATATTCATCAAGCCCTGATGAAGGGGGTCCCTTTGAAACTCTTAAATGTTTTAGCTGTTACTAAATGCCGCTTTTGATTTAATTTATTTTCTGAACTTAGCAAACAAGTGTCTGGCCCTTTACTTCTTACACATCAGTAAAATAAAACTGACAGGGGTTTAACTATTCACTACTCTATTCAACATTAAAGATAGAAAGATTTAGTTTTAGATGTACTCTAAATGCCTATGGTACTTAATGTACTATCTTCATCTCTACTTGTTTAATGAACCCACTCTGAAATCAAACCTTTCTGTTTATGTGTGTTGAAATCTAAAGTACTCAGAACTCTCACAGGCATCTCTGGGTCATTTCTTCTGGTTTGTTGGCACATAAATGAGCAATTTCTCCTTTGCAAGACTTCCATGCATTTGCTCATGAGTGTGGATGACAATACTCGGTGTCTGACCTACAGTGGTTGAATATTTGCTGTCTGCTAAAATCTTACACCTTGTGGACGTAATTTATTTTCTGATGTTCTTTCCTGCTGGTTGACTAGGAAAGAGATGTTTATTTACATGCGCAGCTCTGCATTTTCCCCAAAGTGCTCATGTTTGACAATTTAGAATTTAGGCTCTACCACCTCTAGACAAAAAGATGTCCTCTTATTGCAAATTAAGGATGAGATAAATATACCCACGTTTGGTTCAAGGCAAATTCAATGAACATGACCGAAGCTTGTATTTCATATCTGTACCAGATTGCAGTCAATGGAAGCTTAATCTTAGAAAATGAGTAAGCGCCATTTTCTGGAGTAATTGAAATTGGATTGCCAAATAAAGGACATGGGGAACTGGGCAGTTGCCTGGGGACATGTGCCAATTACAAAAAAAAATAAATATATATATATATTTTATATATATATATATATATATATATATATATATATATATCACTTTACAGGGAGTGGGTCTTTTCAGGCTGCTTAAAGATCAACACTGAAAATACAAAAAAAGCTTTCAAAATACAAGGGGTGCCCTAAAGCTGTACAAGGTTTCACAAAACATTACAAATCTCAGGGACAGTGCAAGCAACACTGTATTTTGGCATCACATAAATTGTATATGTAATAATTTTGTTTATTTTACTTTATTCATTATTACACTATGGCTGACATCTAAAAGAAAAAGGCTCTATTAGAAAGTCATTTCAAAGACAAGATTGTTTAAGCATTGGAAGTAGCAGGGAAAATGTAGCTAAAATCTATTGCAAAGCATATATAAAAGAGTTAAGCTAACACTATAAACTTCATAACATTTGCCAAACAATGTCATATAGCATAGCCTGTGATCTTTTTTGGTACCACTGTTTAAATTTTAACAGAATGTCAACCCTGAGTGCACCAAAACACCTTAAAACCATAAACCCACTCTCCAGATATGAGGCAGCTGTTACGGTAAACAATAAAAAAATTACAGTGCCCTGTTTCATATACAAAGGCAAAACATATGACACTGGACACTGGAGAATATGTAAGCAATTTGATTAGGGCCCAGAGCAGCAATGTAAGAGGGAGGGATAGCTCAATTATTTTCAAGAAATAGCAGTTATTTTAAAGAGATATTTTGAAAACATCAGCCATATATGTTGTATAGACTCACTGGACATTATACAAGCATTTGTTTTAGAGGAAGAGATGAGACATGTAATATTCTAAAAAAAAAATGCATTTATTTTGTCACAGACAAGAACTTCAAATATTTCACTGCACACCAAGTGTTTTTACTAGGCCAGTGTTTTGTTATATGTAACTGAATTAGAGTGAACATTTCCAGAGCCTTGTTAGGCAGTGTGTACTCCTTTTTAGCTAGAATTCTATATCAGAGGGAAAGAACACACATATTTCATCATGATTAAACAAATAAACTTTTTTTAAGTCTAAAGACTGAAAAATAGATCATATTTGCAGCAGATATTTTAAAACCTTTTTTGATAGAACGTTATTTCAGAGGTAGACAGAAGGCAGATTTCATGTTAAAAATAAAAATAAAAAAAAGTATTGTCTTTTTCCTAGGATCAAAGGCCAAAAAAATGTACAGATTTGAAGTACATATTTTATGCCATTGGATAGGTTGCTATTTCTGATCAAAAAAGCATTGAGACTGAAAAAAAAATATATATTTGTCAGGAGCGTGTAGCTCTATCACAGCTGCTGGTCTCATTCCAGCATCCTGGTTTTGGTTGTGATGCATTCTCCCTGTCCGTCTGTCCACCTTCTAGGTGATTGATGTAGCCAGTCTCTGGGTGGAGACCAAACCCAATTTAGGCTCCGTTCACACCAGTTTGCTCTTTAGTGCTTTTTTGCAAAAACGCACTACAGTCCATTTAACATGGTTTTGTATAGAACATGTTCACATCTATGCTTTTTTGAGCCGCTTCATTTTTAGAAAGGGTCAAGGACTTTTTTAAAAGCAAAAAGCAGCTACAAAGAGTTCAATGGAGAAGCTGTTGAACTAAATGGTAGTGCGTTTTTGCCGCTTTTTGCTTTTCGCATTTTTATTCTGCCCAGCAACGAAAAAAAATTCCACTTTAACAAAAAAAAGGACACAACAATATGCAAAATGTGGTAAAAACGTGTAAAAACGCATCAAAAATGAATTGTGAAAAGCACTGCAAAATGGACAAAAAGCAAACTACATAGGTGTGAACGGAGCCTTAAGCTAGCCAAGCATGCACTCTCATATTTGTGATATTGCATTTTTAACACAGGTTCCCTGTTTGTCTGCCAGTTGGATTCCCTCTGACAACCTTGGATCGGATATCGACTACTCTCTGAACCCTGCCTATCATTTAACAGATTTGACTCTGACTATTCTGAACCTTGCCTGCCATGTACCTGGTCATTGGACCACTCTGCCTATTTGCTTTGCTCAATTCGCACCTGCCTCGGCGTGGTGGCCAGGCACTATAGCATTGTGTATAAGTCCTGGGGGGAAACCGAGTATGGGTAGGCTTTGCTTTACTTATGGAAAAGGGGGGCCAGCGTGACAAAATTTTTTAGGAGACTAACTCGGAGAAATGTTACCAATTTGCACTACAGATATTAATCCAGTGTGCGCAAGCTTCAATTTTAGGGCAAATAAGCAACCAAATTAAATTATGGGGAAAAAAACACTTCTTTACCTTTTCTAGGAGACTGAAGATATAAAAATACTACAGAATTCACATTAGATCTTAAACCTGATTAGACAGGTTTCAGTTTATGAGTGACTGAGTGGGCATTGTAAAATAAAAGAAAATAGCATTTTGATTCATAGACTGACGAGGGAAAATGTTTGCAGTTTAGCACTGAACCTATTAAACCTTTCTGAATCTAAATTTTTTTTTATCTATTTGTTTTAAATTTAAAAGAAAGAATTGCACACATTTGCAGCACATCTTTGAAGCCTTTTTTGGATAGGCCACAATTTCTGAGGCACAGAGCAAGGAAATTAAATGTAGAATTAAAAAATAGTATCTTGTCTCAGAGACCATTGGAAAAAGCTTATAAACTTGCACCACAGATATGAGGCCTGTATTGTCAGGCTTCAATTGCTGTGTGGCTGAGCAGGCATATTGAACTTTGAATATTGGCACAACAGATTGCTATATATTGTCCATACAAAAAGCAGATCACATCTTCCAAAAATAAATTGCATTATATTTTCCCAGACAGAAGAGAGAAACGATAAAACAAATTTCAGCACAGCTTTTCTACCCTCTTAGACAGGCCAATAGTGTTGAGGTAGAGAACAGGCAGATTGCATTTGAAAAAAAAAAAAATGTATTCTATTTTTATTTGAAATTTGAAGCAGAAAAATGTACATGATTATCTCTACACATTTTAAGCCTTTTAAACAGACCAATATTTCTGAGGAGGAGAGCAGGCAGATATCAACAATAGTATATAAAATTAGGCAGAAATTTTCCATAGGAGTAATACTACTATTATGCAGATTTGCTTCAGAGAATCTCACCCTTATTAATAGGAGATTAATTTTAAAGCCAGAAATATAGCCTGAAAGTGAAACTGTTTTAGACACATTTAAACAATTGCACATATTTGCACATATTTGGGCAGCACAGTGGCAAAATGGTTAGCACTTCCTCCTGGCAGTACTTGGGTCATTGGTTCGAATCCCAGCCATGGCACAACCTGCCTGGAGTTTGCATGTTCTCCCTGTGCCTGCGTGGGTTTCCTCCGGGTACTCTGGTCTCCTCCCACACTCCAAAGACATGCTGGTAGGTGAATTGGATCCTGTCTAAAAATTGGCCCTAGTATGTGCATGTATGAATGTGAGTTAAGGACCTTAGATTGTACGCCCCTTGAGGATTAGGGACTGATGTGAATATACAATATATATGTGCTGCGCAAATTAAGGGCGCTATATAAGTACCTAAAAAAATAAATAAATATTTGCAGAATGGAATCCCATCTTTTAACAGGTCGTACATTTGGAGCCACAGAGTTGTTTTTTTTTCAGCCAGAGAGATGAATACAAAATGCATTTACTAGAAGAACACTAGATGGATTGGCTAAAAACGAATCAATTTTCGGACAAAAATTTGATTTTCGGAGATTTGGATATATGGGTAAATTGACTCAATTTTACAGTTTGTTCAATAAATCGGTTTTGAGTAAAGTTGTGATTTGAATTTGTATTTGTCATAGACAGTTAATTCTAATGCAATTCTTAGGTTTGAAAGATTCTGCGCCGCCAAAATTAGCATCATTGCATCTGAAAATATTGAATAGTTTCAATATATGTAGAACAAATCCACCCCAAAAATCGAAACTAACATGAAGCAATCTTCAAAAAAAACCTGCAAACTTTTTCGAATCCACCTGGACCAACGTATATATACAAAACAAATGCCGAATATAATCAAAAGGAAGGCTGAAAATCAGTTCAACATAACGAATATAATTAAACAAAATTCTTCAATGAATGAATGCATCTGAAACTAAATGAAACAAAAAATTCCAGCATGCACGTCTACTAAAAAGAATATCATCCATTTTAATTTGAAGCAATCCTGGACACAAAGATAAGTCCTATTTAAAAAATAAAAAAGGAAATGAGATTTTTTTTGACATTACATAAAATTTGTCTGGATTCTCTCAACAGAATCTTCTCCTTTTCTATATATTTGTACACACACTGTATAAACATTGTGCACACTTGAGGCACTGTATCTAATCCTTGTTAATAGGATACAATTTGGGAGGCAAATCTTTTCGTATATTACTGTATATAGAAAATGAACAAATTTGATGCACAAAATCACGTCCTGCAGGAAATTTCAGAAGCAGTGAGAAGGCATATTTCAGCCAGAAATGAGCAATGAGACTGTTTTTGAAGACACTATATTATAATGTTACTCATGTGCTGTACTGAATCTCTTTTTTAATAGGATAGATTATTTCTAACAAAGCCATACCAACCATACCAATAAAATTACACAGTAATATGTTTTTAGAGAAATGTAAAAAAAAGTTAAAGATTTCATGCACAAAAGTTAAATATTTCATGCACACAATATCATCTTTTTAAATAGGACTACATTTTGGAAGTAGAGAGAAGTCATATTCAATTGTACTGTTATTTTTTATGAAACATAAATTATAAATTATACAGTTCAGCAGCACCAAATTCTCCATAGGAGTGAATTGAAAATCAAGAATGCAGGAAGACTCAAATTCAAAAGAATAAACGTACTGTAAATTGTGTTCCTATAGTAGCAAAAAAAGAAAAAATGGTATACAAATTATTTACCAAAATGCAAAGTATATTTTTTGCCACAAAATTCTGAGTTAGGAAAGGAGAATGGGTGGTTTCTATTTAAAGAAACACTCTTAGGCCACACAAAGAGAGTGTATCCAAAATAATTCTGAATCATGGCAGTGCATGGCCAAAAGATTGGTAAAAAACAGCATTATAAAGCCTGCATGAAGGCAAGCAAAATTTCCTGACTGAAAAGAAAAATGCAGAAACATAAAGTGTTTTCCATTTTTAATGCTGATATACCATAATGAAAGACACACAATATCATCTAATGCAGTAGTTGCCCAACCAAAAAGTATCTAAAAATGTTTATCTTTGGAAAACTCATGGATCCTTCCTAGCTGTCATGTCTGTGGTCAAGTGGACCCTCGTACTGGCTCTGTGGTCCAGAGATGTGAACACATTACCCTCCACATAATGGTGAAGGGCAGCAATGGCCTTATGTGTGAAGACATCGCAGGTAAGCACCTATTACTGTGGTACAGCACAGGCCACAAATTCATGTAAGGGGTTGAATCCACCAGCTGGAAAGGCAAGAGCTGGAAAAGCAGAAATGTTTCCAAGCTGACATTGAGTTTCTGAGCATGGGGATGGTTGGGGCCTTACTTCTTCCTCCATTCCAGGGCCTGGGGCAAAAAAATGTGGTTATTGAGTGTGGTTGGTAGAAAGTCAGAAAAAAATTGCAGCCTATGCCCTTACTTTGTATGGCAACATGCTGACCCTATTCCCTGCTTAAAAATGTTCGTGAGCAGCACAGGGAATGGGCGCTCGTTAGCCACGCTCCTCCACTGCCGGGCACATTGCGCTTCTCTCTGCCTCCTGGGGAGCCCATTCTGTCCCCCACCCTTGCCCTCACCCTCCGCTGATCCCCCACCACCTATGGGGAAAAAATCAGCAGCCTCCTGCGCCTCCAGCGCTCGCTTGCCAAGCTGGTCTGCCGATGCTGCCTACTCGTGAGCAGAAGCCCCGGCCTCGATTTAGACACATCCCCGCCGCTACCCTCGGGCGTCCGGACACCATTTTGGACATGGAGAGCCTGTCTGACATCTCTGCAGACCTCCCACAGCCCCCTTTGTGGGATGCCGACCTCCTACAGCCTCTCTTGCGGGCTGCAGACCACCCACAGGCCTCCTTGCAGGCCACAGACCTCCCACAGTCCTCCTTGCGGGCCACAGACCACCCACAGCCCCCCTTAAGGGATTCAGACCTCCTGGCCAGATTCAAGACCATGATGCAGAAGGAGCTTCACACTGCCACCTCCAGACTAGCGACTCATCTCACCAAGGAAATTCGCAAATTGGGCAGCCGCACTGATGTTCTTGAAGATAAGATGGAGGCCGCGGCTACGGTGATAGAAAATCATGAACAGGACCTTTCAGATCTGAGAAGAGAGCTTGACGCGGCTCTTCTGCGCCTGGAAGATTTTGGGAATAGGTCCTGTCGAGGTAATCTTCACCTGCGCGGCCTGCTCAAAGCCATCGTTGACCTCACGTCCTCTGCTACCGCACTTTTTCAAGAATTGGATCCGGCGATACCGATAGACCATTTGGAGTTCGATCGCATTCATCGGGCCCTGGGTCCGAGGAGGTCTGAGGGTCCTCCCAGGGACATCATAATTAAATTCACCTATTACCATATGAAAGAATCGCTTTCAAGGTCATCCGTACCAGCTGTTTGCGGATCTGGCACCATCCACCATACAGAAATGTCGACAGATGAAACCCTTCACGTCAGTCCTCTTGAACCGTCACATCAAGTACCAATGGGGCTTTCCATTTAAGCTTACGTTTGCGTACCAAGGTCGGAGCCATGTTGTCCACAATTCGGCCCCACACTTGAGCTTTTGTAGAATAGATCAAGTTTTCATTTCCTTCCAACATTTATCTTCAATTCAAAAGATTGTCATCTTGACCTCACCCTGGTCTGATCATGACCCATTGGTCTTTTCACTGTTTCTTTCTGGTATGGCTCGGCCCTCTTTTCTGTGGAGACTCAATGAATCCCTGCTCACCACTCAGGCTTCTTGCTCCCAGGTTCTTTCGCACATTCAATCCTATTTTACGGACAATGTGGGTTCTGTATCCTCAGCTGTCTCTCTGTGGGAGGCTCACAAAGCCACCATTAGGGGTCATTTGATTCAGATCGCCTCATCCAGGAAACGGGCCAGAGAGAAGAGGATGTTGGAATTGACCTTGAGATTGGCCGTGGTGGACGCTACTTGGAAAGCCTGCCCGATTACGGCCAATAGGAAGATGTGGTGGCTGCTGAACTTGATCTTCTCTCCACTACACGAGCTGAGAAGGCCTTACTTTGGGCCGGACATAGGTTTTATACATGCGCCAATAAATTGGGGCCCATGTTGGCCAAGAAACTTAATTCTCTTGGTCGCACGCATAAACCTGTTCAACTCCGAATGACGGGCGGTAGCCTTACCTCGGACCCTGTGAAGATTACTCATAGATTTGCGGATTTTTTGTCCTCTCTTTACCAAAAACCGAAGACCTTTGTTGCTGAACATGCTGATAGTTTTTTCGCTGAGCTGCACCTACTCTCTTTATCCGTTGCAGCCCGAGATGCCCTGAATGCGGATATTTTTGAATCTGAACTCTACCAAGTCATCAAATCTTTGAAGGCCTCCAAGGCTCCAGGCCCAGATGGGTTTTCTGGGCTCTATTATAAAAAATTTGCTACTGTTCTGGTTCCTCATTTGACGGCCTTTTTCAATTCTTTGAAGCAGGGTTCCCGGCTTTCTGTGGAGTCTCTTCAGGCGCATATTACTATGATCCCTAAGAAAACTGAAGATGCTTTTGAACCGCAAGCTTTCAGACCGATCTCACTGCTAAATGTGGACTTGAAGATTTTGGGAAAGGTTCTGAGCACCTGAATTAATAAGTATCTACTCTCACTTATTCATCGAGATCAGGTTGGCTTCGTTCATATTTTACATCTATACAGGATACCAGGGTTCCTCTTATCCCTGGACATTTATAAAGCGTCCAGTTCACTTTCTTGGTAATATTTGACATATACGCTGTCTAGATGGGGGTTTGGTGATGCATTTCTGGCTTAAATCTCAGCTTTATATTCGTCTCCCTTGGCCTCTGTTAAATATGCAGGGTTTTTTTCCTCATCTTTCCCTATTTTCAGGGGCACGAGACAGGGATGCCCATTATCACCAGCTCTTATTGTTCTCGCTCTTGAACCTTTAGTTGCAGCCATTTGAAATCACCCGGATATTTCTGGTGTCCCCTATGCTGGCACTCAATACAAGGCCAACTTTTATGCGGATGATGCCCTTTTGGTTTTAACCAATCCTCTCATCACTCTCCTCAATCTCCAGGTCATATTGGACCATTTTTCGACTATATCTGGCCTTCGCATCAATTTGTCTAAAACTACGGCATTGAATGTCCCTTCCGACCTGGTTGAACGGTTGATCACACAGATGAACTTTGGGGAGAGGACTGGGGAACAACAATGTCCTACACTTGTAGAGCTCTGTGACCCAGTGGAATATGATGGCTGCTTTCTCCATTCCTCTATAATTTGTCCCTAGATGATATCCTGCCTCATTGATGTTATGCCTCCCTCGCTTTTTTTTAGAACAAAGCTTTATTTTTATTTTTGGAGAGAGGAGGGCAAGTGCCAGCTAAGTGTAACATGTCAAATACATGGTTTATTATTAAAAAGAATTGCACTCACAGACAAAGATAAAACAGGCATGTATTTAGAAATAACTGCCACAAAAATTCCAGTCCTGGTCCTTTATTTTTATTTTTAATTACTTTTCAAGAGGATTTTACTTTGGAGAATAGGCTTTCAATAGAACAGAACTTCTATTTTCATGGAAGACTGGTGAAAAAACGATTGCAGGCACTAATAATCAGGAATTATATTCTGTAAAAAACACATAAAGTCTGTTATCACTGTAGTGTATGTAGACAGGGACATGCTGTAAAGAGGTTGCAGGACATCAATGGCATTAAAACGTAACACAGTTGAAAACAGGATTCACCAGGAACCCATGATAGCAGATCTCATCACTTATTCTAACCCTTACCCCCAACTAAAAAGGTGTTTATATATGTTCCCCTAGGTAAGATTTCCCTCGCTTCCTATAAAGATGAGGCTCTGACTTTTTTCCATGCTATCTGCAATTAAATAAAGTTTTGGCTGGAGCTGGACTTAAATTACACTCATTTCATATAAAAAATATTCTTATCGAAACATGTATTTTTCATAAACAGATACTACACAGGTGTTGAATCACATTTTCTTTTTTTTTTTGCTTAAAAAATTATGGAAGATTCTTTTATCACGCACTGCAATTTTATCTTCTTTTTGTGCTCTCCTCAATATATACCTCATAGAACCTCACAAGTATTACCAACAAGAAGATAATATTTTAAGGAGCCAAACCCAGTCAATAACCTTTGTGAGCTGACTTTTACACACAAAACATTGTAAAAATTGATAGTATAATGTGTATGCAGTAAATTTAGCTGATCGTGTGATAAAGCCTTTATTGAGTTGAACACTTTATTTTCAAACATAAAAATTGACAGATAATGCACAGTAATGAAAAAATGCATGTGTTATGCTTAAGCTTTTGAAGGTTACTTGGTTTCTACTCGCAACTGGTCTTACATTATGTGTGTATATAACTGTTATAGGATCATTGTAGCGTAGACTCCTTTTTGGGAAGAGACAACTGAAAGGGGGATATTTACTAAAACTGGTGCGCACAGAATTTGTTACAGCTGTGCATAGTAGCCAATCAACTTCTACCATCAGCTTGTTCAATTAAGCTTTCACACTAAAATCTAGAAGCTGACTGGTTACTACGCACAGCTGCACCAGATTTCTGTTTTAGTAAATCTCCCCCAAACTATTCTAAAGGATATGTAAAGCTACAGCACATGCTGCTGATATATACAAGAGTAAATACATTCCACTCCTTGTTTATACTGTTTATATTTCATAAAGATACAGTATACTGTATGCCTAATGTGAAAGCATTTTTTATTTAACCATTATCATCTTGGTCTGCACTACTAAAAAAGAATATAAATATATATAACTTTCCTGACACATGCCAAACTTTATATATATATTTATTAAAAATTCACTTTGCAAATCTCATCCTTCACGCAAATGTAATTCATAAAATGCATAATGTTTGTAATATGTGTGCAATGTCAATTTCTATGTGCTGCCTTTGGTGGGTGAATTTAATATTCCCCACCATTCGATCAAAAGAGAAAAATAGTCATAAGTACATTTGACCATGAGAGTTAAAGAACATTCAACAGAGAAAATAGTCTAACACTAAAGGCTAAGAACATTGGGCCAGTAGGGGACATAATATGAGGGAGACCTCAGCACTTTGTACACAGTCTATGGTGATACCTGTCTGAACAGCCAAACAAACAGGTGTTCAGCTGAGTGAAACTTCAACTATAGTGTGAAGTGAAACATTTAGAATTAAAAAAACAAAAAAAAAGTATTGCACCATCCCTAATCAACCATACTGGTCCACATGCCCTCAACATGGAGAGTACCTTTCCAGTGCTTCTTCCCCACAACAGTGGCTCAGTGGTTGTGGAGGGAAGTCTGCAAGTGGGGAGGGGGGTGGATCTGAATCTGGAAGGCCTTATTAACAATAAAGGGGCACCAGAAACCAGCCCCCCATGTGAATGAATATAGGGTACACAATATTCCTAAATCATCCACACACAAAAAAACAGCAAAAAAAAGTGCAAACAGTTTTTGACAAGTCCTTTACAAAAAAAATCAATAGTAAATATACACAACATACTCATACACACACACAATTTTCAACAAGTCTTTTAGGTAAGAAAAAAAAACATGATTTACATCTTTATCAATCACCTTATCCAGGTACATAGATCCACATCAATCTTGATGCCCAATGCTCATCGACCCACCAATTGCTAAAAAACACAGTCTGCTGAGACGCATCAGAATGACAGGGCGAGTGGATAACAGTTGGAATGGGGTTTCCCAGATTATGTCATTAACCATATATGGACATGACCATATTTGGACAATGATATCCCAGTGAACTAAATGGCCAAATATGGTCCGTATGGTTGATTATGTCACCTGGGAGACCCCAAGTCATATTTGATGGGAGTCAAGCAATGGGTTTGGATGTGTTGGTGAACAGCAAGTTTTTTTTTCCTTTCAGCAGGCATCTGGGATCATGCCTGATGGCACAGAGAACATTATCTGGGGTCTCCCTTATTTTTAAAGGAGGCTTACAGATTCCAATAAGTCAGCCATCCACAGCCTTCTACAACCACTGGGCCAATGTTGTGGGGAAGAGGTCCTTGTTCTCATCATCATGGAGACAAGATATTTTCCAGAGGTCCCCCCTGGAAAGGTACTTCCCCTTGTTGTGGGCATGTGGCCTGGTATGGTTCAGAAGGAAGAGGTGTATTCTCATCTTCCTTTCATGGCCCCCTAAGCTACCTGCCCATGGTCTGGTATGGATTTCAAGGGGGACTGTATGCTTTTATTTCTTGTATTTTGCATGGGTTTCCCACTAAAAATCCATACTCAACTCAAAGGGATTAATATAGAGTTTGGGGGGCATACTATTTAATTTTATTTTTTCATCCTGTTTTTTATTTATTAAGGTATTTGTTTATTTTTACACTATCCCTGCTGTTTGTTTACATTACCTGGTCAGTCAATAATGATAATACCTCTGCTAAATGTTTCACTTCACACTGCACCTGGAGGCTTACACGGGTTAACACCCATTCATTTGGCCATTCACATAGAAATCTCCATTCACTGCTGAGGTCTATCTCATATTATTTTTCCTGCTGGTTGAATGTTCTTAGCCTGTAGTGTTAATTTAATAGTGTAAACAAGGAAACCATAAACACATTTGTACAATAATGGTGTGAACCTCCTGCACTTCTACCTGCAATTGAATATAAATATCAGAGAGAAGCTGCTAACATCCTATCATGTACCAATGATCCAATAGATGAAATAAGAAAAAATGATGCAGCGCTACTCACAAACAGTAAATCACATATAATACCAATATATGCATAGAAAATGTAAAAACAATATATATAGTGACACAACGTGCAACGCAAAAATGTGACTAGATCCACATGGGGTCTTTCGGATGTCTGACCGTGGTCTGATCCTTAACGGATCCAAAGGTGAACATAAAGTGAATATTACACAACCACATAAATAATAACAAAAAATGTGAACCAATACATGCAACAAGTATGTAACAAACGTGAATTAATCCTAAGCAGGATTTCAAAGTGATGATGAGTAATAGTCCAAATGGGGACTAATAAGTGATATGTCCAAACATTTGGACTCAAATCAAGAAACAGCGCATAAACATGCAAGTGAATAATTTCTGCAAGACCAAAAGTGCATAAACAAATCCAAAAAAAATTTAATAAACCCAAAACACTGAATAGTGTTTCCATACAAAGGTATATACATTAGATATATATCAAATGAACAAAAAATATATATATGCAATAGTGGAAAATGTCCGTGGAACTTTATCTGACATTAAACATGCAACAAAACCTCATGACACAAAACAACAAAATGCATGTGAAAAAAAGTCTAGAATGGTGCTAACAACACCACACAATCCAAAAAATAAAATATAACTCGTGCTCGTGGATGGTGAATGTGGGTAACCACAAAAAGGTATCAGTAAGTAGCTGAATTAGCCGCTCACCTCCTTGCTTCGACCCGCAGGGGTCAAAACACTTTTGGGATCATAAAACCGGATCCACCTTGGGTCTCAGGGTCAAATGTTCTTATAGCTATTTTTCACTTAGGCTTGAGCATTAGGGATTGTTAGATCTGCCCGGTGAAAGGCAGCACATAGAAACTATCTGGCAGATATTACAAACATTATGCATATTTGTTACATTTGCATGAATGGTGAGATATTCACAAAGCTCCTTTTTTCTTATATATAGACCCTTTAAGTTGGGTAGACACAATAAGGTTTTTTTTTTAGTTGAACCCAGTAGGCTTAATTAAAAAAAAATGTGAGATTGCTGTACTAACACAAGAGATGTTAGCACAACAATCTCTCCAGCTGCACTATTCTATTCAGACAAGGGGACTCCCTCACCCGCCAGAGGACACTGATCAGAATGCTGATTGGATCCTGGTTTTCCAGCATGCCCGTTCAACAAAAACTGGAAATCAAAAGAAGCTGGACAGATCGGACGCTGGTTTTCCAGAATGTCCATTCAACAGAACCTGGTTGTGAGAATGGCATCTTTGGACAAGCAGCTGTACACAAGAGTCAAAATATAGCTGGTTTCTGCTGAACCAGCTGATTTCGACTGATATTCGGCCTTTGTGTACCTGGCCATAGTGTGCTATTTGGTTTTTCCTTCTGCTGTCACCATCAACTTAAAGTGCAACTTGCAGTAACAGTAAATACATACACAGCTGCGTATACACAGAGACAGACTCTAAATAATAATAATAATAATAATAATAATAAAATAAAGAAATGTAAACAAACATTTTAAAATGTAATAAAACATTGTTTAATTTAAATAAACATTTACCGCGCATGCACAAATAACATTGTTTTTTTTGCTGGTGCTCCCCACCCCCCTTCCCACAGCATTGCTAAACACTAAAGAACCTGGTGCCATTTTATTGATAATGATTGCTCAGTGGACAGTGTCAGTAGGGCAGTGGATGGTGTCAGTAGTTTTTATATTATTTTATTTTTTACAATTTTTTTTTTCAAATTATTTTTTACAATATTTTTAAATTTTTTTGTTCCTTTTTTTGTGAGCACCATTGGGGAACTTTGGTGAAATATCAGGGGTCTAAACAGACCCCTGATTTCTCACTTTCAACACAGAGAAAGAGACTGAGGACAGAGATTCCCCAGTTCCCTTCTCTACAGCCTCAGCTGCACTTGTAAGTGAATGAATGAATGAGAAGTGATCTGTGCTGAGTGGCTTCCTGTTCATTCATTAACAGAAGCATAGTAAACACAGTTTACTATGATTCAGTTATGAATAAACACAGTGGTCACTACCGATCACTACCTGGGTTGATTCAGAAAGGAAGGGGCTGGTAAATGACATATTTACCACACCCTTACCCCCTCCCCATCCTGAAACATTCTCCTGCAGCATACGGCAAGAGAGGGGGAAAAGGGGAATTCAGAAGCACTGTGGGGGGGGGAGATCAGGGGAGCACACAGGGGGGCCCAGGCAGCAGAATACACAGGAACAGGGACAGGAGGGACAGTGGGGGCAGCATATACTGGTATAGATACCCTGCATTATCCTCCTGTGGCAGCTGGATGTCAGTGAAAGGGGGAAGAGAAGAAGCCCACTTGCAGCTGCTGCAGGAGGAAATTGCAGATCAGGTCCAGTAAATGCTGCCCCTCCTGTTCAGTTTCCAGGGGGTCCCACTTTAAGAGTGTCAAAAATTTGGACTATAAACTTTAGTTAACCCTAGCATAAGACTGAAATTTAGACTTTGTACTTTTCATTTGAGCAACCAGTGCAGGTATTCTGTTAGTTAATGCTTAGGAGGTGTGCAGAATATAGTGGACAAAATAATTAGAAATGTCAAAAAAAGTACTTACAAACAGCTTGTTATCAAAAGTTTTGGATTTTAAGTGGATAAATATATGAAGTGTATAAAGTTTTTCCATTTGCCAGCTTTGTTTTTCCATTTAGGTAAATAAAATATATGTGAGTGCATAGGCAATTTTAATTGTATTCACAGAAACAATCCTTACATCTTTTTTGTTTCAAAAGAACCTTCAGCCTAATTCCACTGCCACTGTGTAAGGCTATGGTAAGTCTTACAGTCTGGATCATTTATATTAAGTCAGCATAAAGAACAAGTAGGGAAAATGTATTCCAGAGCATTTTTTTGCAGCATAATTATATTTAATTGACTTGACTAATAATCTATCCATTAATAGACCTACTGTATCTAGGTGGATAGTGCTTGATTTATAGATGTACTGTTTAAAATAGTGCTGAATAGGAATTATTTTATAGTTGATTAGGGTACTAACCAATTTAGTAAGTCAGCATAAATTATTACTATTAATGATTGGGGAAAATGCCACACATAATAGCTATTTAGCAAAACACTCTGAATCTATTTAATGAAAAGCTCAATATTGTCTTTTTATTTTTTGTTTCATAAAAGAATAGTTTTGCTTTAGAATAGTTAACGAGTTCTTGGTTTTTAACCCCCAACATTAGTGAAGAGTGACTGAAACAGTTGATTTGCAGTTAACAGATATTCACCCAAAATTTTAACCAGATCTATGATCTGCCAACTAATGTATACTATCTCTCCAGTGGTTTTCATTGAAACTGATCTCTGGGCATTATGCTTTCCTCCCACCACACCCTCTAACTTTTCACTGTGTAGGTTTTTTAAAAATTCCTAAAACCCTTTTTACTTACTATTGATATCTGTGGTCATGTAACCAGCTCGGTCTCCAGTCCTTTTACTTTATTACTGCAGAGTGAAAGAGTCTTTCTTCGAGGTGCCCACCTCACTGTCTTGGTGACTATTCCTATCTTATTTTTGCTGTCTAGTGGTGGGGTTCTCTCAGGCTCCTAATGTTTGTATGAACATGATGATGTCATGATTTACCCGAATATGTGGTTATGTGAAGTAATTGGTCGTTAGTCTTCTTTCTTACTTTCTGAAGAGTTGAAGTGTGTCTCTCTATGTGCTCACCATGCTGCCAAGGTGGCATGGAATCTTCCTATTGGCTTTCCAGTAGTGTCATCCTCTCATGCTCCATAAGACTGCATGATGATGTCAAGAGGAAGAGACCAATAAGGCATATATTGCAGTGATAAATAACTGGTTTCCACCCCTAGCAGGGGCACTTTCAAGAGACATGCGATGGTGGACTTATATGAGAAAAACAAGGTTAGGTTAAAAAAAATGCAATTTGATAATAGCAGGAGAGAAGGGAAGGATAGGAGGTGGTTGATATTTGCCCATGGTATCATGGTTCATAGTATGTGTTCTTAGATTTCACAAAAAAAATGGGGTATAGGGGGTGGGAGGTACTAAAAAATGGGGTTTATGGGATGAGGTTTATGGGACAATAAAAGAAAAAGATAAAGAAGGTATTTTTAATATTGTTTAATCCTGTTCTAATAAAGAAATAAAGGTAGGGAGAAGAGTTTTTTTTTATATACACTCATCAGCCACTTTATTAGGTACATTTTGCTAGGGCCAGGAAAATATCCCATTAAATATAACCATTATACCACCAGCAGCCTGAACCGTTGATACAAGGCAGAATGGATGCATGCTTTCATGTTGTTTACACCAAATTCTGACCCTACCATCTGAATGTCACAGCATCAGTCTGCCAATTTTCCTCTGACCTCTGACATCAACAAGGCATTTTTATCCACAAAACTGCTGCTCACTGGATATTTTCTCTTTTTCAGACCATTCTCACTAAACCCTAGAGATGGTTGTGCATGAAAATCCCAGAAGATCAGTAGTTTTTTAAATACTCAGACCAGCCCATCTGGCACCAACAACCATGCCAAAGTCACTTAAATCCCTTTTCTTCCCCATTCTGATGCTCGGTTCCAGCTTCAGCAAGTTTTCTTCACCATGTCTACATGTCTAAATGCACTGAGTTGAGCCATGTGATTGGCTGATTAGCAATTTGTGTTACCAAGCAATTGAGTAGGTGTACCTAACAAAGTAACCGGTGAGTGTATTGTATATTCATTTTTTTTTTATTTAACTTACATTGTAGTAAATAGGTAATGGGCTAAAAGTAATGGTATAGTCTTGTACTGTGTCAGTTAATGTCAAAGTTTACATACAATTGTAAAATGTCTCAGGAAGATACATAACAGGTTTGCAAAAGCTTGCATCTCTATTAACTTAGGTTACAAATGAGGTGAATTAAATAAAACTCTACCCTTTCCTGATAAAAAAAACATCTAAATGATCACTGAATCTGAACCCTGCAAACATGATCATAAGAACAGAAAGCGCAAACTGCCAATGCAGTGGGTTCTCATTTAATTGCTCATCTGAAGGTAGCAGCAAAACAATTACTGTAATTTCAACACAGAAGACATCATTGACAGTTGTATGGATTTTAATCAAAATGTCAGGGAAATACAGTTTTCTGGGCATGTAGTGCCAATGTGTAAATATACTGTATATTGTATACAATGAGATGTATTATTAGAATAGGAATAATTTGCTGCTGTACATAAATTGCACGTATTTGTCCCACTATAAGTCCCTTATAAAATACAAGGTCTGCACAAGTACCCAAAGTTTTAGAAAGCCCCTCAAATTATGAACCCCAAAAATGATGAAAAAAATTTGGGGGTACACAAAGTTGAAACACTGATATGGTAAGAATATGAAATACAAGGCTGTGCATCAGCACAGGTGAGTAACATGTCCCCATTTAACTACCCCCCGTATCCTTACTGTAAGTAAATTTGTCTTTTAAATCAAGTCCAGCAAAAACTTTTAATGTTGGTTTTGTAGATAGCGAGGAAGGGTTAGACCTTCTGTTAAGTTATAAAGTTGCAGTATATTGTAAGAGATTGGGAATTTATTTATGCAGACTAGTAAAGCTTCTTTGCATTCACACTAAAGTCTACTTTACATTAGCAAGTTATTGCAAATATTATAGTTTGGTTATAGTGGTCTTTTAAAGCATCTGTCTCCTTAGGAGATAGTTTAGAAAATGTAGAGAAATTGGTTGAAACCTGAAAACTCACATATATACATATATGCGTATTCTTGTTCCAGGCATCTGAATGCAGCTCTATTGACCCACAAAGAAGGTACTTTATTTCAGCCTTAGATATTTATTATTTTGTAAGAAGTTGAAGGTTGATGAGTGCATATTGTTATCATAAGTACTACCACATATTATAAAGGATGCTTTACATTCAAGCTATGTTAATGGTAATCACTTATTTATCTGTATTTCTTATAGCTAAGTTGCTAAATGGTCATGAATAGGAGTAGAAAAAAAAAAAAAAGAAGTGCAAACACAAGTTAATCGAGTACATGAAGCAATATGGGCTTGTGACATCATCTTAAATATTCTACTACATGAGAGAAGGTCCCAAGAGAAACTAAAGCTTTCCCCTCTGGGAAGAGGTTAATGGATGCTTACAATCTGTTTTGCTTTGTATAAATTCTACAACCAATAATGCATTCAGATGAATAAATTCTTCAAGCCGTTAAGCTCCTAGCTCCGAATTTGGATTCACAACCATGGTAAAGATTTATGAGATACTTATAAAGAATATGTTGATTCTGCAAGACTTGGGTGAAAATTATTCAAAACAGTGATTATTTTTGGAAGTTATTATACATGCACACCTGATCAGGGTGTCACCTGTGCCTAGCAGTCCGACATGATAAAACATAGTCATTTTCTGCAATTCACTTTGCTTGCACAAAAGAAATTCCCTGATAAAACTATTTTTTATCTTGCTCTATATCATCAAGAATTTTTGTTTTCCTTCTTGCATGCATCATTTATATGATTTATATTAATCTGCATGGCATCAGACAAGCAGTGTTTCTGCTGCATCGAACATCTTATAAGTTATGAGTTTAAATGAATATACTTTGTGTAAATGCTAGTATTAATCAGAAACATTTTAACTAAGTTCTGTATCAGGCAGGTTTGCCAGGAATCTGTCCAAATACCACAAATCTTTCTTCTGAAATCTATCCCAAGTAAAAGAACAACTCAGGAAAAAACTTTTCAAAACACCCAACTGGGCTCCTTATATAATTACAGGTGATTATTTATTAGTATTAGTATTTTGTTGCACATCCTTTTTAACTGAGCACTGTATAAACTGGCCGTTTTTTATTTTTGAAATGTCTATGCTTATTACAATATGAAATTGAAGAACTATGCTGGATGCAATATACAGGGTGTTTTATTCTACATTTTGCTTTGGAAATTCAAATAAAGTCATGCATGAAAAATACTGAATAGAAATAATAGAAGTACATTTTGTGCACTTAAAAAATAATAGATTATTCTGTTCTCAGCTTCAGTAGCCTTTGCTGCCACAAATTGTCTGAAACACTTTTCTTTATTTTGATATACAGCGATGGGTTTCTCATACTCTATATTATATCTCACTTTATTAATTAGTTTTTAAGACCCTTCAGTAATAAAAATGTAGCCATTTAAAGCTACGTTTTGACTTATTTTCAATTGATGTATAACTTGGCAAACTCTGCATTGAGCTTCTTCTTAAACTCGAGTATAGAGAATAAATTGACTTTTACAAAGGTATCTTGCTTTTTCTTTTTCTATAGAATTACAGTAGATGGAAATATTTAATGTTATATAATGTATTTATTCAAAGTGAAGGTATGACTATATCAAATTACTTTATTAAATATTATTTTTGTTTTTTAGTGTATTAATAGTTATTAGGGGAGGGTATATTTTTTCTTTGGTGGAGTTCAGCCCTCTCAAATTATAAGATAGTTTATCTAGCTGATATCTAACAGTTTCAGCTGCCTTGCTGTAATTTGCCCATGGCAACACAGCTGAGGCTGTAAGGTGTTTGTAACACACATCATTATTGACAGTGTCAGTACTAGCAGTGGCATAACTAGTAATTACTAATTATCCTAAAATTTTTGTAATTGGTCTCTTTCACCAAAGAGAAAGAAAACAAAAATCCATTGAATACAGTCATGTGGTACAGGCCCTGAGCTGCGGCATATCTTGCTTTCTGCCTTAACAAATGTTGTTTTAATTATCCCCTTATGCTGGTGGCCAGTAGGAGAAAAAATGCCCCTTACATTGTTGGTCAGTGCTAGGAAGAATGCCCCTTACATTGGTGGTCAGTGTGAGGAGTTTAGATGCAGGGGAATGTGGCAGACACACAGCTCTTCCACTTTCTTTTTTGTCAAAAAATGTAAAACATTAAGGCTTCCAGGGTGTGAAAGGCTTACTGAGAGTTAGCTGTAGGGTAGAGGAACATGATAGAAAACACTGTGCAACTGGTTTCCCTACCATAAAAATCGAAGTAAAACCAACCTTATGCCTGACCTATGCTCAGCTAAGTATATCCTCCTCTTTCCTTTAGTTTTCTCTAAGGAAGCATGAAGAGGCTACCAGTGCCTGAATGGCTTACTGAGTGGTGGTGGAATGGGTAGAGCAAAGAGCAAAAATTTCAGCCACACATTCCTATATCAATGTCCATGGGTAATAGAAAATATACCATTGGTAATAATATTATTATCTGCATTTTATTAATTGTTGCCATATATGTACAGTATGAGATATGGGACTTTAAAGGTGCCACTCAGATAATGATCATGCATAGGAAAGGTTTTTCATTTATTAAATATTACCCCATAATAAAAAGCAGCAACAGTATTCCCTTTGTGCTGCACAATAATCAGATAAGATATACACCCATATTTCAGTACCAGCAACCACTCATTTATTCAGTTATTGCATTTTGAGGGGAGCAGCACGTCTTCTTTTTAGAACATGCTAATGGTCAAAGAGATAGTAGGAGGATGTTATTTTGCTTGATGCATTTTCCATAGCAAATCTGATTCCTACAAAATATGAGGATTATAGACATCTATTATGGTATACTCTCATGCCCAGGCAAGCCATGCTTTCTGGGAGGCTGCTGGGGGTAAAAACAACTGTGAGCAGTTGAGCCAAGAGTTAACTCATTTTATGTAAACTTATATTGCTTCACATGCTGGTATAGTCCCTTTACATTCCTACAAATTATCCCAGATGATCCACTCACTAAGGGCCTAAGTGAAGTATATGAGAGGGATGTAAATAGTGAAGCAATACCTCTCAGCTTCTCCCCACCTGCTGCTGCATCAATTCCCCCAGTTGAGGAGTATGCGGATGTATTCTGTAATAAAATGCAATCTTTCCAACAAAGTGCATACAATTAAAGCATTTATGAACAGGGAGAAATAATACAGCTTTAAAAAAGTATTTTGCTGCTCTACCGTTTAATTATAAATTGTAAAAAAAAAAAAAAAAGGGTGGAACTGTTCAGATGAGGGAGGTACTTTTAGGTCACTAGGTAAAGGGCTTTTGGATATACATGTGAAGGACTTTGGGTTCTGTGTGGCTTTTTGCTATAGTCTCTGAGATTTAAAAATCAGGCATGATAACCAATCATTTTCTAATTGTAAGTGTCCATTCTATACCTATATAGTTGTTTTATCCCTAAATGTTTAGGTAATGTACAAAATCTTTTTAAATGAGCAGGAACAGTTAATTTTTAAAAGTTTTCAGTACTTTTTCCAATCTAAGCAGCACCTCCTGCATTATCTTAAATAAAGTTTTATTTTTATTTTTTAACGTATCTACTACATGGATATGAAACTCTGGTTTCATAAAAAAATCATTATTATTAATCCTCATTAAAGAGACACTGTCAGGGAAAAATGACAATGATTGCTGATAGCCCTGTGCTGTTCACCCTGATTCACCTCCAGTTAAAGATGGTGTTGAAGGTTACCCTAGTGGATGATGTCACTGTCCCTCCCCATGTGACAGTGTCTCAAGCCTGAGCAACATTTTATGGGGAGGTCACATGCTTTCCCATACCTAGGTTCCCCACAACGTAATGGAGAGGCAGTGAATGGGCAAGGTCGCAGTGCCTCATTAAGTACTCTAATTTATCTTTCATAAACACCAATGCAAGGTGATGAGTGAAAGCAATCACTGAGCTGCTAGTGCATGTCTGTAAACTGCAGCTACACTGAAATCAGTGAATTCACCTTAATTTACCTTTTTCTGAGATCTCTGCAGGCAAAGAACACACAGGCCACTTTTCCGGATCAGAAAGATGGCAGTTGTAGGGTACTTCCTGAAAACCTTCATGTGTAACTTCCTTTGCTTTCTGTATCACCAATCACATTCAAAAATTCATACCAGGTTTACAGCTGATCAGTGGCTGAAGGAAACAATTCCTGCATTCATGGGGAGGCATGTTCCAATATCACCAGATTATAAATAAAAGGGCCTAGGGGTGGGGGGGGGGGGGGACTGGAACATTTCTGCACTGTCTGGATAAAAAAAAAACCTGAACTACTAAGCAGATAGATTGCTTCCTTTTAGATATTGCAAGACTTTAAACTGACCTAAACCTAAGAACAAACATTTTATATATTGCACTTAACATGTCCTACATGTGGTGGCTGCATTGAATTTATTTTTTCCAGGGTTTTTTTTTCCTTTATATTCCTACCAGTAACACATAATCTATTCTAAGGAGACAACACTCACTTATCAAACTTTATCTACAGAGATGCATTGTCACCCTGGAACAGGAAGTGATTGCGGACTCCAGGAAAACTCCTGATCTCCACTTTTTCATGGGAAGTTATTTTGTAGTCCACAGAAAGCTGGAAACAATGCTAACTGCTAAAAGTGCAGCAAAGGCAAATAGAACAGGTTCAGCTCACAAGGTTTCTGGCAAGATTAACAAGTTATTTTTTCATGTATTGAACACATATAGCAAAACAATTTCAATGGTATGTTTAAAAGGTTAAAAGGAAACAAATAAAAGAAGCTTATCTATGTGTTCCAGATGGTTCCCATTGAAGTTTCACATGCTTACTACCTCACTCTCTGCTCCTTCTTACGCTATACACTAAACTAAATTTAGGCAGGATCCTTGGCAAGGCTTCAATATAATATTTTAATTAAATGAAAACAAGAGGTACAATTAGGACTTCCCCATTTAGTGCTTTATTATAAATCCTCTATAGTAATGAGGCTTTTTGATGTTTCATTTTCATCATAAATACTAGGTTCAAATCAAATCCACAATCTCACATATTCCTCCCACTCCCCTCCCCTGGATCCTGATGGTGTCTTTATTTTTGTTTACCCCTCTTCCAAATGTGTAGATAACAAACTGGAAAAGAAACCCCCAACAGGACTTTTTAGGCAGAATCAAGCATACAGATATATTAAAAGACAATATTTATTACAAACGTAGTAAAAAAAGACAGAAAGGTCAATGTGATAATACCATATTTGAGTTACATAAAAAAAACATGGAATATAGTACAATATTCGAACACAATATTCTATAATCTGAGATACACCAAATCAAGACTGCCAGTAAAGTTGTAACTTGGTTAGTAATGGTGATCAACAGAAGAGGTCCTGACGTGTATTGGAAACAGTACTTCCTTCTTCAGGGGGAAGAAAGGGTATATCCAATCTATAATACAATTACCACAGATAATAATATACAAATATTTAACAAGTAGCAAAATTACATTAGGCTGAAGCTCCAAAAACACTCATATTGTACAATACGAGGTCAATTAAACCAGTAGAAAAATTGTAAAGCTGCTTTCTGTTACCATCCAGGTGTTCAGCAGAAAGGGGCACCCCCTAACACACCATACACCTAGAGGGACTGTAAGACCAGTGCCCGGTGACCGTCAATTAGTGGCATCTATGATTCTAAAGGTGGAAGTCTTCAATAACAATTTGATAGATACTAAAGGAAAACAAGGTTTTCCTGCATCATAATTTCCACATCTTAAGTGGGAGCAATGGGATATGGATATAAGTATTTCCTGATATAGGGATGATAATGGAGTACCAAAAAATGCTATGATATATCATAAAACATATGTTGGTATCCCAGAGCAACTTTAGTATCTAACAAGGTATTATGGAAGACTTCTTTCTACCTTTTGTATCATAGATGTAACTATTTGATGGTCACCGGGCACTGGTCTTACAGTCCCTGTAGGTGTGTGGTGTGTTAGGGGGTGACCCTTCCTGCTGAGCACCTGGATAGTAACATAAAGAAGCTTTACAATTTTGCTACTGGTTTAATTGACCTTTGTACAATGTGTGTCCCTGTAGATGTGCGGTATGTCAGGATGTCAAAGTTCATATTTGCCAGCACACCACAGATCATCAATGTCATCTGAAAGATTGTTTTTAGTTTTTATTTAAGAATGATCAAATCACAAAAAGAAAGGTCCAACGTTTTGGAGCCATGCAGGACTATTCTGTCATCACATGTCTGACGAAGGGGTCCTGCGCGGCTCCAAAAGTTGTACCTTTCTTTTTGTGATGAGATCATTATTCAATAAAAAAAGTATTTTGGATGACAATTGTGATCCCTGACATGCTGGCAAATATGAACTTTGATCTATGATGGTTCCAGCATTCAATTGGATGTTGCTGCAGCACCCGCTACTTTTGAGCCTGATCTAGGAATGTGTGCGATGGGAATATTAGCATCAATGTGTGTCGGGTGCCTTTTCCTGCTGAACACCTGGATGGTAACAGAAATCAGCTTTACAAATTTGCTACTGGTTTTATTGTCTTTGGGTTGTACAATGTGAGTGTTTTTTGAGAATCAGCCTAAGGTATTTTTGCCATTTGTTACATGTTTGTATATTATCATCTGTTGTAATTGTATAGATTATATATACCCTTTCTTCCCTTGAAGAAGGAAATACTGTTTCCAAAACATATCAGAACCTCTTTTGTTAGTCACCATTACTGACCAAGTTATGTTACTGGCAGTCTTGATTTTGGTGTATCTCAAATTATAGGGTATTGGTATTCCCATATTGTACTATATTCCATGTTTTTTATGTAACCCAAGTGTGCAGAGAAAAAACACAAAAGGTAAAATATATGGTAGCGTTCATATCTACAGTATATGGTACTTACTAATCATGTCATGAATATGAAAAAAAAACCCATAGAACATATGGGTGTTAAATGACAGGAAGTTGTTCAGTTTCATTTTACAGCTTCCTGTCATTTAACACCCTCTATACATTACAATTTGTTTAGTACACTGCATTTTAATTTGTATTTGTATTTTTTAATTTGATCAATTTCACCATTTCTTCTCTTTTTATTAATATTTTTTTTGGAAAACTCCACAGTGAACCCTTATGGTCTGTTAAAAAAAGATGGGATATTGGACCCATATGGTCTATGGGTTTTTTCATATTCATGACATCATTAGTAAGTACCATATAGATATGAATACTACCATATATTTTCCCTGTTTTTCCTCTACTATCTGACTTACTATGGCACTCTTCATTTTACTGTAGAACCTCTTAATGATTTTATTCTTGTACAATATAGCTTGAAGTGACGGGTGTATTATATATATTTTTACATATATATAAATAGATATATACAATATATATTTATACTGCATGTGTATTTAAACCTTTTTATGTAATTGGTTCTTTGTAACTGTTATGAAAAAGGGTTATAATGGAAACGCTGGTCCTTGCAGCCCCATGGGCACGGTTTTACATTTTGCTAGATATAGGGATCAATAGAAATATAGCCCCAGGCCTGTAGAAGGATCAGGAGGCTCTGAGCGTGTAGCCTGTCATCTTCTCAATCTCTCCCCTTTCCCGTGATGTCACTTCCGCCTGTGCATTCCATGCTGGTTCCTGTGGACTTCCTGATGTACACAGGGCGTCCCAACCCCAACAGTTCCATCCAAGCATCAGGATTGCAGCGACGGAGCCTGCAGGATAAGAGTGAGTGGCTGATGCCATACAAACTCTTCGATGAGTGATCATGTATTATTCATCTTGGGAGTGTTTTTAATCTCTTGTGAATAAAACGCCTGATTTTAATACTGCACTTAGGTGGCACCTCTCCCCCCCATTATGATTATGGACTCTTGGACTATGAATGACAATATGTACTATTTTAATGCATAGAGTGTAGAAATATGCAAGCTGGTCACTGACCTCTTTGTGCACTGGACCGTATTCACCTTTTTTGTGAGTGCCCCATAGTAAGTGGCTTGGTACGGGGGCACTCAGCAGGTGGAAGCAGCCAGGGGAGCCAGAATGTTGTTGATATTTTACATGTAAGACTGTAATTATGATACAACATACAGTATCCATTTGCAACTTTTATCTATGGTTATATAAAACATTTGGTAGAAAGAGTTAGTGCAAAAAGGGCCCTTTGGTAATTTGATTGGCAGAGACACTCAGTGTGGTTGTTCAATGATAGGCACAAGATGTCTGCTTTAGTAAAACATCCACTTACTTTATTTTACTAAATAAAAAGTATTTTGTGGCTTTAAAATGCCACTTCCTCAGTTGAGGATGAGAAAAATAGGTTTCAGCAATTAGCTGATAATGAGCTCCACTTGGGAAATAATCTTTTTTGGCCGCTAGGTGAAATGTAGAGTTTGTGGCAGTGATGTCATCTAGGTGGATCCAAGTAGAGCTAACTATCAGCTGATACTAGACACCAATTTTATCACCTTGAAATAAGGAAGTGGCAATTTAAAACCACAAAATGTGATATATTTAGTGAAATAAACTAATTGTATATATATAAAACATTTAAAAGGCATAAAAAAATTCTCTTGATCTATGACTTCTAGATATATAACAAGAGTGAAACCCATTAGAGCCATACACCTTTCAATATTTAGATATCAATCTGCAAGTGGTCAGATTGAAGGTTTATTCACCAACCTTGAAAAGTAAATGTATAGGCAAAGGAAATGTTTTCTCATTTTAATTCAAGTTATATTGAAATAATAAATGAACAATGCTAATGAGGTTTTCTTTGTATAATAAGACAGTCCATCAACATTTAGAAATGGAAGATAGTACTTGTCATAACAACAATGATCAAGGTTAAAATGTTAACCATGTCTTTCCATCAATTAAATGGATTACAAGATTAGTATTTGAGAGTAAACTCCAAGCAGATATAAATAATATCATAGAATGTATTTATTTATTTATGTCGTAAAAAATATAATACATGTAGTTCTTAAATACATCTGGTGTACTGTAAGCACTTGGATTTGTATTGATTCTGTAAATAGCCAATCAGTAGACTCGAGCTAATCAATATGCATGCATTGAAATTTGCAGCCAGTATTTGCTGGGAAACCGATGACTTATACATGCCTCATTTCTGGTTTAAGACTTTGGAAACCATGCACAGATATTATGTGTTGGGTCTCTGTTAAAATCAGATGACTGCTACTGTGGTGCACTTCACCTATAGAAGCCACATTTTAAAGATACTTTATGAGTGTATACTGGTAGTTGACAGCCCCCAGCTACTTATCTTAACAAGCAGACCATTCCCCAGCAAAGGCGGGATAAGGATTGCAAAATGGGCAAGGTCAGTTGCCAATTATTAGAAAGCCTAAAGGTTGCATCCATCCAGGTTGAGCCAGTAAAAGATGTGACAGTAAAAGGTCATTGCCATAAGTAACCAAAGACAAACACCACAGCCAAAACAACAAGAAGACAAACATGTAGTTAGAAAACACAGTAAAACTCAGAACAGAGGACAAGCACGGCCATAAATGGAAGTCAATTGCAAATGGGAGCACAGTGGTTAGCACTTCTGCATGGTCTTTCTTTGCTTGTGTTGACTTATCTGGACACCTGAAATTTCTCCCACAGTCCAGAGACATGCTGGTAGACTCCTGTCTAGATTGTATGCATGCATATGAAGTAGGGACCGTAAATGTTAAGATTCTTGAGAGCAGTACTGATGTGTTAAATATATGTATATGAATGATTGAGCCAGAAATGCATTAGAGGAATTCTGTGCTTATCATTCTCATAATACAGTTTGTGTTTATTATTATGTTTAATTACAAATCATCAATCATGTTGTCCAGCAATAAAGATCCAGTGTCAATCAGGTTATATGATATTCTGGACAAACAAAGAATAAAAAAGATAATGCACTGCCCCTGGCTACTACTCAATGAGATGAACCAAAATTGTAACAAAACAGCGCCATAATTTTACATGCAACTTGCTAATAACACCAATACATAAATACATAAAATTGTGTAAATTAAGAGCAATGTAAACAGTGACAACTCATATACTCAGTCCATTCAAACTTCAAATTATAAACAGTGTATAAGTTTTGCTCCCAGGTATGTTATATTCAGTATTCATGTATTGCAGGATCTCAAAAAGGCATATAAATTTATGCCTGTGATAAAAGTGTAAAGGAAACACCACCAACTACACAGTATGTAAATTACTCCTCCATGCTCACCTTCCTTATATGACCCAAAAACTGATTCAGGTCATATAGCGCTTAATATTAGTTGAAATGCATCCATTTCTGGTCTCCGAACTTCACCAGGCCTCCTGCCAGTATCAACAGATATATGTGGTATCTGGCCCATTACTACTCAAGACCTTTCTACAGGGTTACTCTATGCACACAGCTCTGGAACACACTTCCAGTTTCCGCAATTATGTCACCCAGCCCCTTACCTATGGGTTACTTCACAGGTCACATGGCTGTGTAAATCGTAGGGAGGAGCTGGGTGACGTCAATGCTGAAACCAGAAGTGCGTTTCAGGTAAAGGGTGGCCAGCATGTTAGCACTATTTTCATATCACTATTTTCACATTTGCCTAAATCTGAATTTGATTATACATTCACATCATCTGTGCCCGCTAAAGATGATGTGGAATCAGCCAACTCTGGGCCTGGTCCTGGATCGCAGCCAGCTGCTTTGGATCACTCTAACCTTACTTAACCTGACATGTTGCAAATGCTCTGGGCACCTGTAAGAAGATGGAGCATGAAGCTAGTAAGGAAAGAGGGGAGACAGATGACTACACTGTCACCATTGGACAAGATACATGGTGGTGCCACCAGCTCCAGCGGTTTATCCTGTGCTGCATTCTTTCCAGCTGCGAGAAGATTCATCCAATGTGTCAAGAAGGATATGTAGCATCCCTAATCATTCTTGTAGTGAATTCAACATACAAATGTTGTGGATGGAGGGGAGATGTGGAAAGTGAGGAATAAGAAAAAGGAATGCAGACCTTTTTCTACTAACTTGTCTCATTGCAATGCTGCTCCCATCAAGATTTGCAGTGTAGAGTCATATATTTCTCATGCATGTGATACCCAAAATGACTGGTACTTTTACACTGTACCATGGCTGATACGCTGCAGTTAGAGGCTGCAGTCAATCATAGTGCTTATGACAGATTCCTTTTTAAAAGGCTCATATTGCAGGCTTTTGTCGACCAGCCCTGGTGACAGCAATGGTCTGTACTTTGGACAGTGCCTCCAGATGAATAAGGGTACCTGTTCCCTCCAGTCCTCTGTAAGCTGCTTCCTTGCTATGGTTCTGCCTCCATCTCAGAAATGTCCTCTTCTTCATTTGGTGGCACCCATGAATGGTCTGTTACCTCATCATCCACCCACCTACTAATAGCTTGAGCTTGCTTGGCAGTAAGATCCAGCTGCTGGAACATTACTACCTCTTGCTGCTCCTTGCCTGATTTTTCCTATGGCCAATTGGCTGAACCTTTCTCTCCCCTCTATGCTCATGGTCTATCTTCCTCATCCTCAAAGTCTGAAAGGAGGAATGCTGTTGCATGACCTAGATCATCATCCTACAGCAAACCAGTTTTCATGTGATCAAAATAACTCCTCTGACTTTTTAAGGCCAGTTCACAGATGCTGGGGACATGTGCTTGAGTTTGCCACCTAGCGGACAGGTTAGAAACCACAAACCATTTAGTTACTCTCCACACTTCAGTTCCTATGTGCTTAGCCTCACTTCACATATGGAACCAATAGGCACTAATGTTCTCTTCTATCCTTCTCAAGATAATTAACCATTTTAGGATGGAGGTACAGAACATGCCCCATACCTTTCCAGTATCCCATGACCCTACCCTGGACACAAACACTTGACTCACCATGTCACTCAGTATTATAAATTGTCTTTGTCATAAAGGCCCACACCACATGAAGCCACCACTTTATGATTAACCCCATGCCATAGAGGGTCCCAAGATGAGTATCCTGTTGTGAGGTGAGGGACATAAAGTGCACTTGTCCTCCTACTGAACAGGGCCACCATCTCCTGCCACAGTCACCAGTTTCCTTTTCAGAGTGGCCTCCATCACTTGAGACTGTACCCTAACCATGAAGGTTAAAATGCATGATGGTTAAAAAGATACAGTTTTTCACACCACAAGGGTTAATCTGATACTAATGTCCCACGGCAGCACAAGACCACTTAACCCAAATGATTGAATGGCTTTACCCTCATGTATAAAGTTCTTCAGATACACCAAGGTTACACTTATTCCATGGTAGACACTTCTATTAGTAAAAGACAATGAGCACTTCTCTGATTGAATAAAGTTCCTTTTACTGAGGCACTTCAGAAAATACAGAAATACAAATACATTGCTCATTATTCTTCACATACATGTGCGATCAATTCACATAAATAGGCTGATATAGATTTGACTGTGCTGCTGAACATAATACTGTCCTTAGCGGTTTCCCTCAGAACGATGTGCATAAGAACAGAGTGCGGCCCATGCCTGTGATAGATAATATCCATAAAAACAAGTCCATAGTAACAGAAGTCCTTGAAGATGGGCCCTTTTAAGGAGCTGGATACAGCAGAAAGGATTCACATAGGTGCAAGTACTGGCACTCGTATTTCCATGGGTCAGAAACAAAGGATCCTGAGCTGGTCCTCTGCAGATGTATGTGTAAACCCAGATATTAGGTGACACATCTGCAGAGGAAGAAGTCGCACACAACACAACCCTTGCATCATTCAGCCAAATAATTAAAGAGACTCTCCCTCTAAAATGCAATAACATGGCAATAGTGATAACAATAATTAGCACCTGCTTAAATGGGGCTGTGGCAGGATAAGCAGAAAAAGAGGAGGGAGTGGTTGCATTTTAGATAGTATCAATAGTCATGCAATTTTTTTTTCAATATTTTTTTTAGAATTGTAATACAACACAAACTGACAGAAAAGAGGATATCACATACTGTATAAAGTATTTCAATCTATATTACAAAAACGATAGAGGGATATGAAACTAGAGAATGTGTTATAAAACTTTATGAGAAAACTTTCAATTTAGGGGAGCCATGCTTGTCTTTTTAAATTATGTAGCTGAACATGTTTTTCAGTTTTTCTCTTTAGTTAAATAAGTTATTGAGAGGTTTGTTTTAGATTTTATATGTAAATTTTTGTGGCCATACATTCCTTTTTAATCTTTAGAAGTGTCCATATCGACTTGATAATATTCTTTTTTCCCCATTTTCTCAACTCCATTCCTCTCCTCTCATGAGCTAGTTTTACCATGTCTCCTAACAGTCAGGGTTAAAAAGTCACTCACACGACCAGCTACATAATTGATGAAACACAACTGTAGACTACCATTATTATCAGAAAGTGCAATTTTGTACTGTTGTTTCAAAACTGAAATACCTCAAGGGTAATTACAGACCTTAATGTTACACGGACTGCTTTGAAGTGGAAAAGAGTAGATTAAGATAGCTAAGGCTGCATCTTTGCTCATTTTGTCCTTCAGAGCTAAATCTTCAAGGTTCTACATAATGTTGCACCTTATCTGTGCTACCTCTGCCTTGACTACAAATGTAAAAAGGTGAAGGTTTTTTATGATCATGGTCATCTTTAAGGGTCACTTAAAATCCAAGCTTTAAGAAAAGCCATATTTTCATGTTCAGCACTAATGAAAGTTTTATGCTGCTTGACATTGCTGTGAATATGGTATGCCTCACTGCCTCTGACTGTCTGTCCACTCAACGTAGAAAAGTGCACTTCTCTGACCAGCTAAATAATTTACCATGGTGCCAATTATATAACATAAGAATTTGAAACAACAAAGTGGAATTGGAACAGGGAAACAGAAAGTCTTAGATTCATTTCTGTGTGATAGAAGTTGCCTCATTATGTCTAATACATTATTTTTTATTCTGTCTTTCATTTATCATTATTATGTTTATATACTAAGTAGCACAACACTTTTCTTTAGTATAATTGTAATCTATATGTTTGTTTCTTAAGCTCTATATGAAAATAACCCACAGCATATACAGTAATTGTATCAGCTTGAGTTAACATTTTGAGCACTTTTTCCACCTTCACTACTCCTACAACCAATGACAGCAATATTAGCTCATTGTACATGCAGGCTGTGCTTCCTATGAGTGCCTATTAGTAGTATAGCATAGTGGTTATGCTTTACTGCTTATCTTATCTCAATTCAACTTCATGAACACAACTTTACTAATAGACCTCCAGTGAAAGGATGTGCAACTAGGACAACATACCCACCAATGCGTACTCCAGACAGTTTATTCTGTAAATAAATTCTTGCAAATCCTGTTCCGCAATGATGACAGTTGCATCATAGTTAAAAGTTAAAGCAGCCCATAGAATATTTAATATTCTTTGCTTCAACTAGGGGTAGTTGAAGGACTGATTGCCCTTGTGTCGATCAATAGATGGGCTTGTGTACAACCCATACATGGATCAAAATGTGGCTGGTCTCTGCTGAACCGGCCAAATATTGATCCGTGTATGGCCAGCTTAAGCTGTACAAAAAAAACTCTCTTCATTTGAAATGTGATAAGAAATTAGACCTTGAGGATGAATGCAATTATAAGGAATAGTGCACTGAAAGAAGAGAGAAAGGAGCTGTTCCAGTTTCCTGCTCTCAGGGTTTAGGAGCTCTGGAAATTTGAGAAGTGGCAATGGCATTACACAAGGATCAATGGTTTAGAGATTTCCCAATGTAATGAAAAGGTATAAATAAAACACAAAACTCTATTGTGTACCATTTGGGCCTCCATATTAACAGGTAATGATTATATTGGGGGGATTTACTAAAACTGGTGCATAATCAGCTTCTAACTTCAGCTTGTTTAAAAAATCCTGACAATAAAACCTAGAAGCTAATTGGTTACTATGCGCAGCTGCCACAGATTTGACACCAGGCATTGTGCTGCAACAGCAGAAACTGATAACTACTTCCAAAATGAGAAGGTAGAGCTTTCAAGTGTAACTAAAAGAAAAACTATTTTTTATAATTTTGGAAAGAGTAAGGGAGGGTTATAACCGTTCCATAGCTAAAACAGAAAATGAAAGGAAATCCCTCCAAAGTGAATCCCGATGCGTCACCAGGGTCACCAGAACTAGTGTCCCCATTGGAAGATTTCCCATCTATTCCTATTCTGATGTCAATCCAAAATTTGAGATTTTCTTTTACTTCTACTTTCGATGATAACGGTAAAAAGGACAAATATAGAGTATGAATCTCTCTAACGGGGGCACAAAAATTAAAAACTGGCAGGTGTTCTAAGTTCTCTCCAACCTCTCCAAAACGAAAACAAAAATACTTTAAGACCAGATGCTTCTCCTTCTTCTCCATGTTCACAGGAGTTGCCTTCCTGCTCTCCATATAATAACTGCATGTATGATACAAAGGTGATTTGATATGGCATGCAAATTCCAAATACTATATATCTACAAGTGCATGCAAGTGAGACCTGTTTTTTAACTTAAAATACAGATTAATCAGGTATGTTTTTTTTTGTAGTATTGTGTACAGGGAATTTTCAGACTTTTCAGAGTCTTTAGCTCAGTTATTGGCATTATCGCACCCAAAGGTGTAAAAGTTTGCACTGCTGAGTGTGAATACATCTTTTTCAAAATAAATAATTTTTTAATAAGCTGTAAATTTCAGTCATCTCTCTACAGTCATACAGTCTCCCAAGGTATACCACAATATCCATGAGAAGTGTGGAAATAATAAATCTTTCACCAAATTAACATCTAAACCCAAGAACAAAAATGTAATGTATTCCATCTTGCCAGTTTGTAGATGTGATGTATGCATTAGTTGTATTTCTATTATATTCACCTAGTGGACCTGTCAGTAGCACACTGCCTGTCCTAGGGGGACAACGCTCACTCACTGTACTTTATCTATGAAGGAGAAAGGTTGTCATCCCAGGTCAGGAAGTGATTAGAACTACAGAACACATCCTTCTCTCTTTATCTCCAAAACATTGAGGAGGTGTTATGCGGTCCGCCGAGAGAGCTGTGAATAATTCTAACTTATAACAGTCAGCACAGGCAAAGAGCACATGATGTTATAAACTCAGAATTGTTGACAGGATCAATACGTATTTGCTTTTGCACGTGCAGTGGTGGGCCGTGCATTTCACACATAGGCCTTCAGTGGTGTCCTACCTGAATTAACAAAGCAATTTTTGGCTGTAACCTTAAAAATTCAGTGAAAATAGGAAAAGATAGCCCAGCCATCGCACACCTCGCTTGGCCTGAATGGTTAGCAGGTAAAAGTAGCCTCAGCTTAATTCATCCAGGTCATGCCTCTAACATGTTTTACCTCATGTTTTTGTGTTTCAGTTCCAACAAGTTATTTTCTATCCCCATAGAAGCTAATGCTGAAAGTTAAGTCTGTCCATCGTATTTTGGGCATAAGCTATTGCATGCCTGCTAGATGGTCTGGTGTTGCCACTTCACAATTTGATTAGTTAACCACTTGCCCTCCAGAGGATTTACCCCCCTTAATGACCAGGCCTCTTTTTGCTGCTCGGCGCTGCACTAATTCAACTAATAATTGCGCGGTCATGCAATGCTGCTTCCAAACGAAATTTACGTCCTTTTTTTCACACAAATAGAGCTTTCTTTCGGTGGTATTTGATCACCTGTGCGCTTTTTATTTTTCACGTTATAAACAAAAAAAGACGAATAATTTTGAAGAAAAACAATATTTTTTACTTTCAGCTATAAAAAATATATAGTAAACTCAAAGTTAGTTATAAATTTAGGCCAAAATGTATTCTGCTACATGTTTTTGGTAAAAAAAATCCCAATACGTGTATATTGATTGCTTTGTGTGAAAGTTATAGCGTCTACAAACTATGGTATAGATACTGCAATTTAAGCCATCTTTTTGCTATACAGCGCTGCGCTAGTTTAACGAACAATTGCGCGGTCATGCAATACGGTACATAAATGAAATTTACATCCTTTTTTTCCCACAAATTGAGCTTTCTTTTGGTGGTATTTGATTGCCTGTGCGTTTTTTATTTTTTGTGCTATAAAAAAAAAAGTCTGACAATTGTGAGGAAAAAAAACAATATTTTGGACTTTTTACTATAAAACATGTCTAGTAAAAAAAATTTAAAAATCAAATTTAGTCATAAATTTCTGCCAAAATGCATTCTGCGACATGTCTTTGCTAAAAAAAAAACCCCAATACGTGTAAATTAATTGGTTTACATGAAAGTTATAGCGTTTACAAATGGCGGGAATGATACTGGGATTTTTAATTTTTTTTATACTAATAATTATGGCGGCGATCAGCGACTTATGGTGGGACTGCGGGACTGTGGCGGACATTCTGACACTGGGGGGGAACTGACTTGGGGTCACATCCCCAGTGACACCAATACAGTGATCAGTGCAAAAAAAAACACTGATGCTGTACTAATGGCACTGGGAAGGAAGGGGTTAACTTTATTATTCAGTGAAAGGGTTAACTGTGTGAGGGGAGTGTTCTACTAGGGGGCGGGGGTGTGTACTGCAGGGGACACCACTGGTCGGGAGAGAGAAACTCTTCTGTCCCGATCAGCGTGTCCTGGAGCTGTCAGGGAACTGACAGAAAGCACAGCTACTTCAGCTATGCTCTCTGTCACTGATTGCCGCTAATCGCCGGGACATAGCCGGTCACGACCGGCTGTGACATGGCGACTGACATCCGCGGCCGTGATCGGTGGGACAGGTATAGGGCGGCGGCGCGCCTCGCACGCGCACCCTACCTGTTTTAAAAACACACGTTTTAAAACGTGGTTTTGCCCAGCCGTGCCTCCCATGCCTACAGTGGCTGGGCGGCATGTGGTTAAAGCAACAGTTTCATTGCCATTTACTGTAAGCTGCAGGAGCAGGGCACTGGTGATTCTGAAGGCCTCAAGGCAGATTTCTTTGACCCTGGCAACACGTGATGGATATCATGGTTGAAATATGATTGGGTAAAAGATCTAATATAAACATACAGTACTGGAAGCAGTGCAACCACAAGAAAAGCTAGGAAATGAATTGGGAATAATTTAATACACATTCATGGAAACATATATTACATGTAACGTAAGTCAGTGATTCTGATTAGAGATGAGCGAATTATTAAAAAATTAGATTCGGCCGATTCGCCAAATTTGCGGGAGAAATTCGATTCGATGCGAATTTATTCGCTACAAATTTAACTTATAAAAAGGGTTTCTAGGCTTCAGAGAGCCTTTATATTAGTGCAGAACACTGTACCTTTCATTTAAATGCCCTTGGAGATGAGGAAGGAGAAGGAGAAGGATGAGAAGAAGGAGAAGGATGAGAAGAAGGAGAAGGAGAAGGATGAGAAGAAGGAGAAGGAGAAGGATGAGAATAAGGAGAAGGATGAGAAGAAGGAGAAGGATGAGAAGAAGGATGAGAAGAAGGAGAAGGATGAGAAGAAGGATGAGAAGAAGGAGAAGGATGAGAAGAAGAAGGATGAGAAGAAGAAAAAGGATGAGAAGAAGGAGAAGGATGAGAAGAAGGAGAAGGATGAGAAGAAGGAGAAGGAGAAGGATGAGAATAAGGAGAAGGATGAGAAGAAGGAGAAGGATGAGAAGAAGGAGAAGGATGAGAAGAAGGATGAGAAGAAGGAGAAGGATGAGAAGAAGGATGAGAAGAAGGAGAAGGATGAGAAGAAGAAGGATGAGAAGAAGAAAAAGGATGAGAAGAAGAAGTAGGATGAGAAGAAGAAGAAGGATGAGAAGAAGAAGAAGGATGAGAAGAAGGAGAAGGATGAGAAGAAGAAGAAGGATGAGAAGAAGAAGAAGGATGAGAAGAAGGAGAAGGATGAGAAGAAGAAGAAGAAGGATGAGAAGAAGAAGGATGAGAAGAAGGAGAATTCCAAGCCGGCAAAAGTGTATCTGCAGAGCTCCTCTATTTCTGACAGATACACTTTTTGCCGGCTTGGAATTCTTCTTATTTTCATCCTACTTCTTCTTCTTCTTCTTCTTCTTCTTCTTCTTCATCCTCATCCTCTTCTTCTTCTTCTGAGGATGAGGATGAGGATGAAGAAGAAGAAGAAGAAGTAGGATGAAAATAAGAAGAATTCCAAGCCGGGAAAAAGTGTATCTGCAGAGCTCCGCTAAGTGTATCTGCAGAGCTCCGCTATTTCTGACAGTTCTCTGACATTCATTTCTGACAGTTCTCTGACATTCACTCCATACAGCGGTTGAAACATTGTATCTATTTGTTTCCATTTATGGAAACAAATCTTCTTTTCATTTTTCTTCTTCTTTTCATTCTTCTTTTCATTCTTCTTCTCATTCTTCTTTTCATGAAGAAGAAAAGAAGAATGAAAAGAAGAATGAAAAGAAGAAGAATGAAAAGAAGAATGAGAAGAAGAATGAAAAGAAGAATGAAAAGAAGAATGAGAAGAATGAAAAGAAGAATGAAAAGAAGAAGAAGAAGAATGAAAAGAAGAAGAAGAATGAAAAGAAGAATGAAAAGAAGAAGAAGAAGAATGAAAAGAAGAATGAAAAGAAGAATGAAAAGAAGAAGAAGAATGAAAAGAAGAAGAATGAAAAGAAGAATGAGAAGAATGAAAAGAAGAAGAAGAAGAATGAAAAGAAGAATGAAAAGAAGAATGAAAAGAAGAATGAGAAGAATGAAAAGAAGAATGAAAAGAAGAAGAAGAAGAATGAAAAGAAGAAGAAGAATGAAAAGAAGAATGAAAAGAAGAAGAAGAATGAAAAGAATAAGAATGAAAAGAAGAAGAAGAAGAATGAAAAGAAGAATGAAAAGAAGAAGAAGAATGAAAAGAAGAAGAAGAAGAAGAATGAAAAGAAGAATGAAAAGAAGAATGAGAAGAATGAAAAGATTCTTCTTCTTTTCATTCTTCTTTTCATTCTTCTTCTTCTTTTCATTCTTCTTCTTTTCATTCTTCTTTTCATTCTTCTCATTCTTCTTTTCATTCTTCTCATTCTTCTTCTCATTCTTCTTTTCATTCTTCTTCTCATTCTTCTTTTCATTCTTCTTCTTCTTTTCATTCTTCTTTTCATTCTTCTCATTCTTCTTTTCATTCTTCTTTTCATTCTTCTTCTCATTCTTCTTTTCATTCTTCTTCTTCTTTTCATGAAGAAGAAAAGAAGAATGAGAAGAATGAAAAGAAGAATGAAAAGAAGAAGAATGAAAAGAAGAATGAGAAGAAGAATGAAAAGAAGAATGAAAAGAAGAAGAAGAAGAATGAAAAGAAGAAGAAGAATGAAAAGAAGAAGAAGAAGAATGAAAAGAAGAAGAAGAAGAATGAAAAGAAGAATGAAAAGAAGAAGAAGAAGAATGAAAAGAAGAATGAAAAGAAGAAGAAGAATGAAAAGAAGAAGAAGAAGAATGAAAAGAAGAATGAGAAGAATGAAAAGAAGAAGAAGAAGAATGAAAAGAAGAATGAAAAGAAGAAGAAGAATGAAAAGAAGAAGAAGAAGAATGAAAAGAAGAATGAAAAGAAGAAGAAGAATGAAAAGAAGAAGAATGAAAAGAAGAATGAAAAGAAGAATGAGAAGAATGAAAAGATTCCCTCCTCTTCTTCTTTTCATTCTTCTTTTCATTCTTCTTCTTCTTTTCATTCTTCTTCTTCTTCTTTTCATTCTTCTTTTCATTCTTCTCATTCTTCTTTTCATTCTTCTCCTTCTTCTTCTCATTCTTCTTTTCATTCTTCTTCTCATTCTTATTTTCATTCTTCTTTTCATTCTTCTCATTCTTCTTTTCATTCTTCTTCTCATTCTTCTTTTCATTCTTCTTTTCATTCTTCTTCTTCTTCTTTTCATTCTTCTTTTCATTCTTCTCATTCTTCTTTTCATTCTTCTCATTCTTCTTCTCATTCTTCTTTTCATTCTTCTTCTCATTCTTCTTTTCATTCTTCTTCTTCTTTTCATTCTTCTTTTCATTCTTCTCATTCTTCTTTTCATTCTTCTTTTCATTCTACTTCTCATTCTTCTTTTCATGAAGAAGAAAAGAAGAATGAGAAGAATGAAAAGAAGAATGAAAAGAAGAAGAAGAAGAATGAAAAGAAGAATGAAAAGAAGAATGAAAAGAAGAATGAAAAGAAGAATGAGAAGAATGAAAAGAAGAATGAAAAGAAGAAGTATTCCAGTACAGCAAAAAGTGTATTTGCAGAGAGCTCCGCTATTTCTGACAGTTCTCTGACAGTTCCTTCACATTTACAGCGGTTGAAACATTGTATCTATTTCCGAATAAAAACATCTGTATCCTAAATGGAAACAAATAGATACAATGTTTCAACCGCTGTAAATGTGAAGGAACTGTCAGAGAACTGTCAGAAATAGCGGAGCTCTCTGCAGGGACACTTTTGCCGGCTGATCGGGAAAAATCCGATTCGCGCACCCGAAGTATGCTAATATTCGGATTCGCCGCGAATCGAATTTTTCCTGAAATTCGAAACGAATTCCACTTCGCCTGGTTCGATTCGCTCATCTCTAATTCTGATAGTTTAGGCAGTGTTTTGGTGAACAGAGGCCTTGCTGGCCCTGAAAGCCCACAACTGAAAATGACAATCAGGGCTTTTTTTCTCAGAGAATAAGTGAAAGAACTCCCCCCTTCTGGGTCACCCCTTGTTCTCGCCCCTCTACCCACCTCAGAGCACCATCCCTTAGTTCCACCCCCTATCCACCTCCCAGTATGGCTCATTTTAGAGAATACAGAGCCAACTATCAGTCCATATGGAATTTGTTATGGATAACGAGAAAAGCAGTAAAATAGATGCCCTGCATCCAGAAATAATAACGCCCCCCAGCAACAATATATTCGCCCAGCAACAATGGACCCCCACAACAAAATACCACCCCAGTAGCAATAGACCCCCAGCTGCAACAACAGATATTCCATCAGCAAGCAACATGGACCCCTCCCTTAGCAGTAGATCCCTTCCAGCAACAACTGACCTCCCAGCAAAATTAGATCCCTCTCCAGCAACAATAGACCTCCCTTGCAACAATAGACCACCATGCAAAAGAAGATCCCTCAAGTGACAATATATCTGCCAGCAGCCAGCATCAACAGACCATCCAGCACACCCCATCACCCCTTGCCATTATATACATTCAGTGCTGGAAGTGCCGGAACTGCGTTCCCTTGTGTTGCCGCTGAAAAAAGCCCTGTTGACAATACTTTCAAAGGTATATATACAGACCAAAAAGAAGCTAATTTGTGAATTTAATTGTTGAAGTTTACATACAATTTAATGAGACCTGGATTCAAAATTATTTTCTAATATCTCTTCCAAAACAAATGAGTAGACTGCCCACCACCACCAGTAACTACAGTCATCTTTCACTTATCACCCCTGCCTGCCTCAGGCTCCCAAAATATTAATTAGTTAGCAATGACCTTAGTGGAACACACTTTTCATATTTAATATTTTTATCTGGACATGTTTTTAGCTAAGTGCTCGTGCCAGAGGGGACATGTGGGAACTCAATTTGTGACACTTTTTCTTTCATTGTCCATGAAAAAATTAGCTTTGTACAAGGTTAGAATGGAGGAATTTCTAAATAGCAATGGATTTCACAGCACAGTCTGGATTGATGAGGGTAAATCAAACAAATACGTTCACTCATCTCTATTTACTACTGAAATTGACTGTTGGAAAAATAATCTCTACTAGTTATAAAAAGATAAAATGTCAGTGTAATTCAGACACAATGTTAATATTTTTTCGGGCTCTTCATTCAGAATCATCCACTCATAGTTTTAGAAGTGAAAATACATAATGGTAGAAGCAGTAAAATATTGTGCCATGCAACTTTGAAATGGTATGATTGGTAATAGAAACAACTGATATACAGAAAAATTATAATTGCAGGGGTACCTTATCCAAGGCACTGAAAACTTGTCATGTTATGTCGTGCTCATGTGATTTTTAGGTTAAAACTTGATATTCATTCTTGATCTCCTTTGGAGGATGATGTTAAACAAAAAATTGTAGATGCTAATAAATATAATGTATGTCAAATGTAATACTCTTTATTATATCCATAGCATTTTAGAAATGACAATGAGTAAAATCCCTAATAACTTTGCACCTCATCAGGTTCTGTACATATGTTTTTTTGTGAACTGTAGTAGTACTTGTGAATGTTTCAGCAACTGAAAATAAACTTTCTTTGATCAAGGGGAGGTGTATGGAATGACAGCCTTTCAATAAACCATATTGTTTGTTTAACAAGTTTATGGTCTGAAAACCACTAAAGTTGTACATTGTCTAAACCTCTGGGCAAACTGCATGTCTATTAAAGGTCTGAAATGCTTTTTATTATTATTATTATTATTATTATTGTAAACAGCGCATTTGAAAATTAATGTGGATAAAAGCTAAAATATTTATCATTATTGAGCTTTGTTCTAGCTCAGTTGTCTCCAAACTGTGGCCCGGGGGCCAGATGCAGCCCTTTGCTTGCCTCTGTCTGGCCCTTGAGGCATTATTCCTGCCACTGTCATCAACAATGGGACACTATTTTTCTCACTGACACCAACAATGGGGCACTATTCCTGACAATGACACTAACAAACGTTCACCATTTCTCCCCCTAATATAGTAGATGGAGCTTTGTGTACTCCCATTGGGCACAGTCTGGTCCACCTAAAGTATGAAGGACAATAAACTGACCCTTTGTTTAGAAGGTTTGTAGATCCCTGCTCTAGCTTCTCTCTATATATCAGGGTTCCCAAAAGTGATTAATATTGACTCCCAAGGGTCATTAGAACTATCCAAGGGGTTGATAAAATGGCTTGGGGCAAAAGGGGGTCAGTAAATGTCTTTGGTCTATAAGTGCTCAATAAATTAAGGAATGTCATTTATGGTCAGTTAAACTTTTTAGGTCTCTGTAGAGCTCCTTGCCAGCCCCTTGTCCTAAAGGTGAGGTGGCTAGTGTCAAAACAGTGTTAGCCACTTTAGTCCCTAGCGCTGTTTTAAAGTGGCACTGGTACAGCGGCTATTTGTCCACAGAGTTGCTTTGAAGCTGTGTAGGTGACAAGTGCTGGAAGCGCTGGTTGCCTGTGACAGCTGGAATCTAGCACTAAGCTCTGCTTTCACAGAGTGCTCCAAAGGAGTGCATTATAAAAGTGAAAGTAAGGACAGCACTCTAGTATTGTGTTTACCTTTGGGGTGTGACGATGTCAGGAGCAATGTCACCTCACTCCCATTCACTACGAAAGGTTGGGCAGAGCTGTCTTAGCTCTGCTCAGTGTTCCATACAGCAGCTGATCACTGCTCTAGTGCTCCACTGCAGGCTGATGACTAATAGTAGTGATCTACTGCTGACAATCTGTATGGGAGGTCTGGATCAGATCTCCACTGATCAAGAAAAATTAAGTGAAATAAAAAGTTAAAAAAAGAGTAAAAAAGTGTAAATAAAAATAAAAAATATAAATCTTATAAAAAAAAAATTATATATATATATATATATTTTTTTTTTTTTTTATTTTTTTTTTTTATTTATTTATTTTAATAAAAGAGGCGTTCAAGTCAAACCAGGACTTTCATTTTACAGGTATAAAAACAGATGTTAGCGTGGTGGTACTACATGCAGCAGTAAGTGGCAAGTGTGTGTTATTACTGAAAGATGGAGCCAGGGGCAGACTGACAACTCATGGGGCCCTCGAGCAATAGGGGATCATGGCGCCCCTGTGTCCTTGCCCAAACTCAAAAAAGCCTATGAAAAAGGTACCAGGGGCATTTCATGGTGCCCCCTACTGACCCCGGGCCCTCGGGCAGTGCCCGAGTTTCCAAATGGTCAGTCCGCCCCTGGATGGAGCACATGTCATGGGCCAGTCCACAGATTGTTAATCGAGATGGCAGACAACAGTGTTAGTGCATGCATGGATCAGCGTTTGGTGAATATATTTCTTGTGAACAAAGGTTCACAATGAACAGAAGACTTCAAGCACAGTATGGTGATGAGAAGCTCAGCCACAGTAAGACATTTGAATGGTGTAAACATTTCAAAGATTTCCGTACATCAATCAGTGACAATCCCAGCTGTGGTGGTTCCCAGCCCACAGCATTCATTCCTGTTAACATTCAGCACGTGGAACGCCTGGATAATCGACGCATAACCTGTTGTGAAATTGCACAAGAGACAAATCTTTCTGTGGGAACAGTTAACACAAACATTCATGAATGTCCTAGGATGGTACTGACAAATCTTTCTGAGCAAAAGCTATCCAGGCATTAGTTAATAGGTAAAGGTATAAATGTGGCAGGGGAGTATGTAAAAAAATAAATGCAGTTTCCGCTCTCTGAAATTTTATTATATAAACTCAAAAGTCCCGGTTTGACTTGAACGCCCTTCGTATATACACTATATATATATATAATTATTATTATACAGGATTTATATAGCGCCAACAGTTTGCTCAGCGCTTTACAATATAATGGGAGAAAATACAGCAACAATACAGTTCAATACAAGAGGGATAGGAGGGCCCTGCTCCTCGGAGCTTACAATTTATATATATACAGTATATAGTATGGTTCCGGAGGGTCAGAACACACATGCTACCTTTCCTTGCCAGTCAGAATGATTCTTGTGCATGGGGTCACCCATACAAATCCATAACATACCTCTATTTAGGAGAAGGGACAACAGGAAATTTTTCTGGGTGTTTTTGTGTGGCGTCACCATTGAAAAATCATACCAGACCCTTATCCTAGACAGGTGACTGGTATAGATTTTCAGGGAGACCCTAAACCATCTTTTCTTCTTCAGGCATGTGGGCTGGAATGTTTTAGGTGGGGTGTGGGGGTAGAGAGGATTTTTAAGGGACATCTAAAGAAAAAAGTTCACAATCCTTATCCTTTATTTTCCAAATTGAGGTTCAAACCAAAATCCATACAGACACTTACCCAGGCATGCAGGCATGTAGACTGGCTGGCCAGGAAAGGGAGGAGCAGTGAACATGTACCTTCCTCCCTCTCCTGAATCATGACCGGCCACAAGCACCCTGGCTTTGGAGATGTAGAGGGATGTAGAGGGATGTACAGGGTTTTGGCAAAGACTTATTAGTATGTATCCTACATTGTAAGCTCCAAGGAGCAGGGCCCTCGAACCCCTCGTGTATCGCATTGTATTGTTATTGTACTGTCTCGTGTATTGTCTCCCATAATAATAATGTATCTGTGGATAGGACTTAAAATAAGGGTGCCCCAAGACAAACACCCCCCTCTCCCCATTATTATGCACAAGGTAAATAGTACCCCTTGTTACTCATTCTCTGTTACTTATTTTGTGTCTGTCGATCCCAGCCACTGTGTCCTTGCTCACATCCTTCCTTACACCAGAGGTTCTAGTATTCACATGTGCCATGAGTACAGGAAAATGTTTACTAAACAATAAATCTTAGGGGTATTCAGGTCTGGAAGAAAAAAAGTTTTGAGGTGGTTGCTGGAGGCAGAAGGACCTATAGAACTTTCATTGTGACTCATGGAGAACTACTAGGCATCATTTAATTCTTGGCACTATGGATCCATGTGGTTTTGACACCTGTTCTCTACTCAAGCTTTCTTTTGCTTTTTGACCCTCTCTATCCTCTTTACATTTCTGTTGGCTGCTGACTATATCCCTTAATATTTTTCATTGTTTTGAAAAACACTTTTTAAAAAAGAAAAAAATACCATCGTAATTACAGTCTACTTTTAGCAGAGAGCAGTATAGTATAAATGTAAGCTCAACGTTTTATTGGAGTAAACATCATTATTAATTAATCATGAATTTTAATTATGTATTTATCTTACTGCAGTCAGTAGATGAAAATAGTTGAAATCTTGACCTTGGAAAATGATGAGATCACCAAAGAGTAAATTCTAGAGACTTACACTGGTGAAGAAATGACTCTACTAAGTCTTAGTTCTGACTGTGGTCCATGTGGAAGCATTTCTGTGGCCAGTATTTTTTGACTTGCTACAAATTTGCAAAACATAGAGCTTGAATAAGCTATTTACTACACTTTAGAGAAAACCATGCAAAAGAAGCGGAACCAAAACACCAGTCTATCATAAAAACGAATTACACTGCTCTTCTGTGATATGTTATTGGTGGATTTAAGAATTCAGAAGAAAATTTGCTCTGCTACTTGCAAGTCCCCTGTGCTAGTTTTCCTGCTGTGATGGTGGTGATGACATACCCCAAGTGCTAAATTGTATGAATCACTGCACAGGGTATTCTATGTAGGAAGCTGTACAACTGTACCATTCTTTGATGTATTATAATCTGTGAATACAGCTCTAGACCTATGTCAATAGCAGGAAATGCTGAGAAAGTTTCCATTTACTTAGAGGAGGTGCATGGAGACTGCACATAATTTATAGCTGAAGTGAAACATACACCAGACCCACTACTGAAGAGACATGATTTATTACTTTCCTTGATATCACTGGCCCTTAAATAGTGGAGTTAGCTGGGATTTTGCAATGAAATGCAATTTAATTGAGGATAGACATAACTGTGGCCAAATCATGTATTAATAAATAGAGCCCTTAATTTGTTCATCTGCTTATCTATTTTAAAACAGCTTAGTAATGTGGGTTATATCTGTGCATTTTAAATTAGTACACTTGCAAATTGAATTATCCTTATAAGATACAAATTTAATAATAAGGATGGTTCATCACCTCCGCAAATTAATAAAGTATTGTTGATTTATCTTAGTCACAGTATAATGTGCAGTGAAGATACAGTAAATCACCATTGCAAATGAGCCAGTGTTTCCTAAAACACATGTATAATAAATTGCACTAAATTTGCAATTATATATTGACCTTCATGATAAAAAAAGTGGTTATAATGTAAATTATACTACCTATACCATAATATAGTTCATATTTTATGACCAGTGTTTAATTGTCTTCTATTTTCATAGAATCAAAAAGGCAGTAAAAGTAACAGAGGGGCATTATGATATTTTTATTATTTATATTCATTCGCAAATAAAGTACAATCAAAGGCTCCAGTGTGACAGCTTAAACTAGTGCCAAATACTTTGTGATACTCAAGCCTCATAAAGTAAACACAAACTTAAATAACCCTCCTTGATTGAGCCAAATCCTTCTTCACTTGTGTCTCACATACTGCCAGACACTGCAGCTGACATTTGGATGCTTTGAGGTCTAGGTGTGGCCAGTGCTTATTGACAAGCTACAAATTTGTCAATTAGCAGTAACAATGCTAATAGTCACACCTATGCCACATTGTTCATCCCACTGTAAATAAATGGCATTGTGGGACAACCATCCTTCTGGGAGGACGTATCCGTCATTATGACTGCATAAGCAATCAGTTTTTACAATGTTCATCTGTAATACTGCAGCCATTGATTACTACTGTGATCACTGTGATTGGCCAATTATAGTGGTTCTGTACCATGTGATTACTGTAGTACTCAATGCTTGCATGAATGCAGACAAACAGTGTAAAAATGATTGCTTATGTAGTCATCATAAATCCTGATCACCACCCCAGAGCAGTACAGTGAGCGTATGGTGTAAAAGAAAGAAATATATATATATATATATATATATATATATTTATTTATTTTTTACATACTGTCAGCAGAGGCAAGTACAGTGTTATTATGATGACATTGTACTGCTGTGGCAGTGATCATGTACAATAGCTTGCTGTTCTAATATCAGTGTATGTTAGATTGTTGTCTCTGATCACCTCCACAGCATTAGAATATCACCATACCAATGCTGCCAGTCAATGTCCCTAATCCCTGCTGCACCAGTCAGTGTCCCTAATCACCACCATCCACTCACAGTGTCCCTAATCACTACCATACCAGTCACTGTGCCCCAGATTCCTGCCACATTAGTCATTTTGGCCCTAATCACCACTACACCAGTCCCAGTGTCCCTGATCACCACCACACCAGTCATAGTGTCACCATAAGGACTTATTCACATCAGGGGCAAACTGACCATTTGGAAACTCGAGCACTGCCCAAGGGCCTGGGGTCAGTAGGGGGCCCCATGTGATGCCCCTGGTACCTTTTTCATAGTTTTTTTTTAGTTTGGGCAAGGACACAGGGGCCCCATGATCCCCTATTGCCCGGGGGCCCCATGATTTGTCAGTCTGCCCCTGATTCACATGTACAATGATTTTTGTATTTCCTCCTCACCACCTGCTTTACCCCCCTGGACCCCACACAAGCAACCCTAATCCCTTGAATTGGTTGCGACCAGTGGGCTTACAAGGGGTATAATTAATGCTGCAGCTGCAAAGCATCACAGCTGCAGCATGTGTACACAACTGGCTGCTGCCTCTGCAGCTAAAGATAGTAGCGGTTGAGGGGAGGTAAAATCTCTCAACCACAAGGTTTTACTGCCCCCCAACCTTACATGTAGCCAGTAAGTGTCTCCAGTCACCACCACACCAGTCACAGTGTCACCAAACTAGAATCATTATTGCCACCATGCGAGACCAGTGCATCCAGCAAAAATGTTCCTTATTACTGCCTACAAGTCGCAGCATCACAATACCAGTGTAAGCTAGCAACAGTGTCCCTGATTGTTTCCTCACTAATCCACAGTGTTGTCAGACCAGTGTAAGCCAGCAATAATGTTCCTGATCACCACTACGCAAATTCTAGCATCACTAGACCAGTGGAAGTCAGTAACATTTTTCCTGATTGCCTCCACACCACTGCAGTGTTGCCCCTGAATCTCGCCTGTACTGACCCTGCCATGTTTATTTACCATGTTTTAGCCTGCTGCCTAGACCAATCTTTTCCCTATTTGCTAACCATGTCTCTGCCTGCCACCTGAACTGACTCATCTGCATGTCCGACCAAAATCAGTCACAGCCACCCCTTTCAGAAAACTGCACTCCTGGATTGCAGGAACTCTATTTTCTTCCTTTCTTCAGCCTCGTGCACTTCCTAGCCAGAGAATATAGCATTCCTTGGGGCAGCCATGTACCGACTAGGCTTGCCTGGCTTATAGGAATGGAGACTACTCTAACCACTCATACAGAGGCGACTATTACAGTACTTTGGTTTTGATACAATTGGTTGATTTGTGCAGGGGCGAACTGACCATTTGGAAACTCGGGCACTGCCCGAGGGCCTGGGGTCAGTAGGGGGCCCCATGAGATGCTCCTGGTACCTTTTTCATAGGCTCTTTTGAGTTTGGGCAAGGACACAGGGGCCCCATGATCCCCTATTGCCCAGGGGGCCCATGAGTTGTCAGTCCGCCCCTGGATTTGTGTGATACACAAGATACAATATCTAGAACATAATCAGTCCAAACATTGAAAAAGTCTCATACATGTGGATGCATAATTTATGCCCCTATAAAGCCTGAAGATGCTCCTTGAATTTTGAGCCTCTTTATGTGGTCAGGCTGTGAAAAAGTCTCTGATATACTTATGAGAAGAAGCAGAATGTATTTTAGGGTGTAATTCTAAGTAAGAACATCAAACCAGTATAAAAAGTCCAAATAAATGTTTAAAAGTCCCAAAAAATGCTTTATGCAAAAAAAAAGAAAAAAAAAAGAAAAGTACATTAGTGTTCCATGTGCTTTACAACCGCTGTTGTATTTTCCACTTTAATCCTTCAATCACCATGTGCAACCTCCACCTTCACAAACCACTCACCAGATATATAGATACAGTATATAGACACACTGCTGTTTAGGGTCAAAACATACTTAGGAGCATGGCAGGGTTCCACCACTCCTCTGCCTCACTTATGCAACAGCACCGCCTCAATCTTTCTGCTCTCCAGCGTCTGCACTGCTTATCTCTCCCAAGGGTTCCAGGGTTCGACCACTATTGTTCTTCTTTACTCATCAGCTAGATCAGCCGACAAATCACCATAACTCTCCTTTTATTCACACATGGATGATTAATAAGGATAAAATCCAATAAAACCTTCACAGTGTTATTAATTAAAAACATACATAAAAGCAATAAAACTCACAATGCCTTGTGCTGTCGCCCAGCACTAAGATCAATCACTCATTCACAGTTAGTTTGCATTCCATCGCTTAGCCTGGTGCAGCCCAACTCTGCCTGTGAGATGACGTCATTTATAGCTCCATTCCAATGCATGTTTCACCTTAACGGGCTCATCAGGGAATGATAAAGTTGATAATAGTGTTAAAGAAGTTATCAGAAAAAAAAACAGTGATTAGGGAGGGACACATGGAGGGCCTTTTCTGCATTACCCCTTGACAGTCCATTTACGGGCTAATACATCATCTGTCTTTTCTGTAAAGCTTATCTTTCAACGATAAAATTGATGATCAGTCAACATCATGCATCTTTATATGATGTCCACAAAAGGCTGTGCCTTATGGGAGATGGGGCCCTCGTGGCAAAGGCTGGCATAAAATCTGACTAGTAGCTTTTGCCAGTTTCCTCATAGACCTACATTGCTTTATGTTCTCAGTTTAAGTGTTGTTAAGCCCTGGTCCATGATGCTGCGACTTTAGGTGCGACATGCCATTTACAAATCGCACCTGAAGTTGCATCTAATGTATTTCTTAATAGGTACGATTTCAATTAGCACGATGTGGAAAATAGTTCCTGCATTACTTTTTAGCTACTTCAGTGTGATTTTTTTTTCTCGTAGACTATAAGGTAAATGGCACTGAAATTGCACCTGTGTCTATATTAGCACTACTTTGAAGTTGCGTTTTAAATGGGACCAAGTCACACCACTTTGAAATTGAATTTGATGTGAACCAGGGCTTATTTTCTTTCTATTTTGAGTTTTTGGTCATTTTTGGAGTGGGTGGTTTCTTACCAGTCTGGCCAATGCTAAGCCATTATCCTGATGGTTTTCCTACTTTGGTTCATGAGGATTCCACTGTCTGTTTGTCATTTTCATAATGTTTGAAAAAATAGAGATTTGGCGTTCCCCTGAAACACCAGATTACCCACGGTCTGTTTAGACTTCCTGGGCATCGCAGTAGATTCAGTCATAATAGAGTTTAGACTTCAAATGAAAAGATAAAAAGGATCGCAAAGAACATTTATAGTCTCTTAAAAAAAAAAGAACTTATTACTTAGAGAGCTGCAGTGGTTACTGGGGTCTTCGCAAAGGGAGTCACTTAGGCTGCGTTTACACTGATCCGTTTTTGGTCCGCTTTTGTGTTAAAAAATGTGACCATTTAATCTTATGGAACTCTTCACAATGATCTGCATTTTTTTTAGAATCCTGCATGATGTATTTTTGGTGCAGGTTTAGTGAGGTAAAAAAATTGCATCAAAAACACACCTCCCCATTGAAATTAATGTAAAATGCATCAAAAATGCAACTGAGTTGTGTTTTTGGTGCAGTTTTTGAGGCGCATGTCTTGTAAAGAATGCAGTGTGTTTTTTCACTGCGTATTTGCTACGGATCAGTGTGAAAGTAGCCTAACTGTACAGTTCTATGTGCGTGTGTACTGACCCTAATAGTAGAACCTTATGCTCTATATGCCTGACACCTGTGTCTGTATACGTATGTGTCTACTGACCCAATTACAAGGAGACACTTACATTGTTCCTGCCTGATACCTGTCAGTGTGTGTGTGTTTGTACTGATCCATCTCTGGGACAGTGTTTCTCAAACTTTTTCCAGTCAAGGCACTCTTTAAAATTATGGACAGTCCCGAGGCATCCTTTAAAATTATGGACAGTCGTGAGGCACCCCATCCTAAAATGTGAAAAACTATTCTAATAGTTTTCTATAACACAGCAACATCCACAAATGTAGGATACCCAACGTTAGAGGTGATTTATTCTTCCAAAACAAATACGCTTTTACACACTGGTACTGACTAGTATTCCAATATTTCTCTTCTCATTCAATTTTTTTCCATCACTGAGCTAATGTGACCCCAGCACTGATGGGGAAGGCCAGGGGAGGGTCAAACTAGGATGCGGTGCAGGCAGCTGACATCCTCCTTATTAACTGATGAAGTCATTGCTTGTCAGGACACCGGCAGCTAGAAGGTCGTAATGTTGCACAATGAAAGCCTATGTCTTTGTGTAACTAAAAGGCAGGCTTGGTATACCCCCTGATTTGCATACAAGTGGGCAATTTTTAGACAATTTTGCCAAGGCACCCCTGAAAAAACCTCAGGGCACCCCAGGGAGCCTGGGCACCTTGGTTGAAAAAGCCTACTCTAGGTGACCCTAACACTATTCCTGCCTAACTCTTTTGTCTGCGGCTCTAGCCAAAAAAAGAAAAGAACTTACTATTATCCACTTGCACTCCAGAGGATTTTCCCCCTTCCTGATCAGGCCATTTTTTGCGATATGGCGCTGCATTACTTTAATTGACAATTGCGCTGTCATGCAACACTGCACCCAAATTAAATTTATGTTCTTTTTTCTCACAAATAGAGCTTTCTTTCTGTGGTATTTGATTTCCTGTGCGTTTTTAATTTTTTGCGTTATAAACAAAAAAAGATTGACAATTATGAAAAAACAGTATTTTTGACTTTTTACTGTTAAACATGTCCAGTAAAAAAAATTTTAAAAATCAAATTTCATCATAAATTTAGGCTAAAATGTATTCTGCTACATGTCTTTGCTAAAAAAAAAAATCCCAATACATACAAATTAATTGGCTTACGTGAAAGTTATAGCATCTACAAATGACGGTATATATACAGTTTTTTTTGTTTTTCCTTTATACTAGTAATGGCGACGATCAGCAACTTATAGTGGGACTGCGGTGTGCATTCTGACACTAAAGGGGGAACTGACTAACTGCCACTGACATTGTACAAATGACACTGGGCAGGAAAGGGCTAACATCTGGGGTGATAACATGTGTGCTGTGTGTGTGCTTTACTGTGTAAGCATGCTGCTTTGTATTGCTCTGCTATGCTGGAGCTGACGGGGGAGAGATCTGTATTATTTACATAAAGACCTCTCCCCCGTCAGTGTTCCTTGGCGATTGCCGGGTGCTGGCTGGGAATCTCCAGCCGGGACCCAATGATCGACAGCTGAAGCCGCCAATACCCGGAAATACAAAATCACATATGTATATGTGATTTTGCGCAGCCCTGCCGCCCTGTAAAAGTAGTTCTAGTTATATTGGAGAATGTGTGATAGTCTACTACTGTGATTAATTCAGTACTGAGGATGAAGGGGATGATTGTGAAGAGGAATGACAGCAGACTCTTATGTGAACTGTAATATTGCTCTAATATGTGATCAGCTCCAATGCAAACAGTAAAATGTCAACTCTTATGCTTTTCTATGCTTTTATATAGTAGGTTACAAAACCCCTGCTGACTGGCTGCTGTTGGAGAAAAGAAGTTCTCCATATGACAAGGACTTTGTAGCAACCCTTCAAACACAATGACACTGTACATGACGAATTGCACTTTTGGCACAAGTTGTTGGAATATAGTAAATTTCCACCTTCAACCAATCAGCCCAATCCAAGTTTCAGTTTGCTCAGGTAAAAGGATTGGCCTATTATCAATAAGGATATATTTGACATAATGCTCAGACTTTTTTACAATTTGAAAGAAAACAAAGACATTGGAAACAGTGCTTTTGAATTTGCTACACAGAGACAGTTTTGAACTTTCTGTGATCCTTTTCCTTTTCATGATAGTAGCTGCCTTTAATAAGATTTATCAGACTCTGCATGACCCACTGATACCTGGCATCACTTTCATCTGCCCATAAATGTTAAGTGAAAAATTATTATAACTAATGTTTCTTCCATTACAGTACAGTTCGTCAGGTTCTTTCTGCATTGCGAGGGCACATATTTCAAACTGTACTTATGTTCTGGTCTTGATATAGATCAAAGTGAGCGATGTATACTTAAAAATGGACGATACAGCCAAGAATAAAATTGTACTGATTGCCCTTTTTAGTGACAAAATACAAAGTTGCATTTAGAATTTCTGATGCCTAAGTATTTGTAAATGTCTTTTCAAACAGGCCCCACCCCTTTTTTTACCAATTATGTCTCGTGATAATTACCATGTAAAAGTTAGAATACAGATGTGTTTTTGGATGTACTATCTTATCTATGCCCATGAGTTGTAAAAGAATTTGGAAAGAGAGAGTGGTTGTGTTATCTGTGCTCATAAAAGGTATTTTGGTTCCTCTCAGTATTCCCAATTTTACTGGTCTACCCAAAAATGTTTCAATGTTACCAGAAAACAAATTTGTACTGCAAGAATGCTTAGAGTTATTTTTTAATCAAAGTTGTAGATATATTTCAGTACCATATGCTAAATGAATAGACTTAATGATAAGCAACATTCAATTCATATAACCACTTATGCAAAGAGCATCAGACCATCTTAATGAGTTTGAAAGGTCCACAGAAGAATCACTGGGTTTGTGAGCTGGAATTAACCCCCAAAAATCTACTGTTATAGAGAAGGAACTCATGTTCAAATAAAGGTATATGACTCAAACCTGACTCAGTGTATCTGGACCTATACTTTGCTTTAGAGTTATTTTCAAAGTGCTGAGCTAACCAACTTGTCCCTTTACTGCTGTCATGTACCTAGCCTGAGATTGAGATGATTAAGGTAACCTCTCTAGCGTCTCCAGCCCAAGCACTCCTGGAGCTGGGACAGGTAGAGCTGTGGTGCAGGAGAAACATACATGCTAGGGGGGCATACATACATTGATTTGAACCAGCAGCAATGAGCAAGTTGAGGGGAGGAGAAAATGTCAGATATAGAGCATCCCTTTGTAATAGGGAAGGTGTAACCAAATGATGACCATTAGGGTCCACTTATCAGAATTAAAGTGGAAACATGGATCAGTATCACAAGCATACCAGCAGGTAGGTACCTCATGGGAAATAGAAGCAAAAGCAGAGTTGCAAAGCAGTCCAAGATTATCAATAGGTGGACAGTGAGGTAATAATTCATAGGCAGAGACAAAGGCAGAGACAGAGTCTGGAACAGAAAGAGGTCAACAACAGTCAGGAATGGAGGTATTGAATTGTGAGCAAGAGAAAAAAAGCTGAGGTTAAAATCGCATAGGCAGAAGTCAGAGCAAAATGTACAGGGAAGTTGAAAAGGCAGGTTGGGAATAGAAGCTGGTAGGTATCAGCAGATTATTCATTAAACACAGGTAGAGATGGGAAGGCCTGGAAAGAATAGAAACATTGGAAAAAAACTTTTTTTCTCTGTTTTTTTCAAAGCTGTTTTTTGCTTTATTCCGGAAAAAATGGAAAAAATGAAGTGTGGAATATGTTCTTTTCTAATGAAAACTAATATATCTATGACATGGTAAAACTATATAACAAGAAGACCTTAATGAAAGATTTCTGAGAATTTATGTGTGTCTTAAATTGCTGCAAGTTCTATTGGCTGAAGATAAGCGAATCTTGAAATACAATTCAAGTAACACTGTACTTTTTCAATACATATTGCAATAATTTAAAATATGCGTTTCTGGAGCACTGGAGGGAAAAGGCTCCAGTTTGCTTGTGGGCTCCAACTTGTACCTCTAGACTCAGGTCAGATCATAAAGTAGTAGCTGAAGACCAGTCAGCAGTGAATCAGATTGGTCCTTAAGAAGATCTGTAGGTATCAAAACAGATACTAAACAAGCTCACATGACTATGTGCATGTCTAGTGGCATTATTAAATGCAAAGCCACATGTTGTGACATGCAGATACCCATTGCAGCCAGCTAACTGGAATTCTTTAACAACTGCTAGAAGCTACAATAGCTGGAGATCCATCCTCACAATGTGTTCTGAATAAATCTATAAGGATTTTTGAAGGTGCCTTTTATACATCTAACAGCACTGAATCTTCCACTGTTGCAGACAAACTTTGGCTTGCTTAAAATGTTGTATAGCTGAATACTACTGAGTTACATTTGCAATCTACAATATTGATTTGAAGTTTAAGCTTACAATGTTACCTATATACTGTACTTTAAAATATAAATTATGTATATTTACCTCTTATACATTATGGCAAATTTACCTGAGATTCCCATTCTTCAGTGATGACAACTCTACATTTCCCATCACCTCTCCATTGCCGCTGCTGCCTTCTTCTCTAATGTTTCTTTTCCCGCTAAAGTCATAGGGTGGCCAATGGAAAATCAACTGCTGCGTATGTCCCTCTATGACATGTTACAGATGCCAAAAGAGTACACTGCACTGTGAATGCTTTGTAGATAGTAAAAATAAAAGGAGAAAGGGAAAAGGAGTTTTTTTGGCATGCATAGTCTCTACTATAAAACACCGTGCCAACAAAGCTGTGATTTAAGTGCTGTTATGATATAATACTCATTTTGCCTCCTACAGATAAATGTGAAGATATTTCAACTTTTTATGATTGGTGGCCACATGAGCTTCTCTGCATATCATACCCAAAATAGTCCAAAAACATTGCATAGTACTTTACAATGGGGATTTAGTCACACAAGCAAAACCTCATCAGTCTTATTGTAAAATAAGTTTTGAAGTGTTAGAAGACCCATACAATCTTGTCAGACAGTAGCAAGCAGTTTTTTTCCCACTGCACATGTTAACAAGCCTCAATGACCAGTGCCTATGGTTCCTGACAGGCAATTAAAGTTGAACTTTAGTCAGAAAATTAAGTCCTGCTATATCATTCCATGCAGGCCCCTTTTGCTAGTCTATGTAAAACATTAAAATCATTGCCTACACTGCTGAATATCTAGCGATACACTGTTTCACCCTGTTCTGCAAATGCCCAATTGCTCTCTAATTTTAGGTACTGTGCCAAAATCAGAGCCACTAGAGGCCGATCTGCTGACAGTTCAAAGATTTACTGCTCCCCAGGGGCTTTAGAAAAATTTGCCACAAACATTTTTGTAGCATAATTATTAGTGTGGAATGTAAGTTCCTTGCTAAAGAATATTATTCTTTATCAAGTTATCATGGGTAAAGTTCCAATTTAAGTTGTCAGATAGTTTTTAGATAACCTACTTCATCTCACTATATGTATTTTCCAAGCAATGTCTATATTAGAAAAAAGGTTTTGGAAAACCTAAAATTTACCACTCCAAAACTGATTCCAGTTTAGAGGATACAACCTAATGTGGATGGCAGAATGTCAAAATATAGTACTTTACTCCATTTACACCTCCTCCCTTGGTCACTTGATAAACTCCCACGGCTTTAAGTACCATCTCTATGCTGACAACACACAAATCTATCTTTCTACCGCTCACCTCACCCCTTCAGTCTCCTCTTGCATTACTAACCTACTAAGTGACATATCGGCAAGGATGTCACTCCACTTCCTCAAACTCAATCTTTCCACAACTGAGCTCTTAGTATTCCCTCCAGCCCGTGTCCCCTCCCCAGACTTCTCCATCAAGATCATCAGTCCCTCCCCTCCTGCCAGGGTACTAGGTGTAATCCTAGACTCTCATCTGTCCTTTCAGCCCCAAATCCAATCACTGTCCAAATCTTGTAGACTTCACCTCCGCAACATCTCCAAGATACACCTGTTCCTAACCACGGAAACCACTAAGCATCTTATTCACTCCCTTGTTATATCTCGCCTTGACTATTGTAACTCCCTCCTCATTGGCCTACCTCATCGCAGGCTATCCCCTCTTCAGTCTATCATGAATGCTGCCAGACTCATCCACCTTACTATCTGTTCTGTATCTGCCACCCCTCTCTGCCAATCCCTCCACTGGCTTCCCGTTGCCCAACGGATAAAATTCAAAACACTAACAATAACGTATAAAGCCATTTATAACTCTGCCCCAAATTACATCACCGATCTTGTCTCTAAATATCACCCAAACCATACTCTCCGCTCCTTGCAAGACCTCCTACTCTCTAGCTCCCTTGTCTCGCCTCCCATGCTCACCTCCAGGACTTCTCCAGAGCTTCCCCCATCCTCTGGAACTCTCTACCCCAATTTATCAGACTATCGCCTACTCTGCTCACTTTTAGGCGATCTCTGAAAAATTATATCTTCAGGGAAGCCTATCCTGCCCTCAGCTAATACTGGAATCTTCTACTCTTCCAACCAGTCCATCCCTCACAGTTACTACCTTTTCTACCACTAGCCCCTCCCTCCTAGATTGTAAGCTCCAAGGAGCAGGGCCCTCAAATCCCTCTTGTATTGAACTATATTGTTACTGTATTGTCTCCCATTATATTGTAAAGCACTGAGCAAACTGGTGGCTCTATATAAATCCTATATAATAATAATAATATCAGGTACCAGGCACATTTAAAATTGTTTAGGGAACTCTACAGCTACTTGTTTTAATTCAATCTTGCTTTTTATTTATATATACTATAAATTATTGTTGATAAGTGCACACCAGGTTGTGAAGTGCAGCATTTTAAGGGTGTTCAGTCTTGGCTTTTTAGTTGTACAGCTTTACCAGTGAAAGGTTTATATTTGACCCAATTTTACTCTTAGCTCAGAGAGTGAGGGGTTAGGGATCGTTTAAGGTTTTGTTGTTCCTGAATCCATAGGCATTTGAACATGAAAGGGCAGTTGCACCAAGTCAGCAAGTCATATGCCCTCATGTTGTAAAGTAGTGCGCAAACTATTATATAAATCCTGAATAATAATAATAATATTTTTAATTACATGACAAATGACTGCAGGACCAAACAGCGACTGCCAGTCTTTCTGTCACAGCTTTCTTCAGGTAACAGAAGTTTGCATAATTTCTGTGCAAGGGATTATATCTTGATCAAGGTAAAATAATAAGTCTTCCTCACTATGTATCTAAAATTCCATCATTTATTACCTTTTGGTTGTACGTACATTTACATTTCAATTCCAGTAGAAAGCTGGATAGGGGATAGAAACAGAAAAAGACCAAGTGGTCCATCAAGTCGACCCATTATCTTTTTTTTTATTTGTATGTGTGTTTTTTGTTTTGTTTTGTTTTTTTGGGGGTAGGGGTGAGGATGGAGGAGAACCTTGCTAGTTTTTTTTCCTGTCTGTGTTCCTCTTAGGGAGATGTCGCTTCACAATCTGCAAGGCCAAGATGTGAAGGGAAGTCTTTTTCTTCTATGCTAATAATGTTTTTATTCCTGTGTGTGCTTATCTATCCAGGTGACAACTGTATCCCCTTCTTTCTTGTCCTGCGGCTGCAAGGACAGTAGTTGAGGGAAAATATCCCCAATGGGATTACAAACAGAAATTTGTTTTTTTCACATAAAAACTTGACTCTTTACAAATGGCATTTGGTTAAAAAAAAAAGCAGCAAACACAAAAATACATGTTTTATTGTTCATTCATGTATCCCTTCCATAAACATATATGCATTAATCTCATAATACCATCGTTATTCAAAAGAATATCTTTATTATTAAGTGTGTGCTTATTTCCTTTAATTTATGTTTCTTTATAAAGCTTATCATTCTTAAACTAATATTCAAAACACAGTTTTTGCAATGGTGCAAATTTCGGGAAGCAGTCCTCAATTCCGCGTTACAGTTTGTTTATCACAATATAACAGTTAAAACTTATTTCCACAAAATCAATCAAAATTTCCAGTAAATAAAAATCACTGAGTTGGTCTTGGTGGCACGCCCCAGGAAAAGAAATAAGCCATTTGAGACTTATCTCAGAGCTTTCAAACCATAAGTCGTGCATCATAAAGGCATAAATCCTTGCTAATGTGTGTGTGCTATTGGGATTACAATGATAACTGCCCCCTTAGGAAAATTAGATTCTTTCTAAGTTTCTTTATTGGAAGACTGGCACTGCATTAGACATAGGTTTCTGAAAATTAGCAAAAATTAATGTAGCATTTAGAGAAGTGTTATTATAAGCTTGCATTATCTTAGAACTTTAGGATGCCTAATCATTCTTCATTTTACATTTTATTTATATATTTCCACTGATTTGTAAAAAAAATCTTTGAATTCTATGGAAAGAAGATGTATTCCTAGCTTTCCTTAACATTGATGCAATTTGATTTTAAATAACCTTTTCAATCAAAACATAACAGATATGCCATTATTCTATAAAACTGCCTTAGTGACATATAGTGTAATGTTTAATATTGTATTTGGCATATCTTTAAAAAAGTTTAGTGTTATGAAACATGTAAAAAACACTTGGAATCTAATAATTTTTCTCCTTCTCTGATTCTTCCACCCCCCTTTCATCTGTATGCTAAGAAAATGTTTAAATCAAACTTTATAATTTTTTTATTACACACCTTATTTTGGAACCAATTATGTAATCACTGAGTCTATGTAATGCAGGCATATCATGGCAGATGGTAGGAGCCAGCAGGGTTTTATAAAACATTACAGCACCATGCCCCTGTACTCTTCTCAAGAACTCTAAGCCCTGATGTGAGCAGTGGACTGGCTATTGTGAGGACATACGGAAATATCAAAATACCTTGATGGGTGGATGTCAGGAGGGGTGTGTTCTCCTAAGCAGGCTGTATTTGTAACTAGACTGGGCTAGGTAATGCCAGCATGTAACGGATTGGTAAGCTGCTATATATAAATTGTTTGTTCTTGAGTTTAATATGTAATAAATGCATTGTTCTCTACAAAATCTTTATCAAAATCATAAAAATGCTGTTTTCAGATTTTTTCTCGAATGTTGGATAACTTTACAGAAAGAATGCAAGATAACTCCAAGATTCTTGTCCTCTTCTACAATATGGCAATACTGACTCCACAAACTCATTCATATTGGATGAGAACAATTCTAGAAACCCCCTGAACCAAAATAGCAGTGTGGGTCTACGTGACAACTCACCTGTCTGCTCTTCAAAGACTTGCCCCAACAAAAGAATGTCTTCCCTTCCCCATAAAAGTGGTGGACTCTTTGACTTAAAACAGCATTATACTTATTTGGTATATAAATATATTTGTATTTGTTTCTGCTAATTTTTCTTTTGTATCATTCCTTAGACATTTACATCATTGATTTTCTTACCCTAAATCCATGGAAATATTTTTTTTTTCAAAACAAACAGCAAAAACACATGCTGAATAGGGGACAATGCTGCTATCAATATAATTATAGAAGTCATATAAATTAACTGTGTATGAAGAAAGAGATGAAGAAGAGCTAGATACTGTACATATTTTAATATGATGTCAGTATGTGTTTTGAAATACCAATTAACTGGTTACTTAATTACAGGAGCATTCATGAAGATTATGAAGACATCCAAATCACCAGGAAAATATGAATCAAAAGGTTAAGATGTCCTGCCATGTTTTTTTTAATGAAATCCATGGTTAGATAATTTTAAAAGCAAAAAAAGGTTGGTGATATCTGAATGTATAGCATTCATTTATTTCAGATTGCATACAATTAATTCTTCTCTTCATCGCATCTACGTTTATACTAAGAGATCTCCATTTTGCTACTATGTGGATATTGGCAGCCATGTTAAGGTTGCATGTTAAGGCCGGTGGGTTTCCATCATATCTGGTATCATAGTATAAGGCGACTATATACTATACTAGAAAATCTACAATTTCTGGGGAAATTGTGTGAAGTGTTCTTGCCTCCACCAGTAGTCTACAACTGGAGTGGGCAGAGTAACTGGGTGGAGTGGCTTGTCACTCTGCTGCCTGCTCACACACCTGGGTTCCTATGGCAACTCACTCTACAACAAAGACAGAGAAGAGCGTTTAAAAACAAACTGCTCCAACTTGCTCACTTCACTGGCGGTTGCCATTTTCAAATGATTGTAGTTTAAAAATTATAAATCCTACAGCAAAGAGCTTTATATTGTGAGAATCGCAAGACCCAGACCTACATTTTGATGTAGTATGTCTCTGAAATATTAAAAATGAAGGCACAGTCGCAGTTTAGAAATTGCCCTTCAAATTTGAGGTGGCTAGAGTGGAGTTTAAATGAATGTCAATGGGCGGCGTGAGTTGCAAACAAATGGTCATATTGTGAAAACTATCAGGACTATGGCTTAGCCATGGACATTTTTAGTGGCAGCAGGGATAGCTGAACGTTTTGATATAAGATTTGTGTAGGTGGGTTTGAAAATGAGGGAGTGATGGCAGTTTAGAAATCATGTCCTGATTTTTCAGCTCACACTCTAGCTTTTGTCAGCTCCCACTCTAGTTTTGAACATTCCGCCATTCATTTCTATGGGACCAATTTCCCCACAAAAACGCCGATATTTTGTGAACCATTCTGCAAAACGTTCCACAAAGTAATAGCACACCAATCGGGAACAATCCGCACGTTTAGTATATTACTGTCTATGTAGTGTAAAAACTGTGGGAGGAGTTAGGGTGGTAAATTTGGCTATAATAATAAGAATATATATGTGAGATAACAGTAAGTGGTCTTGCCATACAAGAACACTTAATAAGGTTAGATGCAAGCTTTAGAAACAGGCTAGTAAGATCACTTTATGAAGTACATTCAGAAAAGAATTAATTACCTTTACTAGGTGTAGTGTAGGAGTAATGGAAATATTAATAAGATCAGTAAATCCTGTACGGTCCCTTTCACAGAAAGTTTTCAATCTTGTCTGCCTGTCAGTTTTTCAGGTGGACCTGATTGGAAGTTGTGTCAGTTTATGTCCACCTACCTCTGATTCTGTCCAGGTCTGGAAATAAGAATAGAAAAGGACCTCATCCTTTTCTATTTTTCCAGACCTAAACGTAGCACATTTGAGGTAGATTGACATAAATGGATATAAGTCCACTTACATCTGATCACCCATTGAGCTATCATGGGTCCACTACAGTCCATTGTCACATGCTGCATGGACACAAACAAAACTAACATCCATCCCTTCAAACTCCAATTCAACAGGAGATCTGCTCATGGATCCCTTGGTAACCAGAGCAGAGAGGCACCACGTGAAAGGGCCCTAAAAGCCAAGTTAGCATTATCCCCTTCTGTTTGCTAAGCTTCCCAATTGGTTCCTTAAAGCAGACCTTGCACCAAAAGGCAAGATCTGCTTATTCAATACTTCCAACAAAAATCTTATTGGAACAATTGTGAAGTGTTCCTTTTCTGTGTAAAATCTGGGTGTAAGCTAAGTAAATCTTCTAACGTTTCTCCATAGGTTTTTTTTTTGTACAGATTTAATGCGGTGGTTTTATATGATAAGATGAGACAGTATTAAATAAACAAACCTAACATTTGGGTGCAATCTATTTTATTGTGATTGGCGGCCTTTACTGCTGGGACTGATTGAAGCTCGATCGTGACATAAAAAGTTAAGCGTTGCATTTTACTTTAAATACTTTTGTATTTGCTGTTGAAGGCTGCATCTACATTTTTTCAGTTTATGTTAAATTTGTAATGTCCAGGGTATTGAGAGGTTTATTTTAAATGAACGCTTTAGCAAAAATGTGGAAAAAAAAACAAAATACATGCACTGTCTTATATCACACATATTATTTTGATAATATGAACACTGTTTTAAAATGTGTATTATTTTAGGTGTTTGAAGTAGAACAAAAAAAAAATAGTCTGAGCTGCAGTTGCACTTTAACCACTACCCTGCAGGGCACCTATACCCCCTTCCTGCCCAGGCCAATTTTCAGCTTTCAGCGCTGTCACACTTTGAATGACAATTGTGCGGTCATGCAACACTGTACCCATATAAAATTTTTATCATTTTTTTGTGACAGACAGAGCTTTATTTTGGTGGTATTTAATCAACTCTGGGCTTTTTATTTTTTCTTAAATAAACCACAAACCACTGAAAATTTAGTTTTTGTTATAAAATTTTGGAAACAAGTGATTTTTCCTTCACTGATGTGCGCTAATGAGGCTGCTCTGATGGGCACTGATAGGCTGCACTGATGGACACTGATAGGTGGCACTGATGGGCACTGATGAGGAGGCACTGGTAGGTGGCACTGATGGGCATTGACAGGCATCACTGATGGGCACTGAAAGGCAGCACTGATACATGGCACTGATATATGGCACTGGTAGGTGGTACTGGTAGGCAGCACTGACTGGCACTGTTAGGCGGCACTGACTGGCACTGTTAGGCGGCACTGACTGGCACTGTTAGGCGAAACTGACTGGCACTGATAGGCGGTACTGACAGGCACTGATAGGCGGCACTGATGCTCGCTGAATGGCGGCACTGACTGGCACTGATAGGTGGCACTGACTGGCACTAATAGGTGGCATTGATTGGCAGCACTGATGGGTGGCACTGATTGGCATTGATAGGTGGCACTGACTGGCACTGATAGGTGACACTTAAAATCAGCTCAGATAGGCACTAATATGTGGCACTGATGTGGCACTGATGGACACTGGCACGAGGCACTGATGAGCACTTACACAAGGCACAGATGGACACTGACAGGTGGCACTGCTGAGACTACACTGATCATCAGGGAACACTGATCATCAGTTCCCTGATGATCAGTGTACATGCCCCCTCCGCGGAAAGCTCTCCTCTCCTCTTGAGCTGTCAGTGTGACAGCTGGAGTGGAGAGAAATGCCGATAACCGGCATTTCCCTGTTTACATGTGATCAGCTGTGATTGGACACAGCTGATCACATGACCGAGCCGACATCTTCGGCTCTTTCTGTGATCAGTGATCCGCTGTGTCCGAGGGATACAGCACACCGCCGATAGCTGAGCTGTGCGCTCCCTAAGCCACGCATGCGCGGTGAGAATGGGAGGACATCATATGACGTCCTCCCAGAACGAGAGAACCACCTTGCGTCCATCATATTACTATATGGCAGGCGGGAGGTAGTTAATATTCTGTGTGTATTCCTTTTTTCGTTTTTACTGGTCAAAGCATATTTTTCCATAGGTATTGGTATTTATCTGTTGCGCTACACAGCAAGAATGTAAAAACTGCTTAAACAGAATAAAGTGTGAACCATAGAGCTTTTATTCTTTCAGTGGATTTCCCCTTCCTGATGGGAAGACCATTAAGCTTGGTCTTGGAAAGTTCTGTATCTAGGATACATTCTACACTGCGCTTTTTGACTTCTCTTGTTATAGAGGGTCAAATATAATTGTTAAGAGTACATCTTTTCCCGGTGTTGGCAGTGATCATGTGAATCCTCAAGAGGGCCTGTGGTGAATTTAAATTACACATTCAAGGGGCCTTATTTTTTAATTTTTTATTATTATTATTATTATTATTATTATTATACAGGATTTCAATAGCACCAATAGTTTACATAGCGCTTTACAACAAAATGTATTTTATTTTTTCTTCTTTCTTTCACATGGACATTTTACTTTATACGTAAGATTATTCAAACTATTGATGAGTATAGTTAGGTATAGTCAGCTCACTAGAAGCTTATGATCCTGTTGTTAAGCCAGGACATATAATAAAGTCTATAGTCTGTTTTAAGAGTACATAGTTTGTTGTAACGCACAAATGGCAGCTATCCCAGAGTGAGCCAACTCTACGAAAATAAAGTGAAAAGAAAGGGGGAGAGAGGCACCCACCTTCTAAGCACAGTATCACAATTATGATATATTAGACACCGTTTAAAACACTTACAAGAGAAAAATGATATGAATGCCCATCAAGTATGTAGTGAAGGGGAACCTGGATATGCAGCCTTCATCCACAATCTTTAGAGGTCAGTCTAACCATAGATGTCATCGCTGTGGATGGGAGAGGAGCCCCAGAATGCTGCAGCCAAAACTAGAAGTGCCTCGCAAGGCCTCAAGGCTTTTAGAAGGATCAGTAAGCTCTAAGAGCATATCCCTCTGCCTCTTCCCTTCTGTGATGTCACATCTGCCCAGCATTTGCAGTCCATGCTGATAACAACGAACTTTCAGTTTTGGCTGCAGCATTCTGGGGCTCCTCTCCCATCCACGGCAATAACATCCAAGGTCAGGTTGACCTCTACAGATTGCAGATGAAGACTGCACATCTAGGCTCCCCTTTACTACATACTTGATGGGCGTTCATATCGTTTTTGTCTTGTAATTGTTTTAACTGTGGCTAATCTTAATTGTGATACTGCACTTAGAAGGTGCCTCTCTCCCCTCCTTTCTTTTTCCTGCAAAATATTAATGTATGTGCATGTCGGTATCAAATTGAAAAATAGTGAAATCACAAAATATTTTTTTCCTTCACAGGGGTTTATTGTACATACAGTATATATATATATATATATATATATATATATATATATATTCACACTTTTTTCTGTTTAAGCTGTTTTAACATTGTTGCTGTGTAGCAATAAATATCAATACTTATTTTACTGTGATGAATATCTTATTGTATTGTTGCATTTTTTACATTTTTTATAATGTTTTCTTCTCTTATGTCTACAAGCGAGATTAATGCTTTGTTCCCTTAATATTCTTCTATAGAAATTGCAGCTTTGTTACATAAGCACTGTGATATAATCAACAGAAAGCTAAAGCATGGAGATTATATATGAAATCAAAGAATACTGAGGAATATTGGTGGTTTTTACTGATAAGTAAGCACAGATTTCGCTAACATTTATTCAGAAAAACATAAACATTTTTAAAAGCGTAACATGATATGAATATACATTTTCTATCTCTACAATCAATTATTATTATTAGTATTATTACTACCACTATCGCATAAATTATAGCCATTTTATAGCCAAATTGTACTACATATTATTTCTGATAGTCCAACAGCTACAGATTCCATTTACCCCAATTATCTGTGTTTCTGTTTTATTTTAGTTAGGCAAAGCTAGGCTGTATATGAAAGGTACATTAACATGCAATGATTTTCAAAATTGCTGATTTGGGCTTTGAAATAAATTATCTGTAGAGTACATTTCTGGAAAGCAATGTTATCATCTAACAGACAAACTCATCAGCAGTGCATTAACTGAAACTTTGATGTCCCCAAATGGTGGAAAAAAAATCAACTACACTTGTGTTTATGTTATAGGTAAGAATAAAGCCATCGAGAGAAAGCAAAGTAATTGATGAGAACAACAGGGAACTAAAGTCTGACTTTGTTTTTATTTTGTTTGTATAAACTCTATTAGCATGTTGAAATAGAAGAGAAAATATAAAGGTAAATATACCATTTTAACGTCTAAAACCACAAACAACCAACTCTCACCCCTTCCCCTCCAGTCACTGGTTTTCCCCTTCAGTCTCCTTTCACCATTCAACACAAGTATAGGAATATATTCCTTGGCCCTGTAGTTGCAGTTGATGATGTAACTATTGTTGTGCTCTTTAGTCTGAGGGCCTGCAGGAGAGTAAGCTGTACCTATTTTGCAAAAATCTAATTTCTCCTGTCTCATTCATTCTGTGGATCTCCACCTCTGTTGCTGCTTCTTTTTTTTATTTAATTCTTTATTTAATCATGGAATTCGACAGGCCGATACAAAACAGCCAGCCCATAGTACATTACCAGGTAACATTGCCCCAAGTGTTATACAATTGTGTTTTTAATCTGCTAATTTTTGGATGTGTTCACCTCAACAGGTATTTATTGCACTTATCCAACTGATATGGCAAAATGCTTTCAATGGTATACTTTATGTACTGTAACAGACCAAAAGTGACCAAATGCAAGAAGCTCATTGCTAGGATTTACTTAATCTTTCAAAAAATGATAATCACTATACAATATGTTGAGAGCTGTATTCTCTAACAAATACATTCATGTTTTAGAATTCAGAGCATGTCTTGCTTCTTGTGCCATATGTTATAGATACACCTTTTTTCTATGTTAGAGATCCCTAAATGACTTTTCAAACATAGCATACTATCTATACATCTCAAAACTGTCTTCTTTTAAATACACAATGTACAGAAAAAAATTTAATATAGGTAGCTTTAATTGAGAACAAATAACATTCCATACTGTCATTATCAACATAGCTTTCAAGCATTCTTCCATCTTGTATGTATATCTCCAGCCACGTACATTTCATTTACACTACATACATTTGCGTTTTACCTTTAATGTACACATGCTTCGTTATAATATATACATGCATGCAATGTTAACTGCTTTATGGCTCATGCTTTAATAGTGAATGCAGTGATTTTTATTTAAACACAGCGCTTTTTAAATCACTTTTTAAAGCAGTTAAATACTCACTCTCTTCTGGAAACTTCTGGAAACTTACATTCACATGTGTTTTATACTAACTCCGTACTGAAAAGTCGCCATCCATAGTTCATTACCCTTTATTGTCCAATAGTCATTCACTGAACATGAACCTTTCCCCCTTCAAAGGCTCAGGCTGCCATGTTTAGGTGGTAATTAATATTCTTTAAGGGTTTTCTAAAGAGTAGTGGGGAACTGGAGGGAGTTAAATGTCTGCCCTATTGCACCAAAATCATATAAATCCAGCTTGGATGGAACTGATCTTTAAAAATTGAAGGATAATACCATTTCACTTGGATTCCATCAAAGAATGCTTTTGGAATCCTATAGAAAAAAGTGATAAAGGCTCACTGTGAAAATAAACTTTTGCAAATGTTCTTCAATCTTATCAGGAAAAATGACATATTTTTGTAGTTATTACTTTTATACTTTAAGAGATAAAAAATTGAAATGAAATACTTCAAATTAGATTCAGCAAACTAATTTGTTCTTGGTTTGCTGCACTTTGTTTAATTCACTGTGAAATATTGCATGATTAAGCTCCATTTCATAAATGTTTAACACGTGGATGTAGCATTGCCAACGTTGTCTGAACAAAAAATGGCGAATAGTGAAAAGTGGGCAGACTAGCAAAAAGACAAACATAAAATAGGTAATTTGAATATTTCACATTTACCATTTGCAACCAGCAGGTGGAGCCTCGTGTAGGGCCTGTTATCTAAAAAATCTCTTTTTTTCTGGCAGTTGTGTGTTAATTAGTTAGGAAAGCTGGCCAGAGTAGCTTTATAGTAGTAGTAGTCATAGTTATCAAAATCAGTAAAATAAAATGTTAAAGGATAACTAAACTCAAGAAAAAAATGTAATATACTGCAGATGATCTTGCCAGAAATGTTATGTCATTTTCCCATGATCTGAACTGGAAACATAATACACTTTTATCCATATTTGAATTCTAGCCTAGATAGCACCCATGTCTCCCTCTACAGATACCCTGGAGGAGGCAGTGTAGCCACCCGGGGACAGGAAGTGTGTTATTCACTGAATTACTAGATACAAATAAATGCAAACTAAATCTGAAAAAAACAAACTAATGCAGCCATCCCATAATATAGGAAAGGTTATCAATAATATATAACATTTTTGATTTTGTTTTCAATGTGCTTTACACCTCAACTTTGACCACTTAAAAATAGGCCAAGTTTTGTCAGGTGGCTTTGTTTATTACTATTCTCAGTTTGTAAGTGACCAATTGGGTATGCTAAACAAAAGTTTTGTTTTGTGATATAAGTGAAACTTAGTTAAAAGAGAAGTATGACCAAAGTTCATACTTCTCTTCTGGGTCACAGGAGTGCTCTTATTGTTGGACTCCTATGATCCAAAGTGATCTGACAGCAAGCTAAAGCTGGCTGTTGGTAGATGTCACAAAGTGTCTCCAGGCTTCATGTTCAGGATCCACCCAGCTGCCTTATTGACAGGTGAAATCAAAAGTAAAAAATGGATCTGAAGATGTTCATTATACTAAAGAGTCAATGATAAAAATAATTTTAAAGTCCAATAGATAAACCATTCTGTTTGTTGCAGGAAGTGGTGATATAGCAGTTTCAGAGGCAGCACCTTTGGAGGCAAAGCCAGAGCTCTTTAGGTAAAAGCAACAACTGCTGATCGTAAACAGTCTCCAGTATAGTCCTTAGTTGGTATCAGATCCAGTGTAGCAGGGCAGCTGTGACAAGGTGATCAGGAAGCGGTCAACTGCCGCGGTTACCAGCACAGAGCACAAGATGGTGTCAGACTGGAACTGACGTCAATGGGAGGACATGATGATGTAATCAAAGTCCATGCAAAGCAAAATATCCACCAATGTGCAATAATTTTTAAACAATGGTGCTCTATCTGACATCATCACGCATGCATGGCCATCATCAGGATTCCGGGACTGTAATACTGACTGCCAGTTTTTCTCTGTGAGAATGTGAATGATTTTAATCATTTTTAAATACACTGTGTATATGGATTCATACTATGTGAGCTTTCTTGCTCCCTTTGTTTACATCTCTGAGCATTTATTGGGTACTTGTAAAGTTGCCTGAAGAGCGCTGAGTGTCCATCCAAGTGAGGCTTTGGAACACAGCATCTTTACATAAAGCCTGTTTTGATTTCTCTAGTGCTGAGAGTCATACTTGTAGCAAACTTGCTCATCAGAGTTAGAGCGGAGTTCTCCTTCAACCCTTTTTTCTCTTTTTATTCAAGATATTTTCTATTTCTCAGCCCTCATTCCCTACCTCCCTCCCTTCCTGAGAGGCAAACGTTATCTCCTGACAGATGGTGTGGGTCAACCAGGTCAACCAGGTTAAGACATCCCTGGTTTGGTGCCAGTTGTCTGGGGAAACATGTAAACTTTCTCCCCCATCGTAATCAAGATAAGATAGCTTCTCTCCCGTACTTGAAAGAGAATTGAACATTCCTCAGGTCAACTGTATGTTTCATATCATGGGGTATGAAGCTGTAGTTTAATTCAGAGTTTCCCACTGACCACTCCCAAAACGTGTAGTCAGAGCCCCCCTCCCTTTGAGAGGGACTTTTAAGAAGAGACAAGCGAGTTTAAATTTTTACACAGATCTCCCAGCTAACATTGAAGGAGATAAAGAATCAGTCCTGCTCTGCAACTTGGATCTACAAACCAAGGCATATGGGCAAGTAACTTAACCCTGTAATTTCCTTCCTAATTATATCTTTGCTGTGTCTTTATATACATATATATATATATTTTTGTGACATCTCTTTGTAAATGCGTGTAAACACATTTATGCACATTTGCGTTTAGACACGCTTTTTGGCTGGTCCATATCCAGATGCTGTCCAGTGCTTTTTTCTTCATTAAAAATGCATGCACAGGGTTTTTCATTATTCAAATGGACCCGGTACACCAGCGCAGTCAGTTCCAGGTTTCGCGTGAAGGAAAAAATGGTATAACGTGGAGCATTATGCTCATGATGATATCCATAGTGAATACAACCAGAAAAGACAGGTCATCTCAACACATACTGCTCTCTCTGCTTCTGCTCTTTCCACTTCTCACAAAATGTCTGAAATAGTTAATTATTTACTATTTTTCAGTGCATTCTGGGCATTTGGGAAGGTCTCCTGAGGTTAATGTTCTAAAAACGCTTCTAAACGCAAACGAGCATAAATGCGACTAAACGCGCATAAACGCGATAGGTAAACGTGGTTAAACTGACGTTTTTCACCTGCGTATTCTAGCAGTCAATTTCCAGTGGTCAGAATAATTTTTCAAATGCCCTGTGTACATGAGCCCTAAGACTGGCCATACATAATACAATTTTCTTGAGAATTTTGCCTTAGATTTATCAAAAACCATATAATATGAGGTTATACCTAAACAGCACTTTCAATTATATCCAATTAGGCAGGCCTTTGCACTACGTAGTTGAAGGTAAATCTAAAGGAAACTGGGCAGAAATTGTAAGAAAATTGTAAGAAAATTGTATAGTGTATGGCCAGCCTAATGCCCCATACACACAATAAGAAAATCGTACTAAAAATGTTGCAGAACCACTGATCGAACGATTTTCTCTTCATTGATGAGCAGGATGTTTTAATTGATAACGATATTGTGAGCGAAAAAAACGCGGTTGAACAACAGTGAAAAATGTTGTCATTTTACATACAAACGACCAATTTTTTTATGCGTTGGTATGGCAGTTGTACGAAAAAAATCTATCAATTGCTATCACACAGAAGATGACTCAGATGTTTATGTCCAAGAAATCTTCGGAAACACAAACGAAAAATCCAGATATTAAAAGTAGATTGGCCTAATGAGGTAATTAAACCAGAATTCTGCATATTCTATTTTTATGTATCATTATTTATGTATATAGGTCATGTAATAGCATACTCATTGCTGGTAATCGTTGTGTATATCGCTCGTTCTGGCCAGAAGGGCGTGGCTACATGGTCACACGCACACTGCATCACTTCCACTTGTACGGAAGACGTCAACACTATTTATTGCCTGAAGAATGATTTTTTTAGATTGGTTACTGTGGGCCATGATTTCGACCAATGAATGAACTCCTCTCGGTCGTCGGATGACCAATCGGTTGATTTTCTAATTGTGTATTCACATCTTAAGAGTATCCAAGTAGGAGCACATATAGCAGTGGATAGATTAGGGCAGGTTTGCCTAGAGGGCGCTCACCACTCCTTGACCTCCGTGGAGGTATTCCAGAGTGTAGCTCGGGGTTAACTTTCAGTACCAAAAGTGGTAACCCCGAGCTACACTCGGGATTACCCTGCAGCGTTGCTCTGGCATTCTCTGTTTCACTTACCTTGTCCTGCGCTCCCGCGATGTCCCCCCTGCAGTGTCCCTGGCCATCTCCTTCGGCCAATGCTGGCATCCGTCTTCCAGGTTTCGGTTCCTGCGAGCGTTGGGACGTACGGGACATACGGGGCCCGGAATCAGAAGGAAATTTAAAAATTTTAAAAAGTGACATTCACTAAATACACTAAAATCAGATAGTATAACATTACTGTATCAAAGCATTTCACATACATTTTGTCCCGAGTGCTTTGTCCTGTGCCCTGCCTGCATTTTTACTGTTCTTTCTGCCTGGAAACTGAGAAACGTCCATGGCGTCCAAAAAGTGTCCCTTTAGGTCAAAATCAGTTTTAGACCAGCTAGAGAACAGCGATAGTAAATCAGAACCACTTGCAGAATTGAGTGATAATGATTCGAGGGGAAATTCGTCATCAGACACTGAAAACGATTTTGCGACTTTGCTCAGTGATGTGCGAACTTGGCTCTATATTTCAAATTTCAGTGTTTTTGGTTTGATTATATTATTGAATTAAATTTATTATTATTATATTATTATTTTTTATGATTAATTATTATATTATAATTTATGATTTCGTGTTTCAAATTTTATCATACCCGGGATGTTTACTAGGCTCTTGTTCGGACAGATTTCAGTGAGTTATTCCTAAAAATTACAGGCCTACAATAAAAAAAGACATATTTCCATACAAAAAAAGTACCGCTTTGAGTACAGAAATATTGACATAATCATACTGCTAGGAAGGTTAAAGGCACAGGAATGCGCAGGGCACCCAGCATGAGTACAATGGCAGCTAAAGGCATCCAGTGCGTCTCAGCATCCTATTCCACCAACTATATAAAAAATTGGCAGCCACCCCAACCTATAACTAGCCTTTGCAGTAAGGTGCACATGAAAAGACAAAGTACATCCCAAACAAACAAAAATTTCCCAGCACACTTACCAGCTAGCCTGCAAAAAAAAACAAAACAAATTGTCCCTGTCTAAGAATTCACGTTAAAAACAAAGGCATTAGTTTGCTCCCTGTATTTAGGTTGCTTCTAGAGGTAGTAAGGATGACATTATGCTCACTATGAGATCTGTGTGTATACACTGAAAGGACAGATACATTATGGTGCTGCATCTGTCACTTGCAATTATTATGAGATGCTAGTCATAGATGAATACAAATTGATCGAAACTATAAACACAGTGATCAATGAGTAGCGTACTTTTTAGTGATGGACAGCAAAACAGCTTGAAAATGTTACACCAATAATAAAGTTTCAGGTCATTCTTAAAACTCCTAGGAGACCCACTTATTCCTTTGCTATTTTTACAAACTTAAAAAGACTGTAATGTGAACGTTCACGGGGCTATTGCTACAAAAGGGCACATTATTAATTTACAGGACATTTGCTGAACCCACAGTTTGCCTGTTGTATTTTCCATTAGCATTTGGGTGAATGTGTTTTGTTGAATATGATCTGGCACACATTCGCTCTCCAGAGTAATGCTATTTTCATTCCCCTTCCTTATCCACCCGCTAACTTCACTTACTATAGAAACACATGAGTGATCTCAGCATTCAGGCTTCTCTATGACACATCGCTCAAAAAAAATATATATACATTCTGGGACTCAAGCACAAAATGCTCACCGTTCTGCTTTTGTCCACCAAGATATGAAAGTAACTATCTATCTTGTCATTGTGAATCATATCAAAGGTTATTCTACATGTATGCCTTGGGATTCTATGATGATATTTACAAGCTTTATCTTTTACGGCACAGTACCACACCACTAGAAAAAAACAGGAAATTTCCATCCTGTGTACAAATTGTTTAATAAACGCTGTAAAAATCATTTAAAGAGACCCTGTCACCAACCTTTTAAAAATTCACAGAAAAATCACATATTTTAAATGCACTCCTTTTCATATTTTTTTTTTACTTAAGGAAACCATAGATTATGTAATTTTCTTTCCTTCAACCATGACTGTGTTAATGGAAGAATCCTTCCACTGTGCTATTGTATTCTGACAGTGGGAGGTTTCCTCACTGTCAGAATACATGTAAAACAACTGACAAGCTGGTTGTTTCTGAAGTCAATTCATACAATTATTTCAGTACAACCAGCATGCCCATAGATGGATCGAAATTCATCTGGTTCCTGCTAAACTGGCTGAATTTCGATCCATCAATGGCCAGCTTTACTTGTGCCTCTACTTCAGGAAGAGTCAATTTTTTAGCACAAAGCCCTCCTTCCTAGCAAGTCACAGTCCTCTCCTCCACTGGGATCATCCAATTACTCTGTGGGACGGCTCAGCTCCTCCACTGTTCCCTTCAGCTCCCTATATAACTGTCTAGTATCATACAAGATCCCCATGAGACTTTTAAGGCAGATAAGACAATTGTGTATATTTCAATAAAAGGCTAATATGCCAAATTTATTGCAAAAGATCCACATAGAGTATACAATTACATTGCATACACAAAAAAATACGGTATCAGTGTTATTACATAAACATGGCTAAAAGTATTTAAAATCTCATATGTCCATAGTATAGAAAAAATTGTAGTATGCCTATCATGGCTTGAAGGTTAGTAGAAACATCAGGACAAAACCCAATATGTTTCGGAAAAATGCCTTGTATTCTAGATCAACAACTACATATAAATGATAGATGAATACAAATGGTTACAGGAATAACGCTCCCAACATACTGCTTTTCCACCCCAGACTCACATGGGGATGCATCCCAGGGGCCAATGCAGATCCACTGGGGCCACCATGTGTGAAACAGAGCAGCCACCTGCTACCATTTTGGTGTCAGCCAACCATTTATGGAGCTACCAGGAAATAAGTAAAATATGCTAAATACCATAGCTTTTTATTTGACACAGTTCTGTGTCTGCTGGGAGCTGCAGTGCCCAATAGATGCCTCAGAGCATTCGGATGTCTACACAATTAGGCTTTTACAGGTTAATGCAGAAAATATTTCAAAGTGGTTGTAAGCCCTTACATATACCCAGTGAAGTGGCTGGGCTCAGGTGATACACAGAGATGAAACAAATTGTCCTACATAAGCTGTACCTGTTTATCTGCAGTCTTCTTTTCTTTACATCCATTCAAAGCCCATAATTTATAAAGCTTGTCTGAGCTGCCAGAAAGCAGGGGGTGGAGAACTAAAACTACATGCTGCAGAGGTCAGTGAGGAGCGCTCTGAGAGCTGATTAGAAGAAAGAGACACACATACCTTGACACAGCACACAGAAACAGATCTGAGGCTTTCAATCAAAGGCTGTGTTTTGAAGCTCCCTCCTGTAACAATTGGGCACAATAGAAACATGTAAGCTGTGCGCGACAGCCATCTTGTTAAGGTCTCAGAATTTTGGTTTCATGAGAAGTGTTCCTATTCTTCCCCCTACCCTTCTGCAAATTATGGAATTTGTACCTGTAACTTGTAACGAACTTCAAAAGAGCCTCTTAACTTAATTAAAACACAATAGACCCAAGAGCCTAGGCCTGGATGGCAGCTGTAAACAGCTAATTAGTCTTGGCAGGATGTCTGTTTTCCAGGAACCATGAAAAACACTTTCCTCTGCCCTATCGTAAACCAATAATAACTCAGTCAAGCAGTCACACATGACCTGTAAGGCCATTAGAGCTCTAGGAATGTAGAGCATGCCATAAAATGTCTATTCTATATGTAACAATTCCACGTACAATTCATAGAATTCCACAGGAACTGTGCACATTAATATTAGGTATATATTTGAATAGGGAATATCATACTGAACAAATAAAGATCATACATGACTATGTTAGCACATAGGAAAGGGGATAAAACAGTCTCAAAGGTATGCTGTGTTTGGTATCCCTGGGTTTGAAATATAATTCTGAACCATAATCTGCCATTTGCTAGAATACCACCTGCACATATTGGCTGTTGTTAATATTAGTATGAAACTGTAGTTGGGACTTGGTTATAAATGTGGTGACCTCCCAACACCCATCCCTTAAACTGGATTATTAGTCAGTTGGTCTCTGTCCACACCCCCTTGATATCATAGAAAAGGACTTAAAGGGCTTGTGAAGAGTGAGCTCTCGTTTAACATCAACAAAGAAACATCTTAATGGACTCGAAAGCCAAGGCAACATTTTTGCTCGGACAATTGGACTCTGCTAAAACCAAGGACTTTGCAAGTATTCTGCCTTCTTAACTCCTTTCTTATATGTATCTGTTGTTTTGTTTATTTTTGTAACATCTTTTTCTGTTTTAACCATTTTGACCTTTTTAGTAATAAACCCTATTTTGAAAAGTGTTGAAACTGTCTCTAAAGCTTTTAATGCAAACTAAAGCATCCCTGTTTCTTGAAGAGCGCTACTGTATGTAATAATCCTCTGAATATACTGAATGTTCTTGCTAACATTGTGAAGGGTCAGTTGGCCCAAAGCTATCTGGTGGCAGTTTGAAGGGTTAATTGCGTAATTAATTAACCCAGTGACAATCGCTCTCAGGCTGCTGGCACATAGATTGTGGTCCTGCAAGCTGGAAAATCTTTGTGCAGGGTGCAGCTGAGAGTGGCATTGTTATGCAAGTGACTGCACGGTGTGAGATTGGCTAGTCCTTTGTCACGAGTTGGTGAGAAGGGCATGGGTAGGGCACCGCGTTGTGCCACACCTCCTCTGTCACCTTTCTTCTCTTCATGACAGGAAAACTTTTCAGAAGAGAAATGGGGCAGCAGACAGAAATGACAATTAATGCTCTGGATAGAGACAAGAACACACAAATGGAAATGTTTTATTCATGTCTGAGGTTTACAACCACTTTATTTATTACAGGTGCTTATATAGCGCCTTCAGTTTACACAGTGCTTTACACATATATTGCAATCTAAGGTCCTTAACTCACATTCCTAAACACCCTAGGGCCAGTTTAGATGGGAGCCAATTAACTTACCAGTATGTCCTTGGATTGTGGCAGGAAACCGGAGTACCTGTAGGAAACCCATGCAGGCACAGGGAGAACATGCTTACTCCATGCAGATAGAGCCATGGTTTAAATTCAGACCAATAACTCTAGTGCTGCTAGGTAGAAGTGCTAACTGCTTAGCCACTGTGTTGTCCTAAATGTACACTATATTGCCAAAAGTATTGGGACAGCCCTCCAAAGCATTGGATTCAGGTGTTCCAATCACCTCCATGGCCACAGGTGTATAAAATCAAGCACCTAGGCATGCAGACTGCTTCTGCAAACATTTGTGAAAGAATGGGTCGCTCTCAGGAGCTCAGTGAATTCAAGCAGGGTACTGTGATAAGTTGCCACCTTTGCAATCAGTCCATCCGTGAAATTTCCTTGCTACTAAATATTCCACGGTTACGTTAGTGATATTATAACAAGGTTGAAGCAACTGGGAACAACAGCAACTCAGCCATGAAGTGGTAGGCCACGTAAAATGACAGAGTGGGGTCAGCGCATGCTGAAGCGCACAGTGTGCAGAAGTCACCAACTGTCTGCAGAGTCAATAGCTAAAGACCTCCAAGCTTCATGTGGCCTTCAGATTAGCATTACATCAGTGTGTAGAGAGCTTCATGGAATGGGTTTCCAAGGCTGAGTAGCTGCACCCAAGCCTTACATCACCAAGTGCAATGCAAAGCATCGGTGCAGAGGTGTAAAGCACACCGCCACTGGACTCCGGAGCAATGGAGATGTGTTCTCTGTTATCACGCTTCGAATCACGCTTCTCTGTCTGACAATCTGATAGTTGTGTCTGGGTTTGGCGGTTGCCAGGAGAACGATACTTACTTGGCTGCACTGTGCCAAGTGTAAAGTTTGGTGGAAGGGGGATTATGGTGCAGGGTTGTTTTCCTGGGGTTGGGCTTGGCCCCTTAGTTCCAGTAAAAGGAACTCTTAAAGCATCAGTATACCAAGACATTTGGACAATTTCATGCTCCCAACTTTGTTGGCCCCTTCCTGTTCAAACATGACTGCGCACCAGTGCACAAAGCAAGGTCCATAAAGACATGGATGAGCGCGTTTGGGGTGGAGGAACTTGACTGGCCTGCACAGAGTCCTGACCTCAACCCTATAGAACACCTTTGGGATGAGCAGAGACTGCGAGCCAAGCTTTCTCATCCGACATCCCTGCCTGATCTCACAAATATGCTTCTGGAAGAATGGTCAAACATTCCCATAGACACATTTCTAAACCTTGTGGACAGCCTTCCCAGAAGATTTGAAGCTGTTATAGCTGCAAAGGGTGGGACAGCTCAATATTGAAACCTACGGACTAAGACTGGGATGCCATTAAAGTTCATATTCGTGTAAAGGCAGGTGTCTCAATACTTTTGGCAATATAGTGTATGTGTAATCCTATAAGAAAATTTTTATTGAAATAAAAAACAAGGGTTATTTTTAACAAGCAAATCTGAAAACTGCTATTATAGACATATTTTCTTTTCACATTACTTGAAATTAATTTTTGTTTTCTGCTTAGTAAATCATGAACTTCTATATGAAAGCAATTTTAGCTGTATCACTTTTATCATTGAATCATTGTAGAAAGGATACTTTTTGACATGACTTTCTTCCACCTTTTGAAGTTCACTTTAAAGGCCAGCGACAAAGGTGAAAGGAAGTTTAACTAGTTTAAGACTTTGATAGCCTACTAGTCATGCTTGTGTCTACAGTTAGATTTACTGGGGTCTACGTTCAAAAACTGATTCGACTTACTCGTATTGTTCCCTAATCCACAGGCATCAGTGATCCCAGCAGGGCAGTATTGGAAATATAGTGCTCTTAATGTTAAGTTCAGTTAAGCAACAGGGAATACTGTATGGATGACAAAAAAAGGCTTGCCTTTTGTGATTTTAATTGTGGGAGTTCAAGACACAGACTCCCTTCACAGCTATAAAAGAACACCTTTATTGTGTGTGGTTCTGGCTGTCCAAAGACTCAGAAAACAATAGAAAGATTATTACATTGAACACAAAGTATACCTTTTATTTTATGTAGGACTTTGCGTTATGTAACTGCTTGGCAAATGATTAGATCTCCAACCAGGTATTTGCCTAATTACTTTTCCAGCAATAGCAGCGAATGCTGAGGTTGTCAAGATTTTAAGTAAAATTAAAAAAAAACTATATAAAAAAATAAAACCTGAGGGTGTAAAACTGAACAAAGGACACACAGTATATACCACTTTTCTGATTTTATATGTGGCTATAACAAGCAAGTGTAACCATTAAAGCTATATTGAGAAGGGACTAAAGGAATCAAAAAACCTCCCAACCAAATCAGTAATTAGCAAAGTAGAGCCATTTAAGAACAAAAAAAATATATATGTCTCATTCCTTCACATATCCCAAAAATAGGAAGATTATTCTTCATTTTAGGACAGTATACAGAGCCATGAAAAACATTTTTTAATGCCCCAATCAGCCATATGCATATCCAGAAATACTTGTGTATAGTCCAGATATAGGCTAATATTACAGAGACATTTCTTCTAAAACACATACAGCAGTTTCAGTCTTTTTGGCTATCATTAGTGCAGTGTATGGAATCCATGGGTTGTGTAGACTAGGACTTGTGACTCAACAAGCAAGTATAACCAATGAAGGTAATACTTTATTAACCTGTCACCTACCTTGTACAACAGGCATATCCAGGCACCTTCACCTCCCTGGAAGCCCTTACACCCTGCTATGCAAATAGCAATCATCTTACCTTAGTGATAAGTCCCTACTGCTGACACCCACATTCTGTGCCTTACTATTGACCCATTACTGTGATGGCTGGATTTACTAATCAACCGGAAGCCACAAGAGGCAGGAGAGATAGACTAGATCTTCACACCATGGTAGCTCGGTGGCTATTTGTATAAAAGCGGGGCTTGGGGGCTTCAATGGGCTCTAGAGGAAAATTGAATTGATGTGGAGGCTTTAGGATGTGTCTGATAAGCAATTTAGGTGCCAATTTACTAAGTATATTGTGTCCACAGGTCCACTCTAGGATCAGAAGAGTTGTGTCCTTGCAATCCATGCAAATGACAAAATTTCTGGATACTGACATCAAACTCAAATGGTTATTTGAGTAAGGCTCGGTTCACACAGCCGCGACTTGGGTCCAACTTGTGAAACCCCAAGTTGCATGACATGTGAAATCCCATGTTGGTCAATGAGAGTTGTCTTAATTAGCACTACTGAAATCACTCTGACTTTAGAAAAGGTGCCTGTACTACTTCAAGGCGACTTCTATCCAACTTGTGCCCACAGACTTTAATGGAAGTCGCCTCCAGTTCGAATCCTCATCTATATTGATGTGATTTGGATCCAACATTACAGGAAGATTACCCAGGCATTCCCTGAAAGTTGCTTCAGAGTTGCTTTAGAGCCACTTCAAAGTCTCTTCAAAATAGTACAGAGTTGCTTCAAAGTCACTTCGAAGTAGTGCTCAAGTCGCCTGGCAAAGTCACACTGTAAAGTCACGCAACTTTCAGGTCGCAGTAGTGTAAACTGAGACTTAAAGCGGAGTTCCGCTCACCCTGTCTAAAAATAAAGGTCAGCAGCTACAAAAACTGTAGCTGCTGACTTTTAAAAAACAGCCATTTACCTGTCCCTCGGTCCCGCGGTGTGTACCGCGCAGCCCGTTTCAACGGCCGGCATCTTCAGTGTGGGCACCCGGCTGTGACAGCTTGCGGCTTGACAGCTGGGTACCCACTGCGCGAGTAGCACTGCGCTTCATAAATGGTCCTGTAGTCTTCTGGGACCTGTCATGTGTCCCAAAAGACTACAGGGAGGGAGGGAGGGTTGGACACCTAGGCGATCAGACCGAAAGTGGGAGCGGGTACCTGTCAAATTCGGGTACCCGCTCCCCCGCCCCCCAAAGGTGCCAATCCTAAATGGGGAGTGGGGGAGCAGTCCTTAAAGCGGAACTTCCCCTTTTGTGTGGAGCTCCGCTTTCAGGATACAACCCAGTAGGTTACAGTGTGTTTATACTTACAGAATGTGTTTTATATACTAAGGTGAATTTGAAGGTATATTCCAAGCTTTTTCAGCTATAAGCTTCAGAAGATGGTCCTTGCTCTCAATATTGCTATTTTTTCAGTAAATATGCATGTGTTTTTTAAATCATATACAGGTAATATAACTACATCAGCAGGATATAATTTAAGTTTCCAGGATGGTCTGAATATTTAGCATGTAATTTTCTGTATCATAACAGATATTTTGTTAAATGTCTCCACAAGCATGGATCTATGTGATTATGTAGCCTGTAGTTGTAATATTTTACAGTAGTCTTTATTTTTATTTTTTTATTTTGATAGTTTTTTTCTTTTTATGGTGGGGTGGTGGGTGGTTGTGTTGGGGTGTTTGTTTTTTAAAGTATATGTGAACCCTTACCTTGTAACACAACCCACTTAGTTTAAAATAGAAATGAAAGGCACATTTGTGTATGCATATAAAAAACATGCTATATTTTCCCCCTTTTTATAAGTGATTGCATACTCTCTGTTTTCAGCTGCGTAAGAATCTTAGCTGGTGGAGAAGAAACAGGAGCACACTGATCTTCCCAGTAAATGGCTGTTTGGGGGGGCTGCCATGTCTGATCATTGGAGGAGAGCAGGATGAGTTCTCAGCACAGCTAGAAAACTAACCATACTGTGCTCTCATGCCTAGTTTGGTCAGTTTTTAATGCCAAAGGGACTGGCAGAACCAGGGATTTCACACAAAGGAAGCTATACAAAGAGAACAGGTCTTTAAGTCTTTAAGGCAGGGCAAAAGGAGAAGCTGCCCTGAGCCCAATCATTTTTGTGGGGCCCAAAGCAGCCTATATTTACCAATTGTCCTGGTTTACATACCCTTGTTCCTTGAAGCCTTCCTCCTGCACTGTTTTCTCAGTGTGAAGTACTGTCACTTATATTGCCCAGCTCTGCCCTACTGCAGATGATCCATGTCATCAAGTCAGGATTCACATGTAAATAACCATCCCTGATATGTAAATAGTGACGGCATTCACATGTAAATAGTGGTGGCATTCATATGTAAAGAACTGTGGCATTCCTATGCCCCTCTGAGGTTCCATCCACCATTTTCTCTACTGAATGCTGCCTGCTGGGGAGGTAAACAGGGGCATGCATGAATGTCCTGCCTGCAACTGTGGTCATTGAGCCTACCAAAACCTGTTCTACAAAGGTCTGCAAAGTGGTGTGAGTGGGGTGTGCAGAGTTAGGCAGAGAAGGAATTACAGTTTGGGGTGCACAGGTGAGCAAGGAGGGGATGTACAGAGGTAAGGAAGGTGGGTGCATAGATGAGCAGAGCAGAAATGTTGCGTTAAGATAGAGGGGTTGGAGTGAAGAGGTTGGGGGAGGTTTAGCGTACAGAGGTTATGAATCAGTGAGTCTTAATGATGTGCTTTAACCTCTAGCAACCAATTAATGAGTTGAAATAATGTGCTATAACCTCTAGCAATCAATCAATCAGTGAGCTGTAATAATGTGCTGTAACCTTTAGCAACCGATAAGTAAGTGGTAATGGTGCACAGTAACCTATAGCAACCAATCAGTAAGCGGTAATAATGCACAGTAACCTTTAGCAACTAATAAGTAAGTGGTAATGATGTATAGTAACCTATAGCAACTAATTAGTGAGCAATAATGATGTACAGTAACCTGTAGCAACCAATCAGTGAGTGATATGGATGTGCAGTAACCTCTTGCAACCAATCAGTGAGTCGTAGTGTGTGCTGTAACCTCTAGCCACCAATCAGGGAGCAGTAATAATATGCTGTAAACTCTAGCAACAAGTCCCAATTATTGCCTGATCTACTGCAGTAAACTGATTTTGAGTCTATCTGCTATTTATTGTTTGTCTCAGAGCAGGTAGAGAGCGAAACTACATGAGGGGAGGGGTCAAGAAAATGTTTGCCCAGGGTCCAATTAAGATTAAAGATGGCCCTGACAACAGGATACATTTTCATACAAGAACATGGTACAGCAGGCACACATCAGGAATGTGACCTTTTGGGTTAACATTTTCTTTATAGAGGATACAATTTGGACAATTTGATGAATAGTTTTATGCTTTGTTTCTAGAACTCCATTTGAAATTATTAGCTTTTCTTTACACCTAAACTGCATGGCTTTCCATTTTTAAACTAACAAAAACACAAAGACAGGAAATGCAGAACTTCTCTTATTTGCTCCCTTTTGGTCTGTTATACCATTGAAATAGCTTTATTATATCAGTTCAATAAGTGCACAGAATACCAGTTAATCCAGCCAGAAATCGAGTCCTGCTTTTGTTGCACTTTTATCAGTTAGCATTCTTTCCAGCTCTCCTTGTGTACTACAGAACAACTACCCCATGTTATAGAGAAGAAGAGGCGATGTATTCTGTAGTCCTAAAACATTTCCTGTTCTAGGAGGGCAAAGCTGGTACAGCAAATACAGTTAAGTGAGTGATCATTGTCACCCCAGGACAGAAAGATAAAAAAAAAACTAGAAAAGGAAGCAAATAGAGCCACCACATCTGAGGACCTGCAAGTCGCAATATATTATATTTTTGTTCCTAGGTATAGTTATTGTAAGGTTTAGGTACTCTTTAACAATTGTTGAAATAAGATACCAATAATTTAAAAAGTGCAATTGATTTAACTAGCACATAGAACTACACACTTTGCAGTCATGCAAAATAACTGTGTAGAACTGCAAAGCAGAAAGCAGAGCCTGTGTATGTTATCAACATCTATGGCAGATCCCTTGTACATATACATGTAATAACACATTATACATAGAAAGAAGGTTTTTGGAAACATTAAAGGACATCAATGACATTATGTACTTTAAAGTGAAAAAAAACTATACATCCACTTTAATGTGGTAATAAACCCAAAACTAAAAATGCAATATATTGCAGCTTACCAAGCATTAGGTGTTGTGGCTGCATTATTTGTCTTCTCTTATGCCTTTTTTTCCCTGTTTTCACCTGGTAATCTGGCCAATCACCCACCCCCTCTTTAGAGTGCTCCCACTCTGGATGAAGGAGCACAGGGGGCACCTTTAGACAAAAGCTTTGTCAGTCTGGTGGGGAGGGGAGTGTTATATGTATTAACAGATCAAAATAAATTAACAACCTGATGTCAAACTCCAGCTAATACCTTATAAGCAATTGCAGCATTTTTGTTTCTTTTTAGAATAATGGTTTTAAATAAATATATGGTGAACTTGGGAAAATGCCCCTGTCTGTGTTGAATGGTTTGTCTCATCCCTGTAACTGATACATTCTGCTGGAGAACTTGTTCTTTTGAAAAACAACTGACTTACTGGCAAGATCACAAGATGAGGAAAGCCTTAAACAGAAAATGAATGCAGCCATTTCATCTGCAAATTCATAAGCAGAAATATAATAAATGTTACCGCTTGAGTTTAATACCAATTTACATTTGAAATATTTTCAAATAATTATCATTGCAGTTTTATAAGTTTTTATAATTCCCATGCTCAGAGTTAACTCCACTGTATCTACTATGTAAGATATTTTGCTTCAGCTAGGGAAGTAATATGCAGCTTAACTCATAAGCTTTTTTTCTTTTTTCTTTATCTAAAAAACCTTTGACCAAGTCAAATTGTTTTTGGGATTTTCATAATGGACAGTTGATTGTCCAAATCTTAACAAATACTGCTTTTAAAAAAAGTCAGCACTATTTAATTCATGGTTCTAGTTAACCATGTCATATTCCAAAGGGAGAAAACTGATGTGTTATGTAATTTGTTAGAAAGATTGCATGTAGAAGTATCCAAAATTGTATGTTCTATTTTTCCTAATTGCTATTAGTCAAATAAAAAACTAAGTGAAGACTGATGGGATTCTTGAATGCATAAATAATATGAAATAATGCATATAGTAAACTTACAACTGGTTTCTATGCAGGTAACTTTTCATTCCATAGTGACAGAGCATAACAGGAAAGTTATAACATTTAATCCTTGAATTCTTTTCCACATGTAAGTATGCCCTAGGATGCACCTTGGCTCATGGATTATCATTGCTCCATTTTCCTCAACAGACTGAGTCAACCCTGGAGGTTACTCTTGCTCATCAAATGTCTAGGGTAAAACAACACGAGAAGATTGCAAGAAAGGTAAATTGTTCTTGCTAAAAGCAAAAGGATAATGTGATATACTAAGAGACCAGTTTTGTTCTTAACGGGTCCCAAACCCAACATTAAGAAAATACTTTTGTTCTCAGTTGATTGACTTTGATAGGGTAGATGTGTTAAATTTCTTAATGCACACATTCTTCTTTAAAGTGAGTTTTTTTTTCTAGTTACATCAGAGTACCAAACCCACTTGGGAATTTAAGATGCAGTCAACGGATAATGAAGTGCAAGACATTATCTTACAATTTCTGTTATTTAGCAGTAATACTATTATAAAATTTTTCTTATCACTTCAACCCGGCTTATGATGACATTTAATGAAGTAACAGGTTTCAAAAGTGTTAAGGGGCTTGATCCAGTTGCCACACACCCGATAACCTTATGTGCTCATAGATGAAGGCTATCAAACAGGTTAAAGGAAAGGTTAATTGTTACAGAGTAAAGACAGCAATAATCATTTGATGATTATTGCATGATCCAGCTGATTTTGGCTGCATCAAGCAAAAACAATTAAATATGCGGCTACATTTAGAGAAGGCCTACCCCATAAATTGTGCTTGAGAAAAGAATCTCCTGGAGCTTTCTGAAACAAAATACAAAATAATCTGACTTCGCTTCTCTCCTCATTGTGTAAATATTTACTATCAGGTGATATAAGTATACATATCAATGCTTGCACTGAAACAAATGGTCATTGGTTGGATTGTACCTGTATGTATGACAACCATCTAATATCATACCTAAATGCTACATGTAATGTAATTTCAATCTCCAAAATCACATGTAAAATTTAACATTTGAACTTCATAAGTAATTGTAATATTTTTACAGCAACTTTAATTCAAATAATTCTGCCAGAAATTACTCTTATAGGGTGATAACACTGAGACCGGAATTGTTCTTCACAAACAAACAAAAGATTTCCCAGCACACTTACCAGCCAGACTACAAAACAACCAAATTGACCCTTTCTAAGAATTCATGTTAAAAACAGAGGGTTAAAAAAAAACAAAAAAAACAGAGGGTTTTGTTTGCACACATTTGCAAATGTATGTGTAAGCTGCAGTGTTTGTGACAATGCTCCTCTATATACTGCGGTCCTAGCTCTAGAATTTTCAGTCTCTTAATTTGTAGTACAAATAGCAGTGGATAGATTAAAGGCAGGTGTGCCTGGAGGGAGCCCACCTCTATTTGAAAGTACAGGGATGCACGTGACACCAGAGGCAGCTCTTTAATTAGAAAAATTAGGCAGTCACCTAGGGCCTCGCGCTCACAGGGGCCTCCTGGCTGCCTAATTTTCTTGATGAAGGGAGGGGAGAGTCCAAAATCAAGAAGAAGGATGGCACTGCTTGTGGATGTGTGAGACCAAACTGGATATGATGGACTGCCTAACCTTCCCATCTCTATCACTGGCTGCACGGAGGGAGAACTGGGGTGAGTCATTGCCCTGTATTCTGCACATCCCACAGATAGGCGTGCCAGAGCTCTTACAGGTGGGTGTGGCCAGCAGAGGGAAAACCATCTACCTGGACCAATGAGCTGCAAGCTGTACAATTGACTGGCTGGTGAAGACCCCCCCCCCCCACATGTGTTGTGTGTTGTAGTTTCACCCCAGCAGTCAGGGTGCCAGCAGTGACAGCAGTGGGGTGAGTCTGATGTTAGGGAGGATAATATTTTTTGCAAACTGACACATGACTGCTTTGTCCATCACTCAACCCCTTATACAAACAAATCCACTTCCATGTGACTGGGCCAGCTCTTGGAGCCTGCACACACCCGGAGACATCACAGATTATCCCAGAATACACACAGGAGTGCAGAACAAAAAGCCTCCTCTCATTTCTCTCTCTCTTTACCTCCTCTCTATCTCCACCCTCTCTCTCTCCCCCCTCTCCTCTCTCCTTCTTCTCCCCCCTCCCCGCTCTTTCTTTCCCCCTTCTTTCCCCCTCACCTCTCTCCCCCCTCTCTTTCCCCCCCCTCTCTCTCCCCCCCACACTCTCTCCTCTCCACCCCCTCACCCCCCCCCACTCTCTCTTCCCACGCTTTCTCTCCTCTCTCCCCCCTCCCTTCTTTATGATTCAGTACAGCTTTCAGTGATGTCATAGCATAGTAAAGCATGTATCCTACATTAACTGTCTGATGACTACAAATAATATATGGCTGTGGATGATGTTTGGTGTACATTTACAGCCAAGTTGTGGGCCATGGTGAGTAATGTATTCATACACTATTACACTGACCACACTGCTTGATTCTGAAGCTTGGCAGGAGCAGACAGGAGGATGCTGGCAATTTTTTCATTTTTCTCTATACTGGTTTGCCTTTTCCTTACACTTCAGTACAAAGAAAATCAGCACCAGGTGCTGTTCTGTAATTAGGAACACTGACCATAGTCAATGCATTGGTTGTGTCCACAGCAGGAATGGGGCATAGGTTTAGGAAAATAGATGATGGATCTATGGCCTTTATTAGGTAATGTGAAATGTAGGCATAACAAAGAGCTTTCTAGTAAGTGGCGATCACTGTACAGAGGGAGCTTGTGTTGCAGTGCCTATCTTGGTGTGATATGATCCAATAACATGCTGGAATCCTTGAGGACTGACCATGGGGGAATTTCCATCAGTTCATCCCACATGGAAGAAAAATATATTTGAAATATGTTTTAAAATATTCTTTCCAAATATATTGACATATATTTGAACTGCTACAATTTTGTCCATATTCAATATATTTCAAAATATATTTCAATAAATATATATACTGCATGTTGACATGCGCTTTTACTACAAAATATATGAAAAATATTTTTAACAATACTTTTAAAATATACTGTATGTCTTTAAAAATACAAATCTACATTTTTGGAATGCATATATGTAAAAATATATGTTAAAATTACTTTTTTATATGTTAAAAAAAAAAATCTGAAGAATATATTTTAAAAAAATATATTGCCCCATCCCCGTATGCTGACCCTGCTTCTCCTGGTCACCCTCTTCCAGTGTCCCAACCTGCTCTCTCTACCTCCTGTTTGCCATTTTTTCTCCACCAGTCTAGCCTCAGCTGCCATTGCACCAGTCACCCCCACCTACCCATACCCCATTCCTTGCACCACCCCACTGACCTTGCTCACCTCCCCCATTTTGTATCTGTCACTCCACTGCCCAGCTCCCTCTGCCTATATTGGCCATACTTCTCCTGGTCGCCCTCTCTCTTCCAGTGCCCCTTCCTCCCAGTAACTCCCAACATTTCCTGTTTACTGACCAGCTTCTCCTGCTCACCCCCTTTCCAGTGTCCCCCATCCTGTTCCCTTCCTGTTTGCCAATCACCCCCCACTGGTCCTTACTTGGCTTCCATCCCACTAGTCACCCCCCTGCATAGACCCCTTCCTACCAGTGTCCTCACCTCCCCTTATACAGTTCCTGCTTCTCCTGTTGCCTATGTACATGGTGATTGCACCACACGTGTGAGGTATCGCCGCAAACATCAGAGTGAGAGCAATAATTCTAGCACCAGACCTCTTGTGTAACTTTCAACTGGTAGCCTGTAAAGTGTCACCTTTGGATGATTGAAAACCACTGCATTAAAGTGCATTTTTCCAAAATTTTTGCATTTTCAAACTGGCTGGGCAAATATAGTGTGCAAAAAACCACCATTTTATTCCCCAGGGCCTCTTCTTCAAAAGATAGGATGTTTGGGGAACCTTAGTCATTTTTTTGACCAAAAAAAGGGGAATTTTGAAAGGCATGTAAGAAATGTCAGAAGTTGCCTAAATAGTACAAGATGAGGCCCCTGTAGTTTAAACTTCACCAGAAGCAGTTTTAATGGTGGTGCAGGTGGTAAAGCACCAGGTTGTAAAGCATGAGATCATGAGTTTGAATCCCCATACCAGTGAGTTGGCTGGTATGTAGTAGGAAACTATTAGTTTTCTGTTGTGCGTAGTGTCAGGCCATGGTCATTTGCATTTTAAAATATCTTGTAATGGAAATATTTGCAAAAACCCCCATTTTATTTTCCATGGCCTCTGATTACACAAATTGTGATGTTTGGGGGCTTTTCTATGAAATTGTTTGGCTCCCAAAAAATGCTGATTTTGACATGGCCAGTGGCTAAGGTTAAATAGGCGATCTCCAAAGTACAGGATAAGGCCTGTGCATTTTGGACATCTTCAGAAGCACCTCTGACAGTGGCTCAGGTAGTAAAGTAACAGGCTTCCAAGTGTGAGGTTGTGAGCGCAAATCCCTGCACCAGCAAGTTGTAATTTTATAGAGGGAAACAATAGGGACTTCATTGAGAGCAGCATCAATGGTCACGCAAGGTGAGTGGGTGATGATGTGAAATTGGCAGCAGAGGGAGACAAATGATGTGGCTGGGATTAAGGTTAGAGAGATGTAGGAAGGGGGTGGAGCTTGATGTCAGATGTGGGAGCAGCCTGGTAGGATGGGTTAAAGGGACTAGGGGCAAATTAGAGGAACTAGGTGAAAGGGTTAAATAGGGGAACCCAGTTCAGTGGAGGAGGCAAGGGTGCATGTCTAAGGAAATGTAAGTTCTATGGGAGTTGGGGGTAGGTGTGTTGTCTGTAAGGTGAAGATGCATGTTCGGCAGGAAAATAGGTGAGTGGAGCCTGGCTCAGGCTAGTGTGTGGGGGAAGGTGTGCATAGGGTGGAGGTGTGCATAGAGGGGGTTGGAAGAGCCTGAATTAGGAGCAGGGAGAAAGTGAAGGGGGAGGAGAAAAAGTAGGGAATGTGGTAAGTAAGGGGGATGAAGGATTAAACAGGAATCCAAACAAGTTGGCAGTGCAGACAAAGGGTGCAAGTCTAAGGGAAGGTACCCACATTGAAGAAAAATATATTTATATATAATATATTTGAAATGCGTATTTACTACAAAATATATTAAAAATACATTTCAAATATACTGTATGTCTTTAAAAATACAAATCTACATTTATATATCAAATATATTTTCTTTTAACATATAAAAAAGTCATTTTAACATATATTTTTTACATATATTTGTAAATGTATTCCAAAAATGTAGATTTGTATTTTTAAAGACATACAGTATATTTGAAATGTATTTTTAAAAATATTTTTCATATATTTTGTATTAAAAACGTATTTCAACATGCAGTATATATATATATTTATTGAAATATATTTTGAAATGTATTGACTATGGCCAAAATTGGAGCTATTCAAATATATTTTAATATATTTGGGAAGAATATTTTAAAAATATATTTCAAATATATTTTTCTTCCACATGGGATTTTACACTGTACAGTGCAATTTATTATCTGCACGACACCCAGAAAAAGCACAATGGGAGCTGACGACATCCAGTGCATCCCAGCACTCAAGTCATTCAACTGTACAAAAAATTGGCATCCAACCTATAATTAGCCTTTGCAGTAAGGTGCACCAGGCTTACCAAATGAAAATAAAGGAAAGAAAGCCTAAAAAATTAAAATACAGCCATCACATCTAACAACTTGTAGGCTACAATATAATAAATGTTTGTTTTTGGATTTAAGACCACTTTAACAAACATTTTTGTTTTGTGAATACATCCCTCTATCATATCATTGTTATATGGGAAAATAGTATTTATTTATGTAAATTTACAGTAATCTATTTGCCTGAAAAAATACACATTTTCAATTGTTCCTATTGTGTTAGTGGAGCTCTTGACCAAACACTAGATCCAAGTTTTGACAATAAGAATACTCCATAGTTTGATCTTTTGACATAGTTGACCATAGCTGGCATATGTAGTACTGTGCTGCCTTCTATGTTCTTAGGCAGAAAACCCTCCCTCGTAGAAATCAATATAGGAAGGAAATGAAAAGGGCTGCACCCATGTGGGAATGGCTACAAATTTTTGAGTTAAAAGACTGGCAGCATAAGCTGAAAGAGATTGCTAAAAACAATGGGTATGATAAAGACTGTAATAGGAAACTGAACAGTGTATGGAGAAGTATAACACAAAGAAAATCAGCGAGCGCTAACACAAAAAGCAGCTAAATGCACCAAAAAAGGAACTACAAGTACTCTCAATAAAATCAAATGTACCAAAGAAAAGGTGCAGCTCATAAAGTAATCAATATCCGAAATTCATCTAAAGCATCATAATCCTCAATCAGATTAAAATCATAATCATCAGAAAGGAAGTAAAAGTAAACATATACAGTCATGGCCGAAATTGTTGGCACCCTTGATATTTCTCCAGGAAATCATGTATTTCTCACGAAACGTATTGCATTAACACATGTTTTGCTATACACATGTTTATTCCCTTTGTGTGTATTGGGACAAAACAAAAAAAGGGAGGAAAGAAAGCAAATTCGACATAATGTCACACAAACCTCCAAAAATGGGCTGGACAAAAGTATTGGCACCCTTTCACAACTGCGGATAAATAAGAATGTTACAAGCATGTGATGCTCCTGTAAACTCACCTGGGGCAAGTAACAGGTGTGGGCAATATAGAAATCACACCTGAAAGCAGATAAAAAGGAGAGACGTTCACTTAACCTTTGCATTGTGTGTCTGTCTGTGCCACACTAAGCATGGACAACAGAAAGAGGAGACGAGAACTGTCTGAGGACCTGAGAACCAAAATTGTGGCAAAATATCAACAATCTCAAGGTTACAAGTCCATCTCCAGAGAACTAGATTTGCCTTTGTCCACAGTGCGCAACATTATCAAGAAGTTTGCAACCCATGGCACTGTAGCTAATCTCCCTGGTCGTGGACGGATGAGGAAAATTGATGAAAGATTGCAACGCAGAATAGTCCGGATGGTGGATAAGCAGCCCCAAACATGTTCCAAAGACATTCAAGCTGTCCTGCAGGCTCAGGGAGCATCAGTGTCAGCGCGAACTATCCGTCGACATTTAAATGAAATGAAACGCTATGGCAGGAGACCCAGGAGGACCCCACTGCTGACACAGAGACATAAAAAAGCAAGACTACAGTTTGCCAAAATGTACTTGAGTAAGCCAAAAGCCTTCTGGGAAAACGTCTTGTGGACAGATGAGACCAAGATAGAGCTTTTCGGTAAAGCACATCATTCTACTGTTTACCGAAAACGGAATGAGGCCTACAAAGAACAAAACACAGTACCTACGGTAAAATATGGTGGAGGTTCAATGATGTTTTGGGGTTGTTTTGCTGCCTCTGGCACTGGGTGCCTTGACTGTGTGCAAGGCATCATGAAATCTGAGGATTACCAAAGGATTTTGGGTCGCACTGTAGGGCCCAGTGTCAGAAAGCTGGGTTTGCGTCCAAGATCCTGGGTCTTCCAGCAGGACAATGACCCCAAACATACGTCAAAAAGCACTCAGAAATGGATGGCAAAGAAGCGCTGGAGAGTTCTGAAGTGGCCAGCAATGAGCCCAGATCTAAATCCCATTGAACACCTGTGGAGAGATCTTAAAATTGCTGTTGGGAAAAGGTGTCCTTCCAATAAGAGAGACCTGGAGCTGTTTGCAAAGGAAGAGTGGTCCAAAATTCCGGGTGAGAGGTGTCAGAAGCTTATTGATGGTTATAGGAAGCGACTGATTTCAGTTATGTTTTCCAAAGGGTGTGCAACCAAATATTAAGTTAAGGGTGCCAATACTTTTGTCCAGCCCATTTTTGGGGTTTTGTGTGACATTATGTCATATTTGCTTTTCTGCCTCTGTTTTATATTTGTTCCAATACATACAAAGGGAATAAACATGTGTATAGCAAAACATGTGTTAATGCAATACCTTTTTTGTGTGAAATACTTGATTTTCAGGAAAAATATCAAGGGTGCCAACAATTTCGGCCATGACTGTATGCAAGATTGAGATTGTTTCTCTTGAATTTTGCCAAAAGACTGAAATGGCGGAAGAAGTTTGTGAATGACCCCAACCGAATATGACTACCTAGAATCCACAAGAAATATCTTTCCACTTCTCTCTCCTTTATACATTGAGTTTCCAATTATTTCTGATGTTACAGGGTTAGTGTATCCAGCACTGACATATTTATATTATAACGTCTGTCCTAAGATCTGTGCACTTGATTTGTAGGCTATACATATCTGTCATGAGATGGCACAGTTTGCTCTAATTGATCCTTTACCTTCATTTATGAGAAATGCAAAAACAATAGTAGGAGCATTGAAAAAATTATGATAAACAACCAAAGAAACCAGCCTAGTAGATCCAACCTCTAAATAAAATGTCAAGTTTGAATGGACAAGCTGACCCTTTAACAAAAATTAACATAGTACTGATGTGTTTCATAACATTTTAAACTAGAAAAGCTACAATTTCTGGGGAAATTGTGTGAAGTGTTCTTGCCTCCACCAGTAGTCTACAACTCACACTCTAGCTTTTGTCACTCTGCTGACTGCTCACACACCTGGGTTCCTATGGCAACTCACTCTACAGCAAGGGCAGAGAAGAGCGGTTAAAAACAAACTGCTCCAACTTGCTCACTTCACTGGTGTTTGCCATCTTCAAACGGTTGTAGTTTAAAAATTATAAATCTTACACCGAAGAGCTTTATATTGTGAGAATCAAAAGACCCAGACCTACATTTTGATGCATAGTATGTCTCTGAAATAAAAATGAAGGCACAGTCGCAGTTTAGAAATTGCCCTTCAAATTTGAGGTGGAGTTTCAATGAATGTCAATGGGCGGCGTGAGTTGCAAACAAATGGTCATATTGTGAAAACTATCAGGACTATGGCTTAGCCGTGGACATTTTTAGTGGAAGCAGAGATAGCTGAACGTTTTGATATTAGATTTGTGTAGGTGAGCTTGAAAATGAGGGAGTGATGGCAGTTTAGAAATCATGTCCTGATTTTTCAGCTCACAATCTAGCTTTTGTCAGCTCCCACTCTAGTTTTGAACATTTCGCCATTCATTTCTTTGGGACCAATTTCACCACAAAAACGCCAATATTTTGTGAACCATTCGGCAAAACGTTCCACAAAGTAATAGCACACCAATCGGGAACAATCCGCACGTTTCTGTATATTAATGTCTATGTAGTGTAAAAACTGTGGGAGGAGTTAGGGTGGTAAATTTGGCTATAATAATAAGAATATATATGTGAGATAACAGTAAGCGGTCTTGCCATGCAAGAACACTTAATAATCTGGAAGTAAAGAAATATAGCCATTTTGTATACTGTAACAAATCTCAAATACTGATTTGTTCAAATTTATAAGTATGTGAACGATGTGATGTTTTATATTTATGTACTTTATAAAATGCTATAAAATTAATCTGAATTGTATAGAAAAATATGTGATTTGCAATGGCCTAATTTTGTAAGTGTGTATACTGACAGGTGATGATAGAATAACAACAAATGCGGCATGTTAAAAACTCACATTTTAAACTGAAAATTCTCAGAAATGGTTCTTATCACCAAGAAACATATACCTGTTTTATCCTTCTCATGTTCAATGTTTTCATGCTTTTGTAGTATTTTCTTCCAGAGGATAAAAAGGTAGATTCTTTTAGAGAGACTTTTTTACAAAGACAAATGTTTATTTTATGAGAATTACTGTCACTTAGGAAGATACATTTTATGCCTTTGAAAACTTGACCTCACAGGGTCTGTTTTCAAAAACAGTGTTTGGTTGTAACTGTAATGAAATATAAGTAAATTATCAGCCAAGAAAAGGTGTTGTAAATAGATGCATCAAGAGAGATACTATTTTTTTAACAAGAATGAGCAGTTGTTAGTGGATGAAGAGAGAGTTTTTTCAATATAAATTACACATTGAAATTAACCATTTTTTGTTCAATTCACACACTATTGTGCTGACAGGATTGTTTATATAAAGTACTGTGTCTAAAACTGAATGAAAGGGGACTTGGGAAAATTGCAAGAAGCACTAAAGAAACATCAGGGGTTTTTTTTGTTTTTCATTATTACCTCATTTGCTGCCTTCTTGGAGTTTATTTATTAAAGGACTTAGCTTAGTGAATAAGAAAAATTCACATTCAGTTGGATCTTTTTTGCACCATGGAATGTAGCAAGTAAGATGCTGACTGCCCAAGAACATCTCTACCCCAGTGGTTTAAAAACAATTAACACCTTTACTTCAATTCATATCAATTTCACCTCAAGTGAATCAAAGGATTGAAGCAACCTCTGAAGACTGCCCAGCAGGAGGGACGAAACTCGTCAGGCGGAGACCATTGGTGACATCATATTGGGTCGGTGGAACGCACATTGGTGCATCACTTCCGGTCTGGCTATTCTGCTCTGAACCTTCTATTTTATTGTGTAATTTAATAAATGGAATCACACTATGTCCCTTCTATTACTTTCTATATGTGAGAGCCAAATACCCCTGTTACCATTGCCACTGAATTGAGACATACTGCTACTGAGACAAGATACTACTATCTAGGAAGACTACAAACCCCAGCGATATCAGGATATCTACATAAGCAATTAAGACTCATATATATTTAGGAGTCAGTAAGTGAGTGGGATCACTTGCAGAGAGAACAGTTTGCACTTTATTTAAAGAGATACTGCACCATCCTTTGCATGAGGAAACACGTGGAGATGGACTAAATGATGTGGTGTTTATATATGTTTTTTCACTTGTATTTATTCACTTTGGCTAGGCAGTGCCTACATAATTTATTTGTTGAATTAAAGGAATAACGTGTCCAGACTTCCTGACACCAAGGATGGCCTTTTGTGATTCCAAAACATTTACATCCCCTATCCTGTTCTTGGACAATTAACATCTGCCTTGACTCATTTTATGATGCATGGATTAAGACTGAATATGACTAACTAGTACTAACTATACCATGACCTGGATAGGTCTCAGACACTTTACAAATTGAACAGCCTCTGCTTCTTTAGTAAATTAACCACACTGAGGGAAGTTTATCAAAACTAGAGCAGACAGAATCTGGAGCAGCTATGCCTGGCAAACAATCAGCTTCTATCTTTTATTTTCAAAACTTAAATGAACAAGCTAAATATAGAAGCTGATTGGTTGCCATGCACAGCTGCTCCAGATTCTGTCTGCTGCAGTTTGTAATAATTCCCCTCATAGTCTTTCTTGTGCACCTAGCCTCTGGCATCATTAGAATCCACAAAGCAAAATGGATTCATTACCTTGAAGGCTGGGACAGTCCTTCACCCATCTTTGTCTGATGTCCATGTGGCGAACTTTCTCTCCCTTTGGCTTTGATCATATGGGGTAAAGAACAGGTGTTTTTTTCTGATTAATAAAGCTTTCCAAAATAATGCTTGTTTTTTACATCAACAATAGAGAATGGTCAAGTACACATTAACAATTCTAGGCATGTTGCATTGATTGTTCTGTTTCTGTGTTGGTAGGCCGGATCAATCTTATTAAAATGATCCTTATGCCACAATTGTTATACATTCTTCATAATTCAACCGAACCGGATATCGTATGTACTCTCCAGCGCCTCAGGATATGCACAGCCAAAAGGGAAGCCAAGGGAACCAGGACAGCAACAACCAAAGGAAATGCTTCAGGGGTGCAGCCCTCAGACGGGGAGATCAGCCACTAGATAGAGAATAAACAGGTGGCGCACACACCTAGTGCATTATCCAAGGTTTATTGAAAGGTATAAAAAGTAAAAACATACTCACAGACGAAGCATGTATCTAAAAAGCATTTGCATAATGATGATGGGCACAACGGCAAGCAAGGTGTTCCAACTGTTAATGCGGTCAAATGGCTGACGCATTTTGGGGACGAATCCCTTTCCTCAGAGTTACTGACCAGCCTGTATGAAGGTCAAGCAGTAAATAACCATGGCTAAATGCCTTGGGAGCAGAGCTCCATGTCCTCTACTTGTTATAAGGCGAGGAGTTGGAGGGGGTTATTTAAAGTGCAATATTTGGTAATTTCTATAAACGCATATACATAAATATATACACATGCAAATACACATATACTATACATAGATACATACATGCACTGAAAGAGAAAGCAAATAAAAAATTAATAAAAAATGTATAAAAAATTAAAAAATATTATATACATGAATGCATCATTTGCAAATGTAAATGTATGTATCTATGTATAGTATACGTGTATATATTTATGTATATGTGTTTATAGAAATTACCAAATATTGCACTTTAAATAACCCCCTTCAACTCCTCGCCTTATAACAAGTAGAGGAGGTGGAGCTTGAAGGAATTAGCCTTTCAGCATTACCATACCGCCATATTGTCTCTTGACCTGAGATCTGCCATTTTAAGATAAGAATCCATTTTGAGATTTATGTCAGTACTTAAAGATGAATTTGTGTTTTAAGACTGTTTCTTACTTTCGATAAGAGTCTGAGGTTCCTCTTTTCCCTTCAGATGTAACTTCCTTTTTTCCTCTACCGAGCACAAGACTGAAAGTCTGCGGTGGGCTTTTTCCTGTTGCAAGAGTATTAATAAACTATAGCCAGCGCTAAAAGGGAAGTTGTCTACTTTCTATATTAATGTTTGACGCATATAATAATAATTAACATAAATGCTAAATGATTGGGCATTACTGACGTATATAATATTCTGATTGGTCAATGCATACCTGTCAATTGATTGGTTCTTATATTTCCATGTATTGTTTTAAGTTTCATATATAAGTTTGAACACGGAAGAATAAATTCAGTTCCTTCTGAGATACCACCTTGTGTCTGTGTGCAATTTCCTGTATCTCAAAGGGGACTCCAGGCCTGTAGACAGACATTGATCAGGGCCAGGGGACTGACGGGAGTCGGTAGCTACAGGAAGGAACGAGAGGAGCCAATTCCTTTCAATTGGGGGCTCGTGTCCGGGATGAGATAATCATCCTTTTCGGTAGGTAAGATTTTTTGTCATTCTGTCAATTAGTCTGTCTTGCCGGAAGGGCTCTGATTAAAATCTCATGCCCTTAGGTAGCACCGGGCTTCGCGTCTAAAGACGCTAGTGGCCAGGCGCAAAGTGCTGTGGGAAGCACAAGGTCTTTTGGAAAAGACCAGGAGCAGTTTTGGGAACTGCACAGTCTCTTATGAGAAGGGGCTGAAAAGAGTTTCTCTGAGAAGAAACCAGGAAAAGTCCGGGGCTGATCAATTCTGTCCTGCAACTCTTTGCTTTTCTTCCTATCGCATAGAAGTATAAGATAATTTGTTTGTGTGACACAAGTGCCCAGTTGGTAAGTGTATGGGCCAGAGGTCACTGAAGGTATTGTCAACTTCCGTTGTAAGACGCACCACCCCTTTAGCTAGGCCTTATTGGCTGATGACCTAGAGAAGGTGATAGCATGGTGACACGGAGTTGGGTGCCTATGTAAATGTCTTGTTCAAATTGTGTTGTAGGCTTATTGTTAGAAAAGTGGGAGTTAGTCAGAGTCAGGATATTATTAGAAGTATTGTATATCCAGGTTATAATCTCCACTTTTGGTCAACCACTAGAGAAAGACCCAATAAATATCTTAAGTCCAGACATTTTTATAAAGTAAATTGTCATTTGGAAGTTGACCCCTGTTTTTTGGGACAGCCTATAGGACAGATTTGTAACACAGACCTTTGTAAGTGTAAAAAAATGGGAAGTGGTCAAAGTAAGGATAAACTCCCTCCCCCAAATGTTGGTGAGACATGTAAAGATTATGTAGCCCGTATCTGTGGGACAGATTACTATCTAGTTAACCCCTGGGTGGATAAATTAGCAGACTGGAGTGAATTCATGGGAAGTGTTGACCCGTTCCCCCGTGATGGGAGCAATGATATTTTTCATATGGATATGATTAGGGGTCTCTGTCTGGGGGATAAACAGGCTTTCCCATGGTATAAGGGAGATCCTGTGTGGGATCAGAAATACATGACCAAAGGTGGACAAAATTGGTTAGAATTTGCCCCTCTCTGGTTTCATAGACAAACTGGGAAACAAAATAAAGCCAAAGCTAGAAATGTAGATGCCACTAAAATACATGCATTAGAGTCAGAAATAGACAGACCCACACACCCTCTCATGCCATTCCCTCCCCCATATGTCCCATCTGTCCCACAGCCCACAAAACTTTATCCATCTCTTACTGAAGAAGATATTGATTTTTTAGCCGGACATTATGCAGTCCAACACCCCACTGCACCTCCAGCACCACCAGCACCAACACTTCCACAGACCCCTCAAATACCTAGTGCTGTTCACATTTCTACCACACAGCCTAGTACAGTTCAAACTCCCGCGCCCTCCCAGGGTGTGGTTCAAAGTCCTACCACACAGGGAGCGACAGGGGGAATAGCTGTTTCTTCAACTACTGAAGCAGATGACTCACTTGTTGATGAATCCGCTAGTTCAGGCTCTCTGCTGTTCAGAGCAGCTAATAGTCTAGGTATAGTGGACATGCTAAGTCCATCACACACACGCCATAATACCCAATATGGTATTGATTCCAATACACAACAGATGCCCTTCATGACAATAGGAGACAATCTATTAAAGAAACCCATTGAGATAGAAGACATAAATAGGATTGTCAAACATTGTCCAAGACCCACTGTTTCTTCAACGGCTACTGTGAGCTATTTGAAGAAAGCATGTAAAGGTAGAAATTACACACAAGAGGATATGCGCCTTATCCTCGATGGAATATTGGGACAAACTTCCCCCTGGAATTGGGGTAATGTTGGGACCATATCCATCCTAGAAGCAGGCAACATTACTGCCACAAATTATAAATTAAACACAGAAGATGGTAGGGACAATATGTGGAGAGAGGTCTCAGAAGAAATGGAACGAGCTTTCCAATCTAGATCCTCCCTCCCTACCGCAGTAGCCTGCAAGCAAAAGTCAGGAGAAACTGTGTTAGATTTTTGGAAAAGATTTAATGAGACATGGACACAAGAGGCAGGACTGACATTGCAAGACACCATGCATAGTCTACTGATTCAGACTTTCCTGTCCAATCTAAAACCCAGTGTCATGTTAACTGTAAAACAGATGATTTCTGAATGGCCCACTTGTACCAGAGAACAATTTCAATTGAAATTGACTGAGAAAGATGCTGCCGGATGTCTAGAGATACCCAAGGCGGTGGCCACTCATTTTCAGGAAGATCCCTTTCCCCACACAAACCCACCGTACAAGAGAAGGGGGGGTTTCAATAACCGAGGCAGAGGCCGGTTTAGGGGAAGAGGGAGGAATAATAGGGGACGGGACACGGGTTGTTTTAACTGTGGGGCTGAGGATCATTGGAGAAATCAATGTCCATATGAAACTCAGGACCACGCCCAGCATAGCCCCTCCCCAGGCCAACCACAAAGGGACCTCCCACAGCAGAATGTGAGGTTTCCTATCTCTTGGCAGACACAATCACAAAATAAATGAAGGTGCCCAGAAGGTGGTATCCCAGCATTCCCGCTTGTCTCTCACTCTTATAAGGAACAACCCCTTGTATACTTGCATATACAGGGCAAATTAACCCCATTCTTGTTGGACTCAGGCGCGACTCGTTCGAGTCTGAGTGAGGATTATTATAAGGGAGAGGTAATGAATGCTGAACCTTCTATGGGAATAAATGGGATACTGACCAAGACTTATAAAACACCGCCTCTTCCAATTTTTGACCCCATACAGGGAATCACTCTGCTAGATCACTCATTCAGAATCATACCCAATTGTCCAGTTAATTTGTTAGGGAGAGACCTCATGGGAGAGTTGAACATCAACTTGAAATCCACAAGGAGAGGTGGTATAGTGGCTCATTCTGCCAAAATGCCAATCATCCCTGCCATGACAATGATTACTAAAGAAGACCCCTCATTTCCTGCTGGAACAATTAATGACAAAGTTTGGGCAAAAAGTGCCTTGGATGTGGGATTCATTTCCTGCACTCCATATAAGGCCACACTGAAACCATGGGCTCAACCTGTGTTTCACAAACAATACCCTTTGTCAAAAGAAAAGGAGGAAGGAATAGCGCCCATGGTGGAACACTTTCTCAAGGAAGGAGTCCTTGAAGAGGTGATTTCACCATACAACAGCCCAATAAATCCAGTTAAGAAGCCGGACGGCTCTTACAGATTTGTGCAGGACCTGAGGGCCATTAATGATCTTGTGATTCCCATTGCCCCAATAGTGCCTGATGTACCAACACTCATTTCCTCCATCCCAGCTGATGCTGAGTTTTTCACAGTGATTGATCTGACAAATGCATTTTTTTCAATCCCTGTTGCCAAGGAGACACGCCCAATTTTTGCGTTTCATTACAGGAGAAAGACCCTTACTTGGTGTAAATTACCGCAAGGGTATGTAGATTCGCCTGTGGTCTACTCTGTTGTCCTCCAGGCTACCTTAAAGCCATGGACTCCTTGCCATGGTTCAGTATTGGTTCAATACGCAGATGATTTGCTTCTCTGTAGTGTTAATCGGGCAGCCAGCCAAGGGGATAGTGTAGATCTCATGAACTGGTTATGTGAATGTGGTCATAAAGTGTCTAAGAAAAAGCTACAATGGTGTCAGAAAACTGTTGAATACCTTGGTTTTGTTCTCACAAAAGGTGAAAGGAAAGTCAGCCACAAAAGAGCTGCGGCTCTTATGGGTCTGCCCCGCCCATTGACCAAGAAAGACATGCTCACCTTTCTTGGTATGATTGGTTACTGCCGCCAATGGATACCTGACTGTTCCTACTATGACAACATTTTGAGACAAGCCACAGGTTCAGAAATGTCAGATCTTGTGAAATGGTCAGATGATATGTGCAATGCTTTTGTGTATCTGAAAAATGCTATGGTAATAGCCCCTGGTCTTGGTCTGCCCGCATATAATCAAATGTTTCATCTGTATGCTAGGGAAAATTGTAAAACTATGGCAGGGGTCCTGGCCCAGGAGCATGGAGGAAAACTCCGCCCTGTTGCTTTTTTCTCAAAAATGGTTCCAGTACAGGTCCAAGGCATGCCTGCGTGTCTCAGAGCACTAGCATCAAGCGCTATGGTGGTCCAAATGGCTACGTCACTCACTCTGGGACATGAGACCACCTTACATACCACCCACAATGTGTCTATTCTACTCAAGAATATACATACCCAACACATGTCAGCCCAGAGACTTAGTGGATATGAGGTTATACTGTTGTCAAACCCTAAGTTGAGAATAAAATATACCTCTCCCACTTCAGGTCCAGCTCCAATTTTAAATGCCTTATTAGGCTTAAAGGGAGAGCAGGATGAAGTTGTTCCACAGCATGATTGCCTGGAATTGATTCATCAGGACACCTCCCCAAGACAGGATATGTCTTCTGTGGCTCTTCCAGAGGCACAGAATGTTTTTGTAGATGGCTCTTGCTCGAGACCCACTGACACTGTTTACCATGCAGGATATGCGGTGGTGCAGTTGCCAGATAAAGTACTTGAAGCAAAACCCATCCCATACCAGTCAGCTCAGGCCGCTGAACTGATAGCCCTTACAAGAGCATGTCAGCTTTTTGAGGGTCAGGATGTAAATATTTACACAGATTCCAGATATGCGTTTGGCGTGTGCCACGATTTTGGAATAATTTGGGAAAAGAGAGGATTTATTGCAGCAGATGGAAAATCCATCTCACATTCATCTCTGGTGAAGGCTTTACTCAAAGCCATACAACTGCCAAGATCCCTTGCTATCCTACACTGTAGGGCACACACAAATGAACAAACTGATATTGCAAAGGGAAATGCTTTAGCTGACAAAGTAGCAAAAGAGGCGGCCCTTACCCAGCCTGCCATGATCCAAATGCCAATGCTCACCCCTGAAATGCCACTGTTGGATCAAACATTGCAGGATTTACAGACATATGCTACCTCAGAAGATATTGAGCAGTGGAATGCAGCTGGTGTGACAAAGAGTCCACAAACTGGACTTTGTGTCACAGAGGGGAGACCATGCATTCCAAAGGCCAGTGCACCTCTGTTCATCTCACAGTATCATGGAGTAGGTCACAGGGGATGGCAGGTTACATGTGAACTGCTGGATAATGATTTTTTCATTCCTGGCCTTCCCTCTTTGGTAAAATCATATGTGTCTAGATGCATTACATGCATAAGGAATAACCCAAACAATCCTCACAAGGCAAGACATGAACACCTGACATACCCATCAACACCTTTTACTCACCTACAGGTAGACTTTACACACATGCCAAAGGAAGGAAAAAGACAAGAATATCTTTTGGTAATTGTGGACATGTTTAGCCGCTGGGTAGAAAGCTTTGTAACCACAAAAGAAGATGCCCAAACTGTAGTGAGGATCCTTACACGGGAAATTATTCCCAGGTGGGGATGTCCACTCCAGATTAATTCTGACAACGGTCCAGCATTTGTGGCCAAGGTATGTCAGGATTTGGTGAAAACACTCAAAATTGAGTGGAAGTTTCACATTCCTTACCACCCTCAGAGCTCAGGTATAGTGGAAAGGATGAATAGGACCCTCAAGGATAAAATTAGGAAGGCTACTGGAGGTACCTTTGCAAACTGGAAGAAAGTATTGCCTGCAGTCTTGGCAGAGGTAAGGATGACTCCTTCTAAAAAGACAGGTTACTCCCCCTTTGAGGTTCTAATGGGTAGGCCCTTTCCCACTCCCTGGGCTAGACAGCCACTCATGGTAGAAAGAGGGGATTTGGAATTGATTCAGGAGGAATATGTGAGAAAACTTATTGAAACTTTGGACAAGGTTGAAAGAAATGTTGCTCGCACCTTTCCTCTTTCTTCACAGGAACCAACTCACTCTTTCCAAGTCGGGGACCGTGTGGTGATACAAGCCCTCCATAGGAATCGGAAGCAAGAGTATCCCTTTGGGCCCCCCACTTCTGTGATCGCTGTCACCAGGACCGCTGTCCTGACTGAGGATTCCAAGGCCTGGATCCATGCCAGCCGTGTAAAAAGGGTGAACCAAGCCCCTAAGAAGCAAGACAAAGGCAAAGACACAGATACAGAAGAAGAAAAAGGAAGTGAAGCCGGTGTAAAAGTCTTTGAAGAAGATGACCTTTCTGATGCTCTCACAGAACTCTGGGCAGACATTTTGCTTCCTCATACTAGCAGCCCTGACTGTGTTCCTCCCAGTATGGACAATAACTAACTGTATTTATCACCCAGATGATTATGGAGTGATTAAGAGTATATGTAATACCTCCATACAAGCTAGTGACCCAGATAATGCAGAACCAGTGCACACACAAAACCATAGTACACAACATTCTAGTGTCAGAAAGAAACGAAGTCTAACCCGCACTAAGAGAAGGATGAGAAGAATGTCCTTTGTACAAGATAAGGGATGGGGGTTACAGGAAACACCAGTCTTGACTACTGAGGATGTAAATCAGACCATAGTGTTTACTCTGACTAAAAACCAGGTGTTTGACCCGACTAAAGTTACTTATGATATTGGACCTTATAATGTGTACATGTGTGGGAGGAATAAGCCCTGTGGTTACTGGGAGAATATATGGTGGACAACAGACCCTCATAAATGGGAGACCCAATCAGCTAGAATTCCCCTAGAGGACATAGGCACCTATCAAAGAATCTCTATAGCAAAAGGCCAAGGGAATATCATTTTCACAATAAGGAACCCACAGGTCAGAGATAGTGGGGAATATAGGTTGGGAATAACTGTGTCAGGAACAGACCCCTGGGCCAACCTCATATTACAGGTAAAACCCTCCCCAAGAGTCCATGTCAATACCATAGACAATTCATTCCCCAAAGTTAGGAATCGACTGGATAATGAGGTGACAGGAGTAGTGATGCAATCAGAAGACAGATTAAGCATTGAAACTGGTTACTCTGACAAAAATGAATGGATTGAATGGGTGAGATGGACCACTAAAAGTAAGGGACAGGGAGACTGTGTTTCATGTGCCAATCCCCGCCCCCTACTTGCCACAGTTCCTTTGTTAGAAGAAGAAACTAATATGTCCTGCCTAATTAGAATGTATAAAGATAACATCACTGAGAAGGAATGTTCTGATTTTGTTAAGAAGTTCCCTGTTACCGGATTACGAAATTTACCTTTGGCCTCTAAACCGGTACCAGGAAATTTTACCTGCTTTGAACATGATGATGCTAAGGGTAAAGATTTAGGTACATTCCCACCTAATTACTGTGTTAAGACCATCCGCACCTCCGCAGAAGGCTACCGGAAGGAATGGTTTCAGGACCACCGGCAGCAACTGTCAGATGTGTGGTGGCTGTGTGGAGATATGAGACTCAGAGCCAGACTCCCCAGCAGATGGAAGGGAAGCTGCGCTCTGACCCATCTTCTCATGCCTTTCTTTATGATCAAGGTAGAAGATGGGATAAGAAGCTTGCCCATCTTGGAAAAATCCAGATCTAGAAGGTATAAAAGAAATGCACCCCGTGGTTCCTTTGATAATAGAGTTTACATAGATGCTATAGGTGTACCAAGAGGAGTCCCTGATGAGTTTAAAGCTCAGGACCAGATTGCTGCAGGGTTTGCCTCTATTGCTATATGGGTACAGCCTAACAAAAATGTGGATTGGATTAATTACATTTATTATAATCAACAAAGGTTTGTTAACTATACTAGAGATGCTCTAAAGGGGGTCTCTGCCCAACTTGATGCAACATCCCTTACTGCTTGGCAAAACCGCATTGCTCTTGATATGTTATTAGCTGAGAAAGGAGGAGTATGTAAAATGTTTGGTTCCTACTGCTGTACTTTTATCCCCAATAACACCGCTCCTGATGGAAGCATTACTAGAGCCCTTCAAGGCCTCCAAATGTTGTCTGAAGAATTGGCTGAAAACTCAGGAGTAGAAAATCCACTAGCTGGTTTTTTTGAAAATTGGTTTGGTAGATGGGGAACTCTGATGAAAACTATGCTGATTTCTATAGTAATGGCTGCTGCAGTATTAACTCTGTGTGGTTGCTGTTGTATCCCCTGCATCCGAGGTTTAATGCAGAGACTTATTGACGCCACCATTACTAGAACCATGTGGAATCAGTGTCTTGATAAAGGACCTACTAAGGGCCCCAGGTACCAACCTGTAAAAAAGGTGTAAGGTCACGTGCGTGACCTAAGAGGGGGTTTGAAGGAATTAGCCTTTCAGCATTACCATACCGCCATATTGTCTCTTGACCTGAGATCTGCCATTTTAAGATAAGAATCCATTTTGAGATTTATGTCAGTACTTAAAGATGAATTTGTGTTTTAAGACTGTTTCTTACTTTCGATAAGAGTCTGAGGTTCCTCTTTTCCCTTCAGATGTAACTTCCTTTTTTCCTCTACCGAGCACAAGACTGAAAGTCTGCGGTGGGCTTTTTCCTGTTGCAAGAGTATTAATAAACTATAGCCAGCGCTAAAAGGGAAGTTGTCTACTTTCTATATTAATGTTTGACGCATATAATAATAATTAACATAAATGCTAAATGATTGGGCATTACTGACGTATATAATATTCTGATTGGTCAATGCATACCTGTCAATTGATTGGTTCTTATATTTCCATGTATTGTTTTAAGTTTCATATATAAGTTTGAACACGGAAGAATAAATTCAGTTCCTTCTGAGATACCACCTTGTGTCTGTGTGCAATTTCCTGTATCTCAAAGGGGACTCCAGGCCTGTAGACAGACATTGATCAGGGCCAGGGGACTGACGGGAGTCGGTAGCTACAGGAAGGAACGAGAGGAGCCAATTCCTTTCAGAGCTCTGCTCCCAAGGCATTTAGCCATGGTTATTTACCGCTTGACCTTCATACAGGCTGATCAGTAGCTCTGAGGAAAGGGATTCGTCCCTGAAACGTGTCAGCCATTTGACCGCACTGACAGTTGGAACACCTTCCTTGCCGTTTTGGCCATCGTCATTATGTAAATGCATTTTAGATACATGCTTCGTCTGTGAGTATGTTTTTATTTTTCACTCCTTTCAATAAACCTTGGATAATGCACTAGGTGTGTGCGCCACCTGTTTATTCTCTATTCTTCATAATTCCCCTGTTGTTATCCCACTGAAATTGTTCCACATTACTAATTCAATGTTTCAATTCCTTTTATGGCAATCAATACCTCCTAGAGTTAAAGTAGTGCAACTGCAGTGGCCAAAGGATGCTGGTGGCTTGGCCTTGCCTAACCCCAGGCTGTTTTACCTAGCCTCTCAATTACAACACATTGCTCAGGTCATACACCCGGCAACTGATCTTGCCTTGAATCTTCGAGATCCCGTCTCCAAGCAGTTCTCTGTGGGTATGGAGGTGGCTGAAGGACTTGAAGCCTCACTCTTTAGTAAATCTAATAAACTTTTCCCAACCTACACCGTTATGCAAAAAGTATGGTACAAAGTTAGAACGATGAAGCAGGTTATGGGATTTACCAGTTTTAGCCCCATCTGGGTTAATGCACAGTACCCAGAATTGGCCCTATTGCAGTACGGCACCAAATGGAAACTCTATGGTGTTATCCATCTAGCCCATATTATTCACAATGGTAAGTTGTGCCCTTTTGCAGAACTCCAGTCGTAAATCCAACTCCCCTCCTCAATGCTATTCTATTGCTTCCAACTTCAACATGCTGTGGGGGCTCAACAAGGTACAGGTATCTGGAAGCTATCTCCCACACCTGTTTTTAATTTTATGCAAGATGTTACCTCATATGAAGGGTTTGTCTCCCAGACCTACGCTATGCTGATGAATATTTTTCTTAAACATTACCCGTTTACTGTGGCCTCCCAATGGGAGTAGGATGTTGGTCAGTTGGATGGGGAACAATGGGAAGAGGCTTTACTAGCGGTTCAGCAATCATCTCTTAACGTAGGACAATGCCTCCCACAGCTGTACCTACTTATGAGAGTTTATTTTTCTCCTGCTAGGCTGCTCCGTATAGGGGTGTAGGCTGATGCCATGTTTACTAGGTGCTGCAGGGATCATGGAAATTTAATACATATGTTATGGAGATGCCCGTAGCTACATCACTATGCAGATACTGGAAGACCCAAAATATTGCCTTTTGGGTATTTTGAGTGATCTCCAGATTGAGGATATTCCCAAGCAGGCAGTAGCTAGAGCCCTATTTCAGGCATATAAACTGATTCTGCAACATTGGGTATCTACGGATCCCCCCACATTAAAGAAATGGATTTCCCAAATGGGGGAAACTGTTTGGCTTGAAAAATATATTTACCAGCACAGAGGTAGTAGTGGTAAATTTGACAAGCTGTGGGCCCCTTGGTTGATGTTCTAGGCTTAGCCCCAGTTGACTTGATAATGGACTGCATCCTGTAAGGATTCGAAGCCACCATGATTTCCTCCCTCAGGCACTTATATATGTATGATAATGTTTATGACACTATGTACAGTATATGTGTTCTTCGTATTCTACTATGTAGCTGGTGATTATTACCTTTGGATATGTAGATGATGTGCCAAGTGTGTGCTGTTGTTTGGAACGTGTAATGTAATTTACAGTGTCCTGGTCTTTTGTATGTGTTTTTTCTGGTTTAATACAACTTATTTTCCTGAGGAAAAATAAAGTATTATTCCTATACAGTAGCCTTTGATGGCAAAGTCAAGTAAAATCTTGCAGCACATGCAGGACATGTAAAGGAAATATATACAATAACGGCACTGATGGTAAATGCTATAAACATGTATAGGTCAAAGTATACATCCATGTATCAAACAGCGATAGTTAAATGTGTAAAGAATGGGATAATGCAGGGCAAAGAATTGCTTCCAGATGTTTGGTGGAAACCCACATCAAATGGTCTATGGGTAGTGGAGCACAAGCCTGTGCCTCCAAGGCTATTAAGCCCTGTTTATAAAATTTAGAATATAGTTGAAACAACTGAATTACCTGATCAGCCCTATAGTATTTCCTAAGAATCAGGACTGCCAACCTGCCTGATTCTTGCAATGTGTATAACATTTGGAAAGTCACTCTATGACCTCTGGGGCCCTAAATAAATGGTAAAATCATGTTCTGAAACCTATTATGGTCAGTAGCAGGGACAGCCACAGAAAAGATATGAAAATAATAAAGAACTTTAGGTAGCAACACCATCTTGACAGTAGCAATCCTACCCAACCAGGAAAAGGAAGCAATGGAGGACCACATCTCCACTTCCCCTAACAGATGTGTACAAATGTATGAATAATTTACCTTACAGAGCATTGCTATAGTAATGGTTAACTTGATCTCTAAATATATCCAAAATTGTGATAAATAAATAAATAAAACTACAAATAATAGCACAACCCTTATATTAAAATTTAATAATTAAATTAATTAATTAATTAATGAAATTAATAAAATTAATCCACCACTGTGCAGGTGCACAAATATTATAAAATTAATTAAAATAAATCCTCATGAAGTCCATTCACAAAAGTCCATATGTATTCAAATATGATCCTCAATAAATGAAGTCATGGAATCTTCCTTCACCAATGTGATATCCAGTGCTTTAACACCCCATCAAAATGCACACTCACCAGAAACTGGTGATAAACCAGCATATCTGTGTATATCCAGCACTCCACCACTGAGTCTCAGCTTATGGATACCCGTAATATTCCACAGTAAACATGTAGGTAGAAAAGACACTCGCCTGCCTGTAACCAAGATGGTCACATGGTCCGGACCCGTGGGTTGGCATGCGTGGTGACGTCAATATATACCCTTTTTGTAAGAAGTGGGAGAGGAGGACCATTTTGATTAGTGGTATACCCTTTGGGGAACAGACAATGATCTCCTAGGCCAGGGGTCTGCAACTTTTAAGACATAAAGAGCCACTTGGACCCGTTTCCGAAGGGAAAAAAAAGACTGGGAGCCGCAAAACCATTGCAACATTTAAAACAAATCTGACACTGCATATATTGTTTCTTAACTTAATGCTATATACAGGATCGTGCAGTTAGCTTCATCCCCCATATAGTAATTCATCCCCCCTATAGTAATTCATCCCCCATATAGTAATTCATCCCCCATAGTAATTCATCCCCCATATAGTAATTCATCCCCCCTATAGTAATTCATCCCCCATATAGTAATTCATCCCCCCTATAGTAATTCATCCCCCATATAGTAATTCATCCCCCATATAGTAATTCATCCCCCATAGTAATTCATCCCCCACATTGTAATTCATCCCCCATAGTAATTCATCCCCCCTATAGTAATTCATCCCCCATAGTAATTCATCCCCCATATAGTAATTCATCCCCCATAGCAATTCATCCCCCATATAGTAATTCATCCCCCATATAGTAATTCATCCCCCATAGAAATTCATCCCCCATATAGTAATTCATCCCCCCTATAGTAATTCATCCCCCATATAGTAATTCATCCCTCATAGTAATTCATCCCCCATATAGTAATTCATCCCCCATATAGTAATTCATCCCCCATAGTAATTCATCCCCCACATAGTAATTCATCCCCCATAGTAATTCATCCCCCCTATAGTAATTCATCCCCCATAGTAATTCATCCCCCATATAGTAATTCATCCCCCATAGTAATTCATCCCCCATATAGTAATTCATCCCCCATAGAAATTCATCCCCCATATAGTAATTCATCCCCCCTATAGTAATTCATCCCCCATATAGTAATTCATCCCTCATAGTAATTCATCCCCCATATAGTAATTCATCCCCCATATAGTAATTCATCCCCCATATAGTAATTCATCCCCCATAGTAATTCATCCCCCATATAGTAATTCATCCCCCCATATTGTCTCAATTCACTTACCTTTGCTCCGCGCGTTCCTCTCACTGTGTTCCCGCGCTGTGTTCCGGTCTTCAGGGCGGACTGTGAGAGGAGAGGAGTTCGTCACGCTGCCCCGCCTACATCCTGGCTGCCCCGCCTACATCCTGACAGCCAATGTTCCACGCTCCGCGGGCCGGATTAAAAGAGTCCTGACTTTTGAGGCGGCCGCCCGAGAGGAGGGAGGGGAGCGGGCACCCGGCACACAGAAGAGCCGCATGTGGCTTGCGATCCGCGGCTTGCCGACCACTGAAACCCTATTGCCTGTCACCTGGTGGGCAGTGTGCTCCGGAGCCGCAGCAAAGATGAAAAAGAGCCGCATGCGGCTCTGGAGCCGCGGGTTGCCGACACCCGTCCTAGGCCATTACTTTATGAGATTGATGCTTCTATGCTATCTGTGCTGTCGATATACATTAAATACTTGATGAGTTTGTATGGGGCTTTATTTTTATGCTTGTATGTTTTAAACTGTTCTCCACTTTTTACTGGATTGTCTGGCTTGAGTGGATACTCATTCCCTCTGCTCTTTTATTGTCTCCATCATGGATAGAGTGTATGTAGGCATATGGGAAATATAATTACTGTAGATCTGTCTCTCCTCCTTTTGCTGGTGATAATTACCATGAGTAACAGGGGCTGCTGGCTATGGGTAATATCTGGAAGAATGGACTTTTACAGTCCAGGGTCTCGTGAGCTGGTGGAGCTGAGGTGGTGGTGGCATTGCTCTGTTTAACGTTGTTTTGGTGCTGTTTATTGATGTTTGCTATAGGTGATAAGGCTGTGGGGCCGCTCTATGGATTGCGTTTGGCTCGCATGCACTTTGTGCGCTTTTACTGTGGATGTGCTGCACCTCCGCCCATTGCTTTTGTTAGGTCAGAAGTGATGTGTGATTGTAAGGGAGCATGCACAAGGTGCGGTACCTCTGGGATGCTCTGTCTCCGGCTGATGGCACTATTTAGGCGCCTTGCCGCATGCCGCTTTTGTTGCCATTCGGGAACCATGCGCGGTGGTCGGATGATGTTATGCAGTGACTTAGAGGTATGAGACATGTTGATTGACATGTTGGATAAAATAGTTATTGGAGGATTATAGGGCAGGGCTTCTGTTGCTTTACAGGAGCTACTGATTCAGAAGACCTTTTGGATTGATATACATGATATATATGGTCATTTAAAGGAGTGGACTTGTATTAAACAATACTGAGGTCCGGTTTTGGATTTTCCATGCACCTCTCTTGCCATATTGGGAGTATTAGGTAGGTGTTTAGGAACAGCTTGCTGGATTCCCTTGTAATTGTCAGGATGCGGTTATTCTCATATTGATTTTTACATATTGTTCTATTCAGATTACATCTTGGAACATATCCATAGAATTTACTTTAGATGGATGAGTCCACATATGAATATACCTGCTATTTGTCCCTTGAGTAAGTGAGTGACTGGTTGTTGATGTTTGAAATTCATTATTCTCTTTTTTTCTTCCTGTTTGATCTCCCTTTTTATTGGGATTGTTTTCCTTTGCTCTTTGGAACAGGACTCCATTTGATTGAGCACAAAGAGGAGGGGTTGTGGTTATGGACGCTCACTCGAGACTGTTTTGCATACTTTCTGTGTGAGTGCTGCTGCTCCGCATCACTGCGGATGTTGACATGTAAGTTTGCGGAGAACTGTTTTTTAAGGTTTTTGATGTTTTGTGATATCACTATTATATGATTAATGGTTTATATGCATATATATATATATATATATATATATATATATATATATATATATATATATATATACATCTTCTAGCTAAGGCATTGGATCTCTTTGCCTCCAATTTTGGGGTCCTGAAGAAGCTAAACAAGTGAACCACATCGACCTCTGGAGGATACCTATGTCATAGAAAATATATTAAATTTGGGCTGATAAGCAAAGCATTGTTTTTATATAATGTCATTGTAACATGTATTTCAATAAACATGTAAATGTATGAACACTAGTTTGTCTGCTGATTGTACCAGTAAAGTCTCATCACGTTTTGTTTTTCTTTAAATAGTAATGGTGGTGATCAGCGACTTATAGCGGGACTGTTGGACTGCAGCGGGCATTCTGACACTGGGGGAAAATGACTTGGTGTCACTTGACACCAATACAGTGATCAGTGCTAAAAAAAAAAGCACTGACACTGTACTAATGGCTCTGGGCAGGAAGGGGTTAAAATGAGGGGCAATCAAAGGGTTAACTTTGTGCTGTGTGCTGTTTACATGTGCTGTGTCCCTGTGCTTCACTGTAAGCTGTTTTGTTTACAAACAGTTCTCCTCCTAGTCAGAGATACTCGGCAATCACCAGGTGTCGGCGAGTAATCACCGGCAAGGACCCAGTGAATGGCGGTGCGGGTATGGCGTGCATGCACCTCGTGTGCGCGCTCTACCCAGAAATGCAAAATTATGTATATATATACGTTATTTTGTGCACCAGTGCCGCCCTGTAGCAGTATATCTGCTATAGGGCAGTCGGGAAGTGTGTTTTCGTTTTGCTGTCACCAGGTACCCTGCTGACAGCAGATGAGTCATTGATTTTTATATTAATTTTTTATATTATTATTTGTTTTTTTGTTTTGTTTTTTTTTACATACTGTCACCCTAGCAGTACAGTGTCACCATGGTGACACTTTACTACTTGTGGGGGGTGATGAATATTTTTATTTTTTCTTTACACTGATTGCTTTTACACCCATAAAGGCTGTAAAAGCAATAATTTCTCTTTCTCTCTGGCTGCATTCTTGCAGCCATTGAGAAATACCGTGTGAGCTGTGATTGGTCACAGCTTGTCACATGGTACAAGGCTGTTGTGAATAGCCTTGTACCATGTGACCTCTGTGATCATTCACAGATGTCACACATAGTAAGCAATGATGTCAAAAGTGACATCTTGCTTACTACTCTACATGTGATCACTGTTTGGCCAATCAGTGATCACATGATCAGGACCTCGCACAGAGGTCCTGTACGACGATCGGTGTTCCACTGTGTCCGGAGGACACAGCAGGCACCAGATCGGGGTGCTGCGCCTAACGGAAGGTGGTTAAGGATATGGTTACCCGATTCTTAACAACCAACTATTCTCCTAAACTTTCGAACAACAAATATATGACTAAATATTTGAATATATATATATATATATATATATATTAATCAAAATATATGAAATTAATTTTGAAAACAAATAATCTGAACATAATGAATATGATGAACTAAAATTATTTACTTAACGAATGAACTCGAAATGAAACAAATTTTGTTGTTGTGCACATCTCTAATTTATGATCTTTAAGAAGAGCAGTTCATTCTAATTCTTACTGGCGAATGAGAGCCTCTGAATTTTTCTTATATCTAGAAGCCAACTGGATGAGGATGTCCCTGATGGAGGATTTATGTACTGCCCAATTGTCAAAGCAAACAGAGGGGCTTACTAAGCAAAGGTTTGTTTAATCACCACAAATACAATGAACTGGCCTTAGGAATAGCAGAGACTGAGGCAATGACAGGCAAGTGGTCAAACCATGAGACTTCTATTATTTTTGAGGAGATAACTAAAGGCACATCAAATGATGGAGTAAAGATGTGATCAATCCTAAAGTAGGTAGAATAAACAGAATAATACTGTATGTGAAATCTCATTTATATATTTTTATTATATCTTTTTATTAAATTTCCCAATACAAAAATATAACAACCCAATATACTTCACATTCACCAATACATGAATCTCTTTTACAACTTCTTATCTCCCACCCTTCCTCCCACTAACCCCCCTCCCAAATTACTTCTGTCCAGATCTAAATAACTTACTTCTTACTCCTCTTATATTTATCATTATCTGTGTCCCTTTCCCTCTCATGCCCACTTTCACTTTCAAACTCTCCATCATGCTCTCACTGGGCTTTTTTCCCCCTGATTCCCGACCAATTCCTAATATCTCTTAGATGTTTTAAATTCTAAGCAACAACACCACGTTTTCCCAAGTTCTTCCATTTTATCTTCCTCCGCATGACACAGCTCCTCCATCCTAAAAATATTTTCTATTCTGTTTAACCAGTCATTTATTCTTGGTGGATCCGAAGCTTGCCAAAACCTGGGGATCAGGCCCTTGGCTGCACTGATTAAATGGTATAGTATCCTATTTTTGCACTTTTTGCCTACAGGCTAGGAATAAAATAAACACATCTATGGGTCTGTTTGTATGGTAATCCCACTAATTTCTTGAATACTATGAATTATTTCCTTCCAAAACTTTTGTATTTTTGGCAATCCCACCAGATGTGTGCCATTGTACCCTTTTTCCCACAACCTCTCCAACACAAAGGTGAAACAGCGGCATGCTACTTATTCTCCATACTCAGTGTAATATACCATCTTGTCAGGCATTTATAGTTAATTTCTACTGTGCTCATTTTTTTCACCTCATGTGTTAATTTAAATATTTTATTCCTTTGTTGCTTCTTCAATTTTTTTCCAAGCTCCTTTTCCCATTTTTCCAAGAACCCAGGAGGATCATCTCCCTCCATATCTATGAGGATCTTATATATCCTAGAAGTAGCTTGTTTCAGAACTGTATTAACATTCAACAATTTTTCAAATGGGTACTTATCCTCCTCGGTCCTCAGTTGATGAGGGAGCGATGAAACAAAATGTCCTAATTGTCCATACCGCCACTCATCTAATGTGGAAAATAAATCACTTTTTTCCCTTAGCTCTTGATATGTGTGTAAAAACCCCTTAATCAAAATATCCTTCAAAGTGCATTCTTATCTTTAATCCATTTACCAAAAATGATATCCTTCCCTGGAGGGAAATACTCCATACCCACCAAAGGAATCAGTACGGAATTATATTTTCATTCTTTCTGCTTATAAACTCTATCCCAAACACTTAAGACTTTTTTTGTTAAAGGACTAATATTCTCATCTAGTGAACAAAATTTATGTGGTATCCATACAATCTTCCCTAACTGTACCTTACTCAGTGTTCCTTCCATATTTACCCATCCATTCCCTTGTGGATTAAATGTCCATTCTACTATTTGTGATAATAATACTTCTAAATAATATTTCCTAAAATTAGGCAATCCCATTCCCCCATTCCTTTTTACCTTACACAATACCTCATATCTAATTCTCGGTTTCTTATTTGCCATATAAACTGAGTATCAACTTCCTTATTACCCTGAAAAAAGACCCTGGCAGGCTTATTGGGAGCATGTGAAACCTATAAAGAATTTTTGGAACTATCACCACTTTTACCAGATTTATGTGAGACTACCCAAGAAGCTCCACCCTTTAAGAGTTAATTTTATTCTCAAGTAGCCTATTTCCTTTTCCTTCCAAGTGAATGGGAACTCTTTTTAAATACTCAAATTCTCTTGGTTTGGAATGTTGATTTTTAGGATCTCTGACTTAATTTTATTCCCAAGTAGACTATTTCCTTTTCCTTCCAAGTGAATGGGAACTCTTTTTGAAGACTCAAATTCTCTTGCTTTGGAATGTTGATATTTAGGATCTCTGAGAATTGACAACTTTCCATATTGTTCTAAAAGTCTCATTAAATTAGGCAATGTTATTCTAGGATTTACTATATAATATAACAAATCATCTGCATATGCCACCACCTTGTGCTCCACATCCCCAGTCTTTATTCCTACTATATGTACACTCCATCTAACCCTTGCTAAGATAGGTTCTAGTGATAACACAAACAACAGTGGAGATAGTGGGCATCCCTGTCTAGTACCATTGTACATTTTAAACGACTGGGAGAGGAGACATTGACCTTGACCGCCAATGTGGGACCATTATAAAGCCCTTTTAGCCAATTCAACATTTTGGGCCCTAGTCCCAAAACTTCTAACGTATCAAACATAAATCCCCAATCCACCTTGTCGAAGGCCTTCTTCACATCTTTCGACAGGAATATTTTCCTTCTCTCACTTTACTTTTTGTAATAGGAGCAATGATCGTAGACCATTATCCCATCCCCCTCTTCCAGGGATAAACCCCACCTGATCCAGGTGTATCCACTCCTGCACATAGTTTTGTGTCTGCGTTTAATAGGGATATGGGTCTATAGCTCGCACACTGTGAGCTATCCTTACCTTCTTTGAGTATAATGGTTATATGTGCTTGCAATGATTCTTCCCTCGTTTGCATCCCCTCTCCTATTGCATTCATATAACCGCACATTTTTTTAAATAACCTACAGTGAATCCATCCGGACCAGGCTGTTTCCCAAGGCTGTGTTCTTCAGGCCACACTGACTTCCTCCTGGGTTATAGTTCTCTCTAAGGCCACTCATTTATCTTTTGCTATTCTAGGCAACTCCAATTCCTTTAAGTATTTCTGCCTTTTTCTCTTCTTATCATCCTCCATTTCTTTTTGATTTCTAGGACTCACATTATACAGCGTGCTATAGTATTCTTGGAACCTATTAGCAATATCAGTGGAGGAATACACTAATTCTCCTTTATTGGTTTGGATTTTATATATAACATTTTTAGATTTCTTTTCCTTTAACTTCCTCATTAAATATTTTCCAGGTCTGTTCCCCCACTGATATCTTTCTTTTGATACCATATTAAATATCCTATTCACCTCCTTTTCCGTAAGATCTTTTAATTCTTCTCTTTTAAGGATTATCTTCTTGTATATATCCATGCCTCTGTTCTTTTTATGTAACTGTTCTACCTTATATAGCTCCTCCATCCCCCCCTGTTCTTTCTTTTTTTTTTTTGCCCCTATCACTATCAGTGTTCCCCTTATTTATATATGACTTTTGAGCCTCCCAAACTGCTGCTACCATCACCTCCTTGGTCTCATTAAACTCTTATCTTTGCCTTATCTTTTCCACTGTTTCAGGATCTTGTATGAGCATCTCATTTAATCTCCAAGTATTTGTTTTGCCCTGCTCCACTCGAACTCGAAGTCTCCCTGTGACAGGAGCATGATCAGAAATAGACGTAACCTCTATTTTGGAACTAACCAACGACTCCAATAGTCTGTGCTCGAACAATAAATAATTCAATCTTGAGTACGTTCCGTGTACTGGGAAGAAGATGTAATCTCTTTCTCTTGGATGTTTTACTCTTCAAGTATCGGTCAATTGGCCTTGGTGTAATAAACTCTTCAGTCATTTTAATTTCCTACCAACCTCTCTTGTTGTACTGGATGACTCATCCAAGTACGGATCCAAGCACAGATTAAGATCTTCTGACACAAGCAGGTTCCCCCTTTTATATTCAGAGATTTTACTTAGCATGCCCTCAAAGAATGTTACTGGGTTTTTATTTGGGCAGTAAATATTAACTAGTGTATATTCCCTTCCTTGTATTCTTCCCTTCAGTAATAGAAACCAGCCCTCTAGGTCCTCCACTCTCCCCTTGAAGGTAAAGCCAACATTTTTTTGAAAACCCGATTGCTACTCCTTTAGCCCTTTCAACTGGGGTATCAGCATAATACCAAGTTGGATAGTATTTCGAGTATAACTTCACATTTGTATAGTAGGTTATGTGTGTATCTTGTAGAAACACTAAATCTATGGTGTGTTGGTGTATTTCCTTAAGAATCTTATGTCTTTTTGTTGGGGAATTTAATTTCACATGAACTTGATGGAGCTCATTTGTAATATTCCTTCTCTGTCTTATCCTTTTTCCCACACCAGTGACACAGTTATAAACAACTTAAGAACTAGACCGCCCCCCCTAACAACCCCCCAATTCCCCCCCACAACCCCACCATCCCCCCGCCATCTTACCACCAAGCCCTCCTCCCCTAAGACCCTCGTGGCTTACGTAATGTCCTGGAATCTGTCGGGGGTGGTTTTCACTGGTGATTCTAAATTTGGGGTAAGACTCAAAACACACATGTCCACTCCAATCCTTAGTTCATGTCATTAGTTAGATTGGAGTTTGACAGCATGTCCTACCTCCGGGCTACACGCCTGAACGAAATGCTCTTTACCCCTCCATCCCACCTAACCATCACCATTCCTAGTCAGGAAGGGACTGAGGGCAGGGGAAACAGTAGCAAAACCGGGAGTGGGTCAGGAGACGTTGGAGGGGAGGAGGAGACAAAAAACAAACAAACCCCGCTCTCCGATTTTATTCGCTGACCCCCCCACCGCTACATCTTATTTCCCTACTTCTTCTTCCTAGTTTCCTGCTGCCATTTTCCTACCCCCTGCCCACCGTTTCCCATTAAGACCCTCTGACCTCCCTTCAAGTTCTCTTTTTTGTAGATCAAGTTTCTCACAGAAGTCTTGCCAATTTTCCATCTTTCCAGCCATTTAAGCATGATGGGAAGCTCCAGTTATAATGGACTTTTTTCTATCTCATATGTTCCAGTAATGGTTTCAAAGATCTTCTTCTTGCTAGTGTCTCTGGGGAAATGTCAGCAAAAATGTACAACTTTGTTTCCTCATGTTTTATTTCAGTAGTGTCCCACGGAATTTTCCATATTTTTTCCCTATCTGCGTAATAATGAAATTGAACAATCATGTCATCTCCAGGGCTATCTGCCGATACTCCTGTTGGCCGTCTAATCCTGTGTGCTCTCTCAATTTGCAATTTTTCTGACTCTGGTCTTCCCATTATTGGGTTACATACTCTCTTTATTTTCTCCTCTAAATCCTTTGCCTGATCTTCTTCTGGAAGGCCCTGGATCCTTAAGTTCTTTCTTCTGTCGCAGTTCTCTTGGTCCTCTAGCTTATATGAGAGCTTTCTCTGTTCTCTGTGCACCTCCTCCACCTGCATTTCCAATTTATTAGTCAGTTGAGTATGTACTTCCATTCCCTCTTCTACCTCTTCCAGTCACATTAGTATTCGTCCCAGATCATTTTGTAGTACACCCAACTAATTTTTCAGACACTTCTCCATTTTTGCAAACATTTCCACCATGTCAATTTTTGTTGGTATTTGTAGCATGGCTCCTTGTTGTTCCATGGCGCTCTGTTCCATTACACTTTCCATGCTTATCGATTTGTTAATCAAGTTCTCTTCCGGGGACCAGCTGACATTCTGGAATGGTCTCCATCGAACTTTCTAGCTCAAACTTGTTGTTTTTCCTGAATTCGATTCTCTGGACTTTTTTCCTGCAGGGGTATATCATTTTAATTGTTGTAGCCTTTACATTCAGTTGAGGGGTTTTTAAGCCCCTTCCTTTAGCTTGTTTGCCCTTCATTCCTGGTTCAGCTCACTTGTTACTCTCGTTGTCTCAGGCTCCCTGTGACTGTCAACTTAATAATCACCTGTTTGTCTCCACATTAGTTCTCTATTAAACAATCATCCCCCCTGGAAAGTCCTTTTACTGTCGCTTCCAATAGATTTTCTATTAACTTTGGTACCATAGATAGTAAAACAGTTCCATCATCGATCTAGGAGAGCCCCCCCTGGGGATAGTCCTCTGTCAACCCCATTTAAATTTGATTTATCACATAAGCATAGGCATCAGATATAACAACAGATTGAGAGTCCTGCCGTTGCTCACAGCAACTAACCATCACCTTCTGTGCTGACCATTCAGTCTCCGTTCACTTCATGGTGCCCATTGTGACCTCCACGTTCAACTTTCAAATACATCTGTGGGGGAACTGTCAGGGACCATAGCGACTAGAGATGAGCGAATCGAACTAGGCGAACCGGAATTCGAGTCGAATTTCAGGAAATATTCGATTCGTGTCGAAACCGAAATTTTGCCTACTTCGGGTGCGCGAATCGAACATTTCCCGATCAGCCGGCAAAAGTGTCCCTGCAGTGAGCTCCGCTATTTCTGACAGTTCTCTGACAGAAGGAACACATGTTTAGCGGTTGAAACATTGTATCTATTAGTTTACATTTAGGATACAGATGTTTCAACCACTGTACATGTGAAGAAGTTGTGAGAGAACTGTCAGAAATAGAGGAACTCTGCACATACACTTTTTGCCGGCTTGGAATTATTCTTCTTTTCATCCTACTTCTTCTTCTTCTTCATCCTCAGAAGAAGAGGATGAGGATGAGGATGAAGAAGAAGAAGAAGAAGAAGAAGAAGAAGAAGTAGGATGAAAAGAAGAATAATTCCAAGCCGGCAAAAAGTGTATGTGCAGAGTTCCTCTATTTCTGACAGTTCTCTCACAGCTTCTTCACATGTACAGCGGTTGAAACATCTGTATCCTAAATGGAAACTAATAGATACAATTTGTATCTATTAGTTTCCATTTAGGATACAGATATTTCAACCGCTGTACATGTGAAGAAGCTGTGAGAGAACTGTCAGAAATAGAGGAACTCTGCACATACACTTTTTGCCGGCTTGGAATTATTCTTCTTTTCATTCTTCTTCTTCTTCCTCATCCTCATCCTCATCCTCATCCTCTTCTTCTGAGGATGAGGATGAAGAAGAAGAAGAAGAAGAAGTAGGATGAAAAGAAGAATAATTCCAAGCCGGCAAAAAGTGTATGTGCAGAGTTCCTCTATTCTGCAGATACACTTAGAGGAGCTCTGCAGATACACTTAGAGGAGCTCTGCATATACACTTTTTGCCGGCTTGGAATTAATCTTATTTTCATCCTACTTCTTCTTCTTCTTCTTCTTCATCCTCATCCTCAGAAGAAGAAGAGGATGAGGATGAGGATGAAGAAGAAGAAGAAGAAGTAGGATGAAAATAAGAATAATTCCAAACCGGAAAAAAGTGTATGTGCAGAGCTCCTCTAAGTGTATCTGCAGAGCTCCTCTAAGTGTATCTGCAGAATAGAGGAACTCTGCACATACACTTTTTGCCGGAAACCGCTGTATGGAGTGAATGTCCCAGAACTGTCAGAAATAGACTATTTATGACAGTTCTGGGACATTCACTGCATACAGCTGTTTTAACCGCTGTATGGAGGGAATGTCATGGAACTGTCAGAAATAGACTATTAATGACAGTTCTGGGACTGTCCTTCAATGCAGCGGTTGAAACATTGTATGTATTTGTTTCCATAAATGGATCCATTTATGGAAACAAATACATACAATGTTTCAACCGCTGTATGGAAGGACAGTCCCACAACTGTCATTAATAGTCTATTTCTGACAGTTCCATGACATTCCCTCCATACAGCGGTTAAAACAGCTGTATGGAGTGAATGTCCCAGATCTATCAGAAATAGACTATTTATGACAGTTCTGGGACATTCACTGCATACAGCTGTTTTAACCGCTGTATGGAGGGAATGTCATGGAACTGTCAGAAATAGACTATTAATGACAGTTGTGGGACTGTCCTTCAATGCAGCGGTTGAAACATTGTATGTATTTGTTTCCATAAATGGATCCATTTATGGAAACAAATACATACAATGTTTCAACCGCTGCATGGAAGGACAGTCCCAGAACTGTCATTAATAGTCTATTTCTGACAGTTCCATGACATTCCCTCCATACAGCGGTTAAAACAGCTGTATGAAGTGAATGTCCCAGATCTATCAGAAATAGACTATTTATGACAGTTCTGGGACATTCACTCCATACAGCTGTTTTAACCGTTGTATGGAGGGAATGTCATGGAACTGTCAGAAATAGACTATTAATGACAGTTGTGGGACTGTCCTTCCATACAGCGGTTGAAACATTGTATGTATTTGTTTCCATAAATGGATCCATTTATGGAAACAAATACATACAATGTTTCAACCGCTGTATGGAAGGACAGTCCCACAACTGTCATTAATAGTCTATTTCTGACAGTTCCATGACATTCCCTCCATACAGCGGTTAAAACAGCTGTATGGAGTGAATGTCCCAGATCTATCAGAAATAGACTATTTATGACAGTTCTGGGACATTCACTGCATACAGCTGTTTTAACCGCTGTATGGAGGGAATGTCATGGAACTGTCAGAAATAGACTATTAATGACAGTTCTGGGACTGTCCTTCAATGCAGCGGTTGAAACATTGTATGTATTTGTTTCCATAAATGGATCCATTTATGGAAACAAATACATACAATGTTTCAACCGCTGCATGGAAGGACAGTCCCAGAACTGTCATTAATAGTCTATTTCTGACAGTTCCATGACATTCCCTCCATACAGCGGTTAAAACAGCTGTATGGAGTGAATGTCCCAGATCTATCAGAAATAGACTATTTATGACAGTTCTGGGACATTCACTGCATACAGCTGTTTTAACCGCTGTATGGAGGGAATGTCATGGAACTGTCAGAAATAGACTATTAATGACAGTTCTGGGACTGTCCTTCCATGCAGCGGTTGAAACATTGTATGTATTTGTTTCCATAAATGGATCCATTTATGGAAACAAATACATACAATGTTTCAACCGCTGTATGGAAGGACAGTCCCACAACTGTCATTAATAGTCTATTTCTGACAGTTCCATGACATTCCCTCCATACAGCGGTTAAAACAGCTGTATGGAGTGAATGTCCCAGATCTATCAGAAATAGACTATTTATGACAGTTCTGGGACATTCACTGCATACAGCTGTTTTAACCGCTGTATGGAGGGAATGTCATGGAACTGTCAGAAATAGACTATTAATGACAGTTCTGGGACTGTCCTTCCATGCAGCGGTTGAAACATTGTATGTATTTGTTTCCATAAATGGATCCATTTATGGAAACAAATACATACAATGTTTCAACCGCTGCATGGAAGGACAGTCCCAGAACTGTCATTAATAGTCTATTTCTGACAGTTCTATGACATTCCCTCCATACAGCGGTTGAAACCGCTGTATGGAGTGAATGTCCCAGAACTGTCAGAAATAGACAGAAACTGTCACAGAACTGTCCTTCTTCTCATCCTTCTCCTTCTTCTCATCCTTCTTCTCATCCTTCTTCTCATCCTTCTCCTTCTTCTCATCCTTCTCCTTCTTCTCATCCTTCTCCTTCTGCTCATCCTTCTTCTCATCCTTCTCCTTCTTCTCATCCTTCTCCTTCTCCTTCTTCTCATCCTTCTCCTTCTCCTTCTTCTCATCCTTCTCCTTCTCATCCTTCTCCTTCTCCTTCTCATCCTTCTCCTTCTTCGCATCCTTCTCCTTCTTCTCATCCTTCTCCTTCTCCTTCTTCTCATCCTTCTCCTTCTCCTTCTCATCCTTCTCCTTCTTCTCATCCTTCTCCTTCTCCTCATCCTTTTTCTTCTCATCCTTCTCCTTCTCCTTCTTCTCATCCTTCTCCTTCTTCTCATCCTTCTCCTTCTTCTCATCCTTCTCCTTCTTCTCATCCTTCTCCTTCTTCTCCTTCTTCTCATCATTCTCCTTCTTCTCATCCTTCTCCTTCTTCTCATCCTTCTCATCCTTCTTCTCATCCTTCTTCTTCTCATCCTTCTCCTTCTTCTCATCCTTCTCCTTCTCCTTCTTCTCATCCTTCTCCTTCTTCTCATCCTTCTCCTTCTTCTCATCCTTCTCCTTCTCATCCTTCTCCTTCTCCTTCTTCTCTTCCTTCTCCTTCTTCTCATCCTTCTCCTTCTTCTCATCCTTCTTCTTCTCATCCTTCTCCTCCTTCTTCTCCTCCTTCTTCTCATCCTTCTTCTTCTCATCCTTCTCCTTCTTCTCATCCTTCTCCTTCTCCTTCTTCTCATCCTTCTCCTTCTTCTCATCCTTCTCCTTCTTCTCATCCTTCTCCTTCTTCTCATCCTTCTCCTTCTTCTCATCCTTCTCCTTCTTCTCACCTTCTCCTTCTCCTTCTTCTCTTCCTTCTCCTTCTTATCATCCTTCTCCTTCTTCTCATCATTCTCCTTCTTCTCATCCTTCTCCTTCTTCTCATCCTTCTTCTTCTCATCCTTTTCCTTCTTCTCATCCTTCATCTTCTCATCCTTCTTCTTCTCATCCTTCTCCTTCTCATCCTTCTCTTTCTTCTCATCCTTCTCCTTCTCCTTCTTCTCATCCTTCTCCTTCTTCTCATCCTTCTCCTTCTCCTTCTTCTCATCCTTCTCCTTATTCTCATCCTTCTTCTTCTCATCCTTCTCCTTCTCATCCTTCTCCTTCTCATCCTTCTCCTTCTTCTCATCCTTCTCCTTCTTCTCATCCTTCTCCTTCTCCTTCTTCTCATCCTTCTCCTTCTCCTTCTTCTCATCCTTCTCCTTCTCCTTCTTCTCATCCTTCTCCTTCTTCTCATCCTTCTCCTTCTTCTCATCCTTCTCCTTCTCCTTCTTCTCATCCTTCTCCTTCTCCTTCTTCTCATCCTTCTCCTTCTCCTTCTCCTTCCTCATCTCCAAGGGCATTTAAATTAAAGGTACAGTGTTCTGCACTAATTTAAAGGCTCTCTGAAGCCTAGAAACCCTTTAAATAAGTCATCTTCGTAGCGGAGAAATTCGCATCGAATCGAATTTCACACTGGAATTCGCCGAATCAGCCGAATCGAATTTTTCATTTCTTCGCTCATCTCTAATAGCGACGCATTAGTCTGCACATGCGTAGGTGTCTGTCAAGACATGCAGGCAGCAGGGCACTAGGACCCAGGTGCACCCGTCGCCTATGACGGTGCTGGGCAGGCACTAGGACCTAGGCTGCGCCTGTCAGGTGCAGGGCGGGCTACTTAAACCAGCCCTGCACAGACACAAGTTGCCGTATGGTCTGATATTATTCTGGTGTTCCTGTATTCTGTTGCTGAAGATTTGTTGCTGACCTACCTGGACCTGACCTCTGCTGACTTCTCCTGCTCTGACCCCTGGCTAAGTTTGACCTCTCTTTGGATATCCCTACATGATCTGAACTACTGGTACCAACCCCGGCGAGTGACCTGACTATTCTTCTGCCTGCTGCCTTGTACTACGCTGACCTCTCTGTTACCAACCTGGCCCGTATGACCACGCTCATCCATCCATCCATCCAGCACGGATCCAGCCATCCCTGCTTCTGCCTTCTGCCTCTTCACGTCAGGCTCTCCACCTGCACAGACCCCGGCGGATTCCTCTACCACAGACGGGTGTACTCAGGGGCCGCGACCTGGTTCCAGTCTGCTCCAAGTCCATCCCTACCATCAGGGGCCCTGGTGAACAAGCAGGCTGGGGCTTACACTCCGCGCTCTGGGGAATCCTGTCCTGTGGGCTGCTAGAGGTACCGCCAGGCAGTTGCTAACACAAACTCTCTGTGTATTACTGGAAATCTGGGGGGTCTCTAGGTCTCTTATGTTTAGTGTCTCCTCCCAGGGGGGATATCCATCCCGTACTCAGACTATTCTTTGTTTGTAGATCCTCCCAGCTCTCTGGGCCTTTCCAACTCTCCTGCAGTGTGGAAGGTCCTCTTTCACCTGGCTGCCAGGCCTTCTTCTCCTCCTTCTACTCCAGGACCGCCAGGATCTCCGGAATCCCCACGGCCGCCACCCATGGATCTTCCAGTCACTTCCAGGGTGGTACTCCACTCTTGACAGCCACCGCCGGGACCATCCGGCCTCCACAGACCACCTCACACTCCCCTGGAACTCCACAGGAAAGTCCCGGTTAGTCCCAGACACTCAGACACGGGTGGTCAGGGACAGGGCTTCATTCAAGCATCCTTCAGACATGGCAGGTGCCCGAAGCTCACGCTGCTCACAGCGCCATGATTAGGCCCCTCCCCTTGAAATGTCATTTAAAAGCATTGCATTCCCTCCAGACAACAATCAGCTCAAATTGATGTAGCAATTTTAAAATTTGGTGCCCACCTTAGAAGGAAGATTTGGGACCCCAAAGGTCTAGACTTATCTAAAGCCAAATCTAAAGCTACATTTGAGTCTCCCTCTAAAATCACTGTCCCTGTAAAATGTGCAGATAACATTTGGGAAAAAAACCTGGAAAAGGATCTCTGTTAGGAGAGTAGTAGGTTACGAAAATCAATTGCTTGAACTCTGTTTCCCTGGCCACCAACAGATATCTACCATTAGGATCCTTGATGGTATAAATACCCTGTCACTTCTGTTTTATTGGGTGGATTAGCCTAATAAAAATGGGGATATTGGCTATGGATAAATGAGGGCTGGTATGTGGAGGAGCAAAAAAAAAAAACCTCTGATAATGAAAGACTTTCTGGTATTTGACTGGTGAATTCAGGCCCTGAGTATTGTGGGTGACTGTGGTTGGACTTTTAGAGAAACATGAAGCAGCAATAAGAAGGGCAGAACTAAAGCAAGCTTAGTAGGGAACTTGGTATTGTCAAGCGAGCTGAAGTCTGTCCATGGTGGTGGGTATGTAGCACATGGTCAGAAGAAAAGAGGAAAGGAGAAGGAAAGCTATTCCATCAGGTTGTGGAAGATGGAGAAGTCATGTAGAAAGGGAAAAAAAACCCAAAACAATGAGAAATGAACAATCAGATACTTTAAAATGGCTCAAAATGTAATCAGATAAAATGTATCATTTTCTTAATGGAAATCTATCATAAGGAGATACTAGATATTATATCTGCCAACAACTTGATCTAAGAGCACCTGAATCAAGCTTCATGTGAACCAATAAGATAACAATGGTATAAAAGAACATGCTTTGGAAAAGTGTAAAAGTAATATTGTGATGAGTAACATCAAAACTCTCATCCTGTAGGAAATTATGTCCCCAAGCAAAGTACAAATAAATATTGAATGCATTTATAGGATTCAGCTTTTGTTACCATATCCTTATAGTGGACAGACTATAGAACCTAACAGTAAAAAGGAATGTTACATAAAACAAGCATCTATATAGCGCTAAAAAAATTAAGAATGGATTGAACTTGTTTACAGTTGTTTTACTTTTGTAAAGTCACCCTTTAACATTCTGATATTCTTTGCAGTGCGAGTTCTGACTTTCTCATTCCTAAATCTGACATTTCGCTACAGAAGAATTTTTAGAGCTGAAAAGTTGGGATTCACTTAATTGCCTAGCAATAAAAATATCAATATGTCATTGGATTCATGCAGAGTGACATTACAGAATTATTGGACCTCCAAAGAGAGAAATGTGCTTAAAAGCAATGACTATCAACAAATATCTATTACGACCTCTTGCTTGTTTTAAAAAAAAAAGAAGAAAAATTCCCTTACTTTACTTACAGTATCATAAAATGTGTTTAGATGTTTGTTAAAATGTAGGTAAATCAAGAAAAGAAAAAAGACAAAAAGCCTTGGCATAGCTAATATTTAGAGAAAAGGACATTAATTACAATTGTATTCACAATATTGTCAAACTAAAAATTTCTCCAGATAACAAAATAAAAAAAACAAGGCTATGTTTGCCTCGATCAAAAATATATTTCATTTTTAAATTTTGTTTTTATCATAGTTGTAAAGATGGGTTGTAGATGGATGTAGCACCTCAAGGGTCATGGATTTCTGAATATTTACAACTAAACATCCTCATGCTATACAGGAAAATATAGGAGGATTCTAATGCACAATTATGGAATTATATGCAAAGCTAAAGAACAATAGAAAGTAATATCTATGTCTGTGGCCTGTAGGCATTTACCACTTTAGACATATCTGCTAAATATATTTTTTTAGCACTACATACAAATTTACAACTGAACATACTGTATGTTGGTAAAAGCAAAGGGCAGATTAAATATAAAAAGGGCCAGAAATTGCTGCAAATCAAATTTTCAAAAATGGAACACAAATCTACAAGATGGTATCATAGACTAGACTATTAGAGACTAGTTTTGTAACAGATGGCAGCACAAGGCTGCACACACAGTCACAGGGAGCACCGACCTTCAACAGTCAGTGTGCCAAAAGACATTGTCCTGTGTACATTTGGAGCTGTGCAACTGGTGCTATTCTGACCACATGTGTTACCACGTCTGCTATTTCATCATGGACAGCAAGTTAGAACAAAGAGCAAACGTAAAATTTGACATTTGACATGATTCAACAAGTTTACGGCGATGCTGCAATGAGTTGTTCAAGGTGTTTTGAGTGGCACGCGAGCTTCATGGGTGGAAGAACATAACTGGAAGATGACGTGAGATCAGGAAGATCTTCAACTAGCTCAACCCCTGAAAATGCCCTCTTCCCGGAGAAGAACATCCAGCTCAAAGGTTGCTGTTTTGACAACGTTGTGGAGATCCAGCGATTTGACCATGCACAGTTATTTATGAATTAAACAAAGTTTTTTAAAAAATATTTTTGCAATGTGGCAGCACAAAAAAATAAATTAAGAAATTGAAGGCTTTTAAACAGTCAGCGGCTTCCCTTCTACTTTTCTAAGGTTTGCTTGTGGGTCTATGAAGTGGAGGGTGAGTGAGGAGTAATGCCTGTAGCAGAATACTATACAAAATGTTGTGCTAGACACGTTCAACACGTTTAGTGATTGTACAATGGGTTTTTGCTGTCTTGCTGCTGTGTTTCATAAATCCAAACTACGGTATTCTAATAAATCATTTATCAGAGACTAAAAAGTGTGGTAAATTAAGGTCCCTAAGTAATTATTTTTTTAACTATTTGCTTTACTTTAAAGATGGTATCCGCTGTTTTTTTTCACTTACATGTAAAAATTATTTTCAATATCTTTGTATTTTGTGCTGCTACATTACATAATTGCAAGAAATAAAAAAAAAGTATTTTATTTGCAAATAACTTTTTACTGGAAATATAAATGTACTTCAGCTCCACTCAAGTCTTTCTAAGAAAGATCATACATGTCCAGTTTCTGTAATGCCAGACTTAACACGGGGATAAAAATTGATTTTAAGTTCTAGTTGGAAAATCTTGAAAGGATCAACAAGAAAATGGGAGGAAATGTGTATTACTGGTGGCCAAGGTTGGGCAGATGTCCCAATGTTGCTTTTTTTGTTTTATGAGACTTCTACCCATCTTTAGGCAACCTAACATCCAACGTTGAACAATATGAGCTTCCTTTCTGTTAGCCATTAGTTATTGTCCATTCTAAGTAAGCAAAATATTAATTTTTCATTGTTCCAGATTTCACTCTACTATATCTACTACCTGCATTTTTAAGTATTTCAAAATACATTTTATACATTTTCAGTTTTCATAGTAAGCATACAAATTGTACTCACACTTTTCACAGAAGGGAGGAAATTCCCACAAGGTGCACAGTAAAGTTTATTTATTAATTATTGTTTACTACATGCCATCCATCACAACATGTTATGTTGTGCCTTTAAATCCAGCTACAATAACATGCATTTGTAATGAAAAATAGACCAAAAATTGAAGAACAATAAAAAGACATATAATGCTATTATCACTATAACTGTTTTAAAATCAATACTCATTGCTGTCTGAAAGGTTATTAATAAAACAATGAACAGAGTGCAAGAAAAACAATAGTTGTAATCCTAATTTTTTAAGAATACTGAGAATTTGATCTTTCAGTTTATTTCAAGATTAGAGAGATAATCCTCTTCGTGTAATATTAATTAAGTCAACACTGTGGTCTTATACAGTATTTTGATGTAATCTAAAAACAAAACACATCATACAGTACCTTTTACTGATGCTAAACACTTACACAATTGCTTCTTCTTCCTGATATAGTTCAAAATATATATTTACTAATGAACTAGTCTAATTTAATTTTTTATTAATTGGTCTTTGCCAAATGCTTCTTTGGACCGTTTCAATAAGGCAACTTAAAGGGCAATGACAATGTGAACAGTACAACACACCATAATCACCAAACCGCAACCAAAAGACCATCTTTTATCCATTTAGGGCAGTCAGAAAATGGAAGATTGTTTGGTTAATATCGATGGCTGCACTTTGCAGAAGCTGATACTTGGCTGTGTTGCAAGAGAGTGACAATATTCCTCATATGCTTAATTATAATGCTGACCATACACATGGTAATTCTAATATGGGTTTACATTACTTTCATTCAGCTACAAAAATACCATGGATCAAATAGTCTTTTACCATTTGAATATATGAAAATATATAAACTGTTGATGGTAGATATCTTTAATCCATTCAATAGTTTTTTTATGATCAAAACATAGTGAATGTAGATGCTAGAAAATTGATGTGTGAATGGTGTTACCAAAGAAGGTATTACTTTTTTAGTCTTTTAATAAAAACAGGCTCAGTGCAAGTTTGGCAGATATTTAAAGTCAGTTCAGGTATTAAACTGACTGAAAATAGCTTTATTACATTTGCTACATATGAAAACAGCATTTCCACAGAAAACCAAAAAGCATTAAGAAAAATCATAGTTTCACATTTTGTGCCTTGCTCCAAAAAACATAAGCTTTGTACTTACAGGGTTGATAACATTGTATTTCCCAAGGGTTGAGAAATTTGTGCAAGACACCTTTCCCAAAATGATAATCACAGCAGTAGCTTAATGAGGGCTAATAAGAGCAGGTAAATACAAGGCCTGGAATAGATTCATGAAAGAAAAACTAAACTTGCTTTCCCAGGATTTTTTGTTGTTCAGTCAAATTTTATTAACTTTATTTATTAGTCAGAAAAAATACAATATGAAAACACCATACATTTTAAAGAAACAATTTACTGTGTACCTATTTGATAAGGGGGACAATATATGAAATAAATATATATAATTTACTGCGCTATCAAAATATATGATTTTATGTAACCAGTTATGCTGCTCCCTGTAGGAACAAACTTACAGTACCTACCACAAAATGTCCAAAATACCTTTGACCACAAAGCTGATTGGGAAGTTAAATCTGAACTGTGGTATATGTGTGCTTTGTAAACGGCAAGTAGACCCAGGCTATACTTACCATATCCTCTAAGACCCTCCTATTATATATTCAATTTGACCACATCCACCACTGTGCTTGTTGCACTGGTGTGCTGCTTTACTACTCTCCTCTTGAGTCCAAGGGAAAGAGGTGATTACCTGCACCTTTTCTCTGACAAACAAAATCCCTGGCAATATTAAAGTAAGTATCTGGTCCCAGTAGGGTTTTATGAGTGATTTGTAATGAGCTTACCAAGCAAAGTTTGGTTTGATAGACTTCCCAGCGGGATGCCAGAGAATCTTGTACTTCGAAGTGCCTGAATCCCCTTTGAAGCCCATTATATTTCAAGGCCAATTTTCAAGCTTCTGATTAAAAAAGCATGAGTATCTTGGTACTGCATTGGGGTTAAGCATGGAGCTTTTTAATGATGTTTAAAGAGAAACATTAAAATACAATAAATCCGGGGGCGCATGCGCGACCGGGGATGAAGAAGGTCCCGTCTCATTAGAGCTCCGTCCATCACTGGCCTTAGCAACTCACCTGCGGCCTCCGGACATTCCCGGGTGAGTCTTTTCTTCTCTGCACGTGGCCCGTATTATAAGGGAGGAATAATGGGGAAGATCGGGCGCTGGAAGCCCCCTTCCCCGCCGCCACATGATCCGCGGCCCTCCCCGCTGCAGCGATTCCTCGCTAGGCCGCAATCCCCGGCCTCGAGTACGGCCATAGGCCTGAGGACGAGCTCTGGACCCCCAGCGGTGGCAGGAGGTACTGCAGCTCCATCCATAAGTGAGCAGCCAGCATCCCCAACCTTTTTACACCCCCAGATGAAATCATGAGCCCCTGACAGTGGTAGGGGGGGAACCAGAACATCCCTATTTGAATCACCATCCCTCTGCTCCTGCCACTCCGCAAGTGTCGCCTTCTCTCACGGTGTCTGCGTTAGATGAAAAATTGCATGTATTTCTACGCAACATTACCGCCTCTATTTCTGCTGAAGTGGCCAAACTGGCTTTGAATCTTCGAGGGAAATAGCTCAGATAGGTGAAGATGTGGACCAATTGGAGAATAAATTTGACGAATTGGTGCAATACGTTCTTAGAAGAAGATAATGTGTATCTGAAACACACCATGTCCCAAATCCAGCTACAGCAAGAAGATCTGGAAAACAGGGAACATCGGCAGAACATCCGTATTCGCGGTATGTCTGAATCTATTACCGATTCTCAACTGCACCACCACCTTTTGTCTTTCTTCCGCCCCCATGGTCCCAGAAGCAGATTGGCACCTGGACAGGGCCCACCGATCACTAGGCCCTAGACCTTCTGACAGCTCCAGACCACGTGATGTCATCATCTGCTTTCATTTTTTTGAAAGCAAAGAAGCCTTGTTGTCCTCAATACGCAACAAGCGCTCCTTGGAATTTAAAGGGGACAGGCTCCAGCTCTTTTGAGCTCTCTCCTATTACCCTGGCCAAACGGCGGGCACTGAAGCCAATCATCACACACCTTCAACATTACAGTATCCCCTATCGCTGGGTTTTCCCTTCAAGCTGGTCGTCTCCAAAGATAATTCCCAAGTTATCCTGCATGATCTTTTAGAGATGGACTCCTTTCTGAAGCAATTGGGACTACTTCCTTTATCGGAAGACACCTCCTCATTACCGCCCACCCCATCTTGCCCTTCCGTTACTCCCAATAAGATTTGGACACCAGTTTGTGGGGGCCGGAAGCGTCTTTCACGTACTCCACAATGTCCTCGTCCTCCTCGTTCCAGTCTACCTGATGCTCTTCTAGGGTGTTCTCCTGTGTTCTTCAGGGTTGTCCCTCCCCTTTCCCCCCCTTCCCTCCCCTCCCTCTCCTCCCCCCTCCTTCCCCCCTTTCCTTTCCTAAGCAACATAGAATCGCACGTAGTGTACTACTTTCTCTGCATTCTAGTGGAGGCCTAGGAGCACCGGATATGGTGACCTATTACTATGCTACTCACCTCCACTTACTTACATCGTGGTCCACCCACTACCCTCCCAACCTGTGGACTGAGATTGAGTCCTTACAATTGACTCCGATTCATCCTTGTTTTCTCCTCTGGTCATCCTCGACAGTGGACCTTGTCTCTATCCATCGTCTCTTCCTTGGCCCCATGCATTTCTCTATGAGTATCTGGCAGAAATGTAAGACTAGGCTTGCATTGACCTCAGATTGCTCCACACTGACTAATATCCTCTTTAATCCCAAACTCCCAGATAGTCTGGCCATGCTCCAGGTGCTACCTTGGGTCACAGCTAGTCTCTTCCAATTACGCCACTTAGTACATCCTGTGACTCGGAAGCTTCAACCATTCTCATACCTCCAGAAAAAAGATTTACCTTCCCAACATTTATATATCTACCTCCAGATACACCACTTTTTCTCTACCATTTCCCCCACATTGACTCTTGGGAAACCCACTCCCTTTGAGCATCTTTGCATTCAAGGTCAACATCAAAGAGGCATCATTTCTAACACATACAAACTTCTTATGAATGTTTCCCCACTCTCTAATGACACTCATCATTACATGTGCAAGTGGTCCCAGTTTTTACAATGTGACATTGATCTGACGCAGTGGAAGTAAATTTGGGAAAACACATCTAAATCTTCTGTCTGTGTGGTTTATAAGGAAAATACATCCAAAATTATGATGCTGTGGTACAAAACTCCAGATGTACTTCATGCCTTTAACCCGAATGCTTCTTCCACCTGCTGGCATTGCGGGAAAGACTTTGGCTCCCTCTTCCACATTTTTTGGACCTGTGGATCCATTGTTCCTTTTTGGAAAGAGGCTTTGTCCTTTTTACAATTGCTATTACATACCTCTCTCTCCTTTGAGCCCCTATACTTTTTGTTGAGCCTGCCATTCCCAGGTCTTCCTAAAATGGCCAGGAAACTCACCAAGCATATTCTGACAGCGGTTAGAAGAAGCATTCCTATGTGCTGACTATCCTCTATACCTCCTTTGATGCCAACTCTGTTTAAAATTATTGCTGATGTGAGACAGATGGAATACTTGACTGCTCTACATGCCTGTTCGATTGCTGTGTTTGAGGCAGTGTGGCACCCATGGGATAATTTCACCTCTTCCCACCTTTCTCCAAATGTATGGTTCTAATGGCCTCCCCACTATCAGGGGTGGACTGACAACTCATGGGGCCCCCGAGCAATAGGGGATCATGGGGCCCCTGTGTCCTTGCCCAAACTCAAAAAAGCCTATGAAAAAGGTACCAGGGTCATCTACTGACCCCGGGCCCTCGGGCAGTGCCCAAGTTTCCAAATGGTCAGTCCACCCTGGTTGCTATGTGACATTATTATGTTTGTAACCATGCAGATTTCACCATCGATGTGCTCCCTCTTTCTTTTGTGTTCCTCTTTCATTTACTGTTGTACCTGAGGGATCTAAGAAGATTACTTTAGTTATTGGATGTTGTCTGTAACTGGCATTGTGTCCGAATGGGAAATTTGGGTGATTCCACCTTCTCAGTGCTAAACATTATGTGTTTCAATTCATTTTTCAGAGAGGAGACTTCTGGTTCATAGTTCAATAAATTTTATTTTGTTTCCAATAGAGTACAATCATATAGTACTGGTTCATACAGTAGATGTAACAAATGTGTAAGAACAATGTTCCATAAAAAGATACATAAGGAACCAAAGGCAGATTTGCTTACAAAACAACTTAAATGCAATACAGAACAGGAAGCCATCATTACATAGCAATTGGTTCCCCCAAACTCAGGGCAGATTCATCCTGAAGCAACAGAGGGGCAAGGGTTTAGGAAAGGAGGAGAAGAGGGGACATGAAAGTTAAGACCACAAGTTGAGAAGGGAGGGTGTTGGGGAAGGGAAACCAGATGGGTATAGCTTCTATGTTTTGAGATGTAAAAGATCCTATCAAAGCTACAGATGAGAAAATGCATGAAGAGATGGAGCCCTCCCCAAAATAAACACACATTGTTTACATCTGGGATTACTGTGACTGGTCTCCTTCTCTCTGAACAATCATAGTGATCACAATGTACAGAGCCACTTGGATTGCCTCTGTACACAGTGCTTGTGAATGTTGCCGACACTGTCCATAAACAACTCGGTTCAACTGATAGAACAGCTGTTTAAAAAAAAAGTCCACCCCAATGATATTTTTAAATGCATGACAATAGAAAAACCTTTAAACTTAAAAGCAGAGGTAATCTACTTACAGTAGACTGTATAAAACAAGACTTCTGATGGCCCCTGTTACTAAGCCCTTTCACCATAGCTGAGGTTCACCCTAATGCCAGTGTGTCCAAATATACTTATAAACATAAAGGAGGAGAATGGATATACCCTCTTTTGGATCATCAGACTATATACAGACAGATCGAGGTGGCACTGGGAACAAGGTTGCAAAATGAGAGACTGAAACAAGATTCGTGACATAAAAGGCCTTGACTGAATCAGATGTGCTTGTCAAAAATCAGCAAGCAGGAAGATGCATCTTTTAGCCTCTGCTGTTACAACTGAACAATTTCCTATATTTTTTTTCTTGAGATATGAACTATATTGATTCGCACCATCATTTCCATAATTTGACTCTAAGCTTATGATATCTGATATCAGAATGTATATTAGGAAATGATTAAAGAAAAAATTAGACCTTGTTTAGGGGATTATGAAAATAGATTTTCTCTACAGGTCAACAAATGATGATAATGCTCAAGAGATTTTTTTTTTATGCTACGCCTTAAGAATACTTCCACCAAAAGCACGGTCCCGGGCACATTATTTAGGTCTAGGCTTTTGATGTATTTTCTCTGAATTAGCATGAGTATTTGAGGATTTCTGCTAGTTCAGAGCAACAGGGACTAACTTATTAAATGTTCCTGCTGCAATGCCTGCGAGCTAGCTGAGATTAATATCAGCGTAACCTGTTACTTAATTCATTATGGGGATACAGGCTAATTTGATTTGATATTATTTTAATAAAGTTCTGTGATATATAAGATTGTTTCAGGCTATCAAAATAATTTTCCAGTTATTACAGTTATTCAAGCAAGCCCTTTGATAGCAGCAGTTGGTCCTCGTCTGTTGTGAATACATTAGCACTGATGATTCATAGCAGCTGAGAAATGCTAAGCCTTGTGTTGATGCTCAAATTTATTCTGCAGGCCATTAAAAAAGGGGGAAAAATATTTTGTATGCATCAAGCTTACATGTGTCATTAACATAGCTCATTTTTTAAAATCACTCTTTCATAGAAAAACAGCTTTGTAAAGAAAAATCTGCTGTTTACTATTAAATTTATTGAAGCTGGTTTACATGTTTTACATACAGTTTGCATTACCTTACACAGTGAGCAAATCATTTATTTCTTTAAGAAAAAAAAAACATTGTTCTGCAATAGAAGACAGTTGAAATGTGAGCAAATGTTGCGGTAGCTGATAATAATTATACTGTATATTTTAAAACAAATGGTAGAATATTGCTATGTGTATCCACACTATGTATATATTTTTATTTGCTTTGGCAAAAGTCTATTAATTTCAAGGATCTGATGATAATGATCCTAAACATGAATTATAACAGATGTTTCAGATTGAGAATAATAGCACATATTAATCAAAGAAGGTCCACATAAACTGTAGTTACCTATTTTATCAGGGTTTTACTTCATTAAACTTATTGCCAACTTGGTTCTTTTCCTTCTTTTGCTTTATTAGATACAGTGAATGGTTTTTACGTTTTTATGTTTCGAAAACTATGAATACAGGGTTGTCAATAACATTTATATAATCTCAGGATGGAAACAAAAAGAACTTAAAGGGTAACTCCCCTTTCATGGTTAAAAATAAGCAAATACAAAAAATTTATATAGCATATACAATTGCGACACAAACAATAATGTAATTGAAAGTTATTAAAAATGACCTTTCCTTTTTAATCTATAGCACAGTAATTTTCTGTAGAATGCAATGTAATATGGCTACCTGGAGACGTTCTGTACACAGACGGTGTACAGAATGCCCCCCCCCCCCAGAAATGTCATTTCCTGCTTGTGTGATTGGTTGACAGAATTTCCCAGAAGTCAGATTGAGCACCCCCTGCAACAAAAATGTCATTTTTGGTGAGATACTCTCAAAGGGAAATCACGTCTAAAAGGATGCAGACCCTGCAACTTTCTTCATTAGAGCCCTGCAGATGCAGTAGTTGATTGATAATTATAAAACCACTCCCATACAGATTCACCCAGCACATGGACACAAACAATCATTTATTTCTTCAAAACAAAAAGTAGTGTTCAGCAACAATGTTTCATAAAATCCCTGCAATGTACATTGATCATCCAGAAGGGAATTTTTTTGTCAATAAAAGTGGATTTACTCTTTAAAGTAGTCCCAGTAAGCAACACAAAAATTTGGCCAACAGGTATACAAACAGCAACAAATACCTGAAAGAGTTTTTAACGTCTCCCCATCTACTTATAAAAATTGCTTTTATTGTTGTGTCTACATCACAGAATAGAAATAGAAAGTGAGGTAGAATCTCCCCAATGGAATCATAGATAAAAATAAAAGCTTGACAGGTGTACTTACTCTTCCCCATTCTGTCCCAAATAAACATGTTGGAAAATGTTGGAATTTTTTGTTTATACTAGTAATTGTGGTAATCAGAGACTTATAGTCTTTTGACTTATAGTGCTTTTCAGGGAAACGAAAACCAGCACAGCCCTTCTGACAGGACAGAGCTCTGTATTGTTTACATTGACAGAGCTCTGCCTTGTCTTCCCCCTTGCTAATTAGTGGGTGTCGGCAGTCAATCATTGGTTGGCACCTGCTGATCAGCTTGAGCTGTGACTAATAACAGCACAGCCGGCATGCTGGTGGCGGGCGCCCCCTACTCGGAAGTACTGGATCATGTACTAGATCAGGGGCAGACTGACCATTTGGAAATTCAGGCACTGCCCGAGGGCTGGGGTCAGTAGGGGGCCCCATGAGATGCCCCTGGTACCTTTTTCATAGGCTTTTTTGAGTTGGGGCAAGGACACAGGGGCCCCATGACCCCCTATTCCCCGGGGGCCCCATGAGTTGTCAGTCCGCCCCTGTACTAGATACATGATCAAACACAGGAAAGCTGCTCTGTCACTGTACTCCTACATGAGGTGGTCAGCGAGCTGTTATGCTTCCCAAAGCAAAAAAATGGGTTTAATGCACTGCAAGCTTTTAAAGTGGAACTTTACCCATGGCAACTTAATAAAAAATAATGTTCTTTAGCAAGAAACAGCCATTAATAATTAACCTACCAAAATTAGTGTGTGCTGTATATTGCCTCCAGCATTGCTCCTGTTTCTTCTTGCTGGAGGCTGCCATTTTGCTGAGGCCCAGAGCCCCTGAGCGGCAGAAAATCTTTAGGCTGTCAGCAGATCAGCCTCTATATTTTTGGCACAGTGCTGAAAAATAAAGAGCAAATGAACATGTGCAGAGCAGGGTGAGACAGTGTATTACTGGATTTTAAACAGTATAGGAACTTATTTTTAATGTTTTACATAGCTATACCTGCAAAAGTGGACACCCAGAAGTAATTTAACAGGGCTTCATTTTCTGATTAAAGTTCCACTTTAAAGCTACCCTGACAGGAAATGGAAAAATTTCTCCCTGCAAAAAAAGGGGATTAAATATTTACATCAACAATCGCAAATATTTTATACACCTTCTAAATATTCCTTTGTTTTGGCTAATGATGATACAAAAAGTGGACTCTTTCATCAATGCCATTACCGCCATTGCACCACAAACAATGCTTCTGAACCTGTGAACCTTTCATCTAATTTAAAGTGTATTAAAATGTAAGAACATTTTGAAAAAGGCAAGACAGACGAAAAAAACCTTTTTTGTTATTTCATTATTGGAGTAAGTGATGGAAAGCAGAAGAGCCTTGCTCTGGAAGAATTAAAACTAATGGTACACAACAATGGGCAGAAAATAGAAAATTATCTGATACCACAGGGGGCATTTAACTGCTTCAATACCAGGCACTTTCACCCCCTTCCTGCCCAGGCCAATTTTCAGCTTTCAGCGCTGTCACACTTTGAATAACAATTGTGTGGCCATGCAACACTGTACCCAAATGAACATTTTTAGCCTTCTTTTCATACAAATAGAGCTTTCTTTTGGTGGTATTTAGGCTCCATACACATTAGTGCATTGCAAATCCCGGGCTGAATCACCTGAAAATGCAGGGTATTTTTACCATGATCATGGTGCTTTTTCTGCGCAACAAATCGCCACCATTGCACAAACAAAATTCAGAACCATTTCTGGGTGTCGTGCGATTTTGTTTGCATGATCGCAGCACATTTGTAGCGCGGGAAAATGCACCGCGATCACAGCAAAAACACCCCACATTTTCAGGTGCCATTGAAATGAATGGCACCTCCAAACACGATTGCACATTTTCACATTGTCACACCATGTTTTTAAATCGCGGGCAGAATCGCAGCAATTCCGCCCATGATTTGAAACACCCTAATGTGAATGGAGCCTTAATCACCACTGTTTTCTTTATTTTTTTGCTAAATAAACAAAAAAAAGACTGAACACTTGGAAAAAAAATACGTTTATCTTCCTTTCTCTTATAAAAATTTGCAAATAAATAATTGTTCTTCATAAATTGTGGTCAAAATGTATACTGCTACATTTCTTTGGAGAAAATAACCCAAATCAGTTATTATTTTTTGTTCAGTCTATAGGAAAGTTATAGAGTCCACAAACTATGGTATATATCTGAAAATCGATCAATCCTGATGTAATGAAGGCCACATTTCTTGAGACCTTAAAATGTCAGGACAAGGGGCGGACTGACAATTTGGAAACTCTGGCATTGCCCGAGGGCCCGGGGTCAGTAGGGGGCCCCATGAGATGCCCCTGGTACCATTTTCATAGGCTTTTTTGAGTTTGAACAAGGACATAGGGGCCCCATGATCCCCTATTACCCGGGGGCCCCATGAGTTGTAAGTCCACCCCTGGTCAGGACAGTACAAATATCTCTCAAATTACCCTTTTTGGAAAATAGACAGGTATTTAGTAAGAAGCATGGCAAGTTTTTTGAAGTTGTAATTTTTGTGTCATAATCTTTTGGAAAATGAAGAAATAAATGTCACCAGTGCAGTACATCATCATCATATAACTGGTGTGGTGGTGATCAGGGATTGGTGACAGTATGAAAATAAATTAATAATTTTAAGTTTTTAATTTTTATTTTTTTTTTAATGTTTATTTTTTTTATTTTTTTTTTACAAACTGTGACCAGAGCAAAATAATGTTACCATAGTAACATTGTACTACTTTGGGGAAGTGATCAGGATTCTTTTTACACATTATAATTGCTTATAGCAGTGAATTTCATTGCTATAAGCAAGCATTTTACTGAATGAAATGAATTCATTCTGTAAGTATTGCTGGGATTGGCTCTGTCTGTACCATGTGATCACTGTAACCAATCAGAGCTAGCAACACAATTGTCATGTGATCTGCTGTGATTGGTCACGGTACAGTGATCTATTATCAGCTGTGTCCAATGGAAAGTGCGTTCTGGAAGGACATCATATTACGTCCAACCGGAACGAGGAAAATCCCACCCTGCTGTCATTCTACATAATCGCAATATAAACACTCTGTGCTTTCCAGCACTATTTTTTGAGGCATTGGTAGAAGGGTCCAATGTCCACTGGCACTGCACTCATGTTTTCAGATGACCTCTCTAAATCGAAACCTTTTGTGATGTTAGAATTCATGATAAGGAGACACTATTGGGCCTCAACAGGAGGCCCATTGAATTACATCCCTCTTGTGATGCATTCCTGCACTGTAAATTTTGTGCAGAGAACTACAAAAATGTGTGCATTTTAATTTAAACATTTGCAAAAGTGTCTGGTTATACATCAATACATATTCATGGATGTCCGCTGGTTGTGAATCACTCTCATCTGCCAGAGATCATTAACCTGGTGGATCAATTAGCTGATCTTTAGTCTAGATAATAAAGTATAAAATAATTTCTTCTCTTAAAATGTTTCAAAATGATATCTATTGTACAGGAAAATAACCAAGAGGTCTATATTTCCTGTATTATGATGCAAATGAAATGCAACTGCTCAGCAGCACTATAAATGAATTTGTTCGTGTGCTGGAATATTAATAATGTGGCATATAACTTCTGGCATTATTAATAACACTATGTAAAAGAAATTAATCTTTTGAAATAGAAGGGCCACAAAAAATAGACTTCCCTCATTGACTTACAACCACTGAGCAAACAAGACCTTACATGTTCCAGCTTTTTACAGTTATGGATCATTATTATTATCATTACGCTGCCGCTTAGTTCATTCAGGAAATTGTGTATGTCCCAGTGGTAGAAAACAGAGAGACGCTGTTCCGCTATATCAGAAATGAATACAATAATCTTACTGAAGCAAAATATTATTTAAAAACCCACTTTAAATAAAATGGAATTAGCAAGAATTGGAGTGTGTGTGTGTATGTGTGTCTGTTTGGGTATCTGTGCCTGTCTTGTCCTACTTAAATAAAAAATTAAAATGAAGTATATTTCCATACATTAATAATCATTTTGAGTTCTTGGCTTTAAAAAAATATATGTCAGAGCATTATCTATAAATACATGAAATGGGGTCATGGGAGTTTAAAATATAAAATATAAGTTTAATTAGGTTGGCACCTGCTTGACCCAACTTGATTTCACCAAGTGTTCTAGCTAACTCAGTAAAAAAGAGCTTGCAGCAATGCATATACAGTAGCTTATTCAAAATATTAGAAATAAGGGTTACAATCTTGGATATTCCCTTCTCTATTTTAAGCCCAAGAAGCAATAAAATGATACAAAGTTGCATAGTTACAAAGCTAGTCAGGTTAAAAAAAGACACAAGCTCATCTAGTTCAACCAATAGAAACAAATGATGAAATAAATAGTAAACCTCCATATAAAGAATCCTATACCCACAGTTGATTCAGGGGAAGGAAAAAAAATCATATAAAGCATATAGTAATTTGCTTCAGCAGGGGGAAAAATAATTTCCTGATCCCCAAGACAATTGAATATTCCCTGTTTCAACAATCTCTGGTGTTATTATGTATAGATGTTCATATCCAGTTATATTCTGTGCATTTATGCATGCATCCAGTATTTTTTAATATGATCGATTGAGCTGGCCAGAATTGGCTTCCAAGGGAATCTATTCCACATTTTCACAGCTCTTACTCTGAAGAAGCCTTTCCACATGTGGAAGTTAACTCTATTTTCCTCTAGACTTAAGAATGTCCCTTTGTCCTTTGTAATGACCTTAAAATGAATAACTTTGCACCAAGTTCACTTGGCTGTCAATTACATCCAGTAAGCTAATGAGGAGAGAGGGGGTAGGGAATGGACACACAGAGCAGTGGCTTGGGAGCGAGCCTGCTCTTGGGCGTCCCAATACTTTTGGCAATATAGTGTATGTGCTTTTTATTCATATTCTTAAAGGGTAATTCCGCTGTAGTGGGGAAACAATTAGTTAATGAAAAATTAATAATATAGCATTTAAAATTGATACTCAAGTCATATTGTAATTAAATAATTAAATGTTATTAAAAGTTACCTTTCCTTTTCAATCTGCAGTGCTGTACTTTTCTGAAAAATGCAATGCAATATCACTACCTGGAGGCGTTCTGTACACAGATGATGTAAAAAAGTCAGATTTTTGGCATTCCCTGCAACATAAATATCCTTTTTGGTGAGATACTCCCAAAGAGAAATCACATCTAAAGGGATGCATACCCTGTAAATTCTTCATTAGAGCCCTTCAGGTGCAACGACTGATTGATAATTATACAACCACTCCCATACAGATTCACACTGCACATGGACACAGACAAACAGCTAGTTGTTCAGAATAACAAAAGGTAGGACTCTGCAACAAAATTTGTTAAAATCTCCATAATGTACATATATCACCCATTGGGAAATGTTTTTTGTCAACAAACAGTGGAGTTACTCTTTATGTTTTTTCCCGGCTGCAGAAGTTAAACTAACAGGTCTGTACACATGAGTGTAAGCCATCTGGTCCAGGTGATTTTTTCTCCTTTATTTAGTCTTGTAAATAGTAGTCTTTTTTCTGGACCATATCAGTTTTGTACCATTGTGGTTCTTTTCCGGCTATGTCAGTACTATCCTCATTATGGACTTCAACTTACTCTTTTGCTTTGTATACATAGAGATGAAGGAGATATTTAATACATTTACCTTCTTTTTTCCAAAGTCACCAAGTTTAAATTACCTAGTAAAGGGCCTACATGCACAAACCTGGTCTTTTTATTATTATTATTATTAAATTTAAAGTATTTTTGAGGGGGGGGTCTGTCTTACTCTCTTTCAACACTTGTTATTTGAAAAAAATGTTTGCTATCTTTATCTTCCTTTTGCATATTTTGTTATACTCTTTTTAAGTTTCAAATGATAGTGTTCCTTCATTTTTTTATTTTTAAATTCCCTTTTCTTAGTCTTTATTACTTTTTTAACTTTGGACCACAAAGATATTACTTGTAAATTTTTAGTTATTGCCCATGGGAGTGTGTTTGAATACAACTGATTTGAAACATTCACATTTCTGTCTGCAATGCTTGATGACAACGTTCCCTCCCACTCTAAATAAGTCTTGGAGAGACTTAGTAGCTGCTAAAATAAAAGCAAACTATTGTTATTTAGCAATATCAATTACAACATAACAAGAGAAACTAAAAACAAAATGCAACCATGAAAAAGGTACATGGCGAAGTGACAGGAGTCTTCCATTTTTATAGTGAAACTGTGGACAGGCTAGAGACATTTGATTATTTACATATTCTTAACAAGCAATAAATGAACTTTAAAACAAGTTCTTATTGACCTCTGTATTTGTAGGCACTTTGAAATAATTAATCCTTAAAACTTCATAGCATATGCACTTAAGTTTAGTCCTAGTCAATTTCTGAGGCATTTTATCTTCCTTTGCTCCCTCACAGCAGTGACTTGGCAGCCTTCCATCGTCTAATGTGAACACAGAGCAGGTGTTTACATAAGAAGCTATTTCTGCTGAGAAATGGATCAGAACCCAACTTAAGTGCCTATGTTGGGAAATTTTAGGATGAATTACTCCACATTTCCTACAGCTGCAGAGGTAAGTGAAGGGTTTATTTTAACGCTCATGGGCATAAGGAAGAGAAGTAGAATCAGGGGGCCTTACCCCCTATAGAGTACCTGTCACTCTCTATGTCCTCTCATGTAGGCAACTTGTTAGTCCTACTCTTATAGTAAGTTTAATATATAATTAAAAAAACACAACAAAATGCACATATTAGGTATTCCCACCTATGCCCAATTATGGGTAATGTAGTTCTTTGTCATTTTGCCAGCACACATTATTTTGGGAATTGACTAGACAGATTCTTATCTTTTGGTTTTATTAAAAAATGTAAACACCATAAAGTGTTTGTCTGCATTACAAAAACATATATTTTTTTTAATTATAGACGTCATAAACATTTGTGCAGGGTTTCCATTTCTCGTTGGTTTTAAATTATCTTTTTTTGTTGGGTCCAGCAAGTTAGCTTTCTAACCTGTATGGCTTAAAAATATGCTAGTGAGAGTTCTATATAACTATATCAATATGGTACTACATTATGTAAAATTTTAATCAGTGACGGAAAACACAATGAAAAATATAAAAATTGTCAATAAAATATAACAGTGCCATTAACTATGACTGCAATAAGTACATTGTAATGATAGCTTATATGACCTCATAACTGAATGGATATTCAAACTCTTTATTCCAAAGCAACCATGACCTTAGACAACCAGCAGATCAGTCTGATCTATTCTGAAAAGTTTACAATCTGTCAAGTTTAAAATATTTAAAACTCAATATGTGCAACCTTCTTGTAACCAATTAGCGCATTTATAATTTGACATTTTATTACTTTTTTTTTAAACATATGGGTAGTCTAGTACATGTCACATAAATAAACTGATATTGTGGGATTTTTTGGAAAACCACCTACTTTTATTTGCACTCTAAAAATAAAGAATTGGGGGCGTGGTCTGGCGCATGGAGCCATGACAGCATTGCCGCTGAGCTCCCGACCCGGTCCTCCTATCTAGGCATCCTCTGTCCCTCGCAAGCTGCCGATTCCACCCCTTATGGAGAAGAACCATCTCCGGACCCCCCGAGGAGCAACGGGGGGGGCCAACCTGGCGGCACCATAAGCCGGTTGTCACCCAAGCCGGGGTCGAGGCCTTGGACACCCCGGCCGTCAAGATGGCGCCGGCACCTCTTCCCTCCTCATCCCACGTGGCTGCAGGGCACCTACAAGATGAAGGGCAGGTAAGCCCTCGGGGCTCTCACTCTCTCTCTCCTCCTGGGGATCCTACTACAGGGACACAGCAAGCCCAGAGCACACAGGGATCCCGCAGCCCTTCCCCAGCATCTCTCTGCTCTGAGGATGGCTGGGACCTGCAGTCCCACATGAAATTCCTGCACTCCTTCATATAATCCCTTCCTACAAAGGCAGATTTTGAGCAATGTGTGAAACGTATTGAAAGCACATACAAGCAGGAAATTTCTGATCTTAAATGGGACATTTGTGTGCGAATGGAAGAGATTGAAAATACCGCTGACGGTCTGTGTAACGCTTTACAATCCCACGAGGAGACCCTTAACTCCCATACGGTTCTTATAAAACAGCTCATGTAGCAGCAGGATGACATTGAGAACAGGAACCACCGTAACAAAATCCGTATCAGGGGTATACCCGAATCTGTTGAACCTAAAGATTTGGCCGTGGCAGCTACCGACATCTTTAATCAACTACTCCAGCAACCTAAAGACACTTACATTGAGCTAGACTGCATACATCGCACAATGGGCCCAAGACATTCTGATCCGTCTTTTGTTTGTGACACTCTCTGCAGGGTCCATTACTTTAAGGTCAAGGATGCCATTATGCAGACGGCCAGCACGCAGGACACCATCCTATTCAACGAAGTACCAGTGATGCTTCTCCCTGATTTTTCCCGCCAGACTCTTGCCATGCATAGGGCTCTGCGTCCTCTCACGCAGATGTTGCAAGAGAGGGATATTCGCTACCAATGGCGGTTCCCGTTCCAGCTTCAAGCCTCACAGAACGGTAAATCTGCCCAATTCTGCACTCTTGGAGACCTGCCAACATTTCTCGGTGTGTTTGAGCTGCCCCAGGTGTCCCTCCCGGACTGGCCCCTTCAACTTCCAACTCCTGGCCTCCCTCTATCCTCTATCCTCTTGCTGGCAGTGGTCCGACCGCAAGAAAAAGAAGCGTTCCAGATCCTCCTCTCAACAGACCCCGGGGGGATGACCCCTTATCTACATGCATTGGGGGGCTTCTCCCTCTACTCCTTTTTCTACAGTTTCTACACCTATTGATGCTTACCGCTGCTAGTTCAGTACTTTATATTTGTGTCTTTTATTTGTGCCTGTTGGTTTTTTGATGTTTACTGAGGCTGTGGCCTGTGGCTAATCACCGGATATCGCCACTGTGGTTTTGCCATGACGGACGGGGACACGTTTGGCCCTAGCCTTAGGGGCTTTGGGCCCTTTCTTGTTTGCTTTATTCACACCCTGTTTTTTGCCATACTCTGTTCATTTTTATTTGTTGGGGGCGGGGGTTTAATTACTTATGCCTGTTTGAGGGATTATTGAATACCTTTTGTAAGAGACTGTCGCCCTTATTTGTGGGTGATCTCCCTCATGTTACCATTTGCCTGTGGCCTGGGTCGGGATCAGATACATGCTCCTTTGATGTTCCCCACCTAGGCCTTCAGTGTACTGCATAGAATTACACTGTATGATATTTTGACAGCTTGCCTGTCTAGTAGTTTCTATTTCTCCTTTTCCTTCCTTTTATCTGTTCTTCTTTCTTGATTTTTCCCCCTCTCCTTCCCCCCCCCTTTTTTTTTTCTCTTTTCTGGGGTTGGGGGGCGATTCGGCAGGGCTTTTTTAGTGTCACATTATTTACCAATTTGTTCTCCTACAACCAAATATGACTCCGATAAAATTTTCTTCTATTAACTGTAGGGGTTTTAACACTCCGGAGAAGCAAAGCCAGATGCTCTACCATTTCCATAAATATGGCACACAGATCTTACTACTTCAGGAGACTCATTTTCGCTCCGATGGTATCCGAGTCCTCCGCAATCGTTACTATACTCAGTGATATCATAGTACTAATCTGCAGACTAAGTCTAGGGGAGAGTCGGTAGCCTTCCATCATACTTTTGACCCAGAGGTCTTGGACTCCCTAATTGACCCAACTGGTTGTTACCTTTTCCTTAAATTGAAATACCAAGATTTTGTTTTTACAGTTCCAAACATCTACACTCCCAACCTTGATCAGGCTCCGTTTCTTACAAAGGTCCTTTCCCAGCTATCCGCTTTTGGGGGTTCCTGTCTCATTGTTGGAGGGGACTTCAACGTCACTCTCTCTCCAGATTTGGACACTTCAGCAGGTAAATCTTTTCTCTCCTTCTCGACCTTATCTCAACTTAAGTCGTGCTTACATGACTTACACCTAGTGGATATTTGGCGTATTCAACATCCTTCGGAGCGCGACTATAGCTATTACTCCACAGCTCATGCATCATACAGTCGTATAGACTATTTCTTTGTCTCGCAATCCTTGCTAGATTGCCCGACCTCATCCTCTCACGGTTACTTCTTATGGTCAAACCATGCTCCGATCCATCTTGCGATTCAACACAGGCCATTGTCGGTTCATCGTTTTTCATGGCGCCTAAATGACACTCTACTCAAAGATTCTCTCTGTATCGCAGAGATAGAGAAGACTATCCGGGACTTTCTTGTTGATCACACAATGGACACTACTGGCCCTCTTACTCAATGGGAGACCCTCAAATGTGTTCTTAGAGGGGTTCTCATTAAACATGGCTCTCGCCTAAAAAAGGCTTGTACGGCGGAATGCGGTGATTATTTTCACTTATTGCACGTTTGGAACCGTTCCACAAACGTACGTTAGACCCGGTGCCTGCGGTGGAACTATCTAACGCTCGCAGAGATTTACTCCAACTTTTAGATTCCTCCTCCCTTATTGCACGAGACAAAGCATGCAATACCCATTATTCTTTAGCTAACAAATGTGGCCAACACTTGGAGCGTGTACTTCATCCCCGTCCATCCTGCCGTCCGATTCAATGCATCCTGGCACCTGATCATTCTAAACTTTACCACAATAAGGACATCTGTTCTGCGTTTGAGCGCTATTATTCTCATTTGTATAACATCTCCCCGACAAATCCTGATATCCCCCCCATTTCCTCCCTGCCGGCTATGTCCCAATATATTGCGGAGATGGCGTTACCTGCCTTTGATACCCAAGATGCTTTGGATCTAGAGGAGCCCTTCTCGGTTATGGAAGTTCTTGGGGCAATTAAGGCCCTGAAAAATGGTAAGTGACCGGGTCAAGACGGATTCACCGCTCGCTTCTACAAAACATTCGCCACCCAATTAGCTCTGCTTCTGGCCCAAGCGTTTAATTCCATTGACGATTCAAACGTGCCTTCATCAGCCTTTCTGTCTGCTACCATTTCGGTTATCCCCAAGCCAGGAAAAGACCCCTCTCATTGCAGCAGCTATCGCCCGATTTCTCTACTCAACCTGGACGTTAAGCTTTTTGAAAAAATTTTAGCAAACCGCCTCTCTCCATTTCTACCAACCTTGATCCACCATGACCAGGCTTCATTTCTCCTCCTCTACGACTCTCCGTGATATGTGTGCCCCTGCTACGCTCTAGTGAAGCTGTGCCTTGTTCCACCAACTCGATCTTATGGCTTATGCCGTGCTATGTATTTCAAGGTTGCTTCCACGTGACACTCATGGGCAGCTATTTCGCTGCTACTTACTGCCGTTCTTTTTTCTCCTTCAATACCATTTACACTGGCCTCCCCCTTTTCTTTTTCATTCTGCTTCCTTCTCCCCCCCTTTTTTTATTTCTTTCTCCCTCTCTCTCTCTCTATCTTTCTTCTCTTCTTTCTCCTTCTTCCTTTTCTCTTTCTCCTCAACTACAATTTACCATCTTGGTTATGCAGAGTTCTTTCACATTGGTCCATACACCGTGCCAGGGGATACACCCCCTGGCAATTTGTTATGTTATACCTCCGTGATATTGGTTATCGATCCTTCCCTCACGCTGTTATATTGCACTATTTTTATTTATCCCCATGGATCATAACTACCTTTCTGACGTTTTTCTTTTGATACTAGCTTTGTACTTGTTTTTTGTTTTTCCTGTGCTGTGCTTGTTAAATTTATATAAAACAATAAAGACAAATTTGCCTTTAAAAATAAAGAATTTTATCATTTTCAATTTTACTTTTTATTTAACAACCATACATAAACTGTGAAGTATACATTTGGCCAACCTCAAATTTTGATGCTGTGTCCATACAATGTCTTTATTACCTCAACTATATAATTCAGGAACATGTCGTATAGAAACATCAGGAGGAAACCTGTAGAACCCATGTTTTTGCTCTAAAGTCTACAAGAGCCATCCATGAGGGGATTTCCAGTCCCCAAATTCAGGAAATGTATATCAATACTGTATAGATCTAAGGAAACATTAGTCCAGTGTAGTTTCTGCTCTCTATGAATACTATAAATACATAGATGCTAGCATACATTGCATTAGTGATGATGTACACTGCTTAAAAAAATTGAAGGAACACTTTAATCAGAGTATAGCATTAAGTCAGTTAAACTCCTGGGATATTGATCTGGTCAGTTAAGTAGCAGAGGGGGTTGTTAATCAGTTTCAGCTGCTTTAGTGTTAATGAAATTAACAATAAGTGCACTAAATGGCCAACAATGAGATGACCCCAAAAACAGGAATGGTATTACAGGTGGAGGCCACTGCCATTTTTTTCCCTACTCAACTTTTCTGACTGTTTTTTACTAGTTTTGCATTTGGCTAAGGTCAGTGTCACTACTGGTAGCATGAGGCTATACCTGGACCCTACAGAGGTTGCACAGGCAGTCCAAATCCTCCAGGATGGCACATCAATACATGACATTGCCAGAAGGTTTGCTGTGTCTCCCAGCACAGTTTCAACAGCATGGAGGAGATTCCAGGAGACAGGCAGTTACTCTAGGAATAGCTGGACAGGGCTGTAGAAAGTCCTTAACCCATCAGCAGGACTGGTATCTGCTCCTTTGTGCAAGGAGGAACAGGATGAGCACCGCCAGAGCCCTACAAAACGACCTCCAGCAGGCCACTGGTGTGAATGTCTCTGACCAAACAATCAGAAACAGAATTTATGAGGGTAGCCTGAGGGCCCAATATCCTCTAGTGGGTCCTGTGCTCACTGCCCAGCACCATACAGCTGGATTGGCATTTACCATTGAACATCAGAATTGGCAGGTCCGCCACTAACACCCTGTGCTTTTCACAGATGACTTCACCCTGAACACATGTGACAGACGTGAAAGGGTCTGGAGAAGCCGTGGAGAATGTTATGCTGCCTGTAACATCATTCAATATGACCATTTTAGTGGTGGGTCAGTGATAGTCTGGGGAGGCATATCCATGGAGGGATGCACAGACCTCTACAGGCTTGACAATGGCACCCTAACTGCCATTAGGCATCGGGATGAAATCCTTCGACCTGTTGTCAGAACCTACGCTGGTGCAGTGGGTCCTGAGTTCCTCCTGGTGCACGACAATGCCCGGCCTAATGTAGTGAGAGAATGTAGGCAGTTCCTGGAGGATGAAGGAATTGATACCATTGAATGTCCCCAACTCTCACCTGACCTAAATTCAATAGAACACCTCAGGGATATCATGTTTCGGCCCATCCAATGCCACCAGCTTGCACCTCAGACTGCCCAGGAGCTCAGTGATGCCCTGGTCCAGATCTGGGAGGAGATACCCCAGGACACTATCGGACACTATCTGTCATCTCATTAGGGGCATGCCCCGATATTGTCAGGCATGCATAGAAGCATGTGGGGGGCCATGCAAACTGCTGAGTACCATTTTGAGTTGCTGCAATTAAATTTCAGCAAAATGGACTAGCCTGCTGCATAATTTTTTCACTTTGATTTTTGGGATGTCTTTGAATTCGGTTCTCTGTAGGTTTATAATTTTCATTGTCATCAAACGATGGGGCATCCTTGCATTCCTAACACATTACCCAGTCCAACAGTATAGATACCTGGCATGATATTTTTACCCATTGAGATCTGATGTGTTTTCAAAGTGTTCCTTTCATTTTTTTGAGCAGTGTATTTTTACATGGTTCAGTTATTGCTTTGGTTAAAACATATAGCACTTTCAAAGTGCTCCACCCTTTATTATTTATTTATTTATTACAGGTACTTATATAGCACCATCAATATATGCTGCACTTTATATATATATATATATATATATATATTGTACATTCACCTCAATCCCAAACTCTCAAGGAGCGTACAGTCTAAGGTCCCTAACTCACATTCATACTTACACATACTAAGGCCATTTTAGAAAGGATTCAATTAACCTACCAAAATGTATTTGGAATGTGGGAGGAAACCGAAGTACACAAAGAAAACCCATGCAAACACATGGAGAACATGCAAACTCCAGGCAGGTGGTGCTGTGGTTGGGTTTCCGAGCCAACAAACCTAGTGCTTTTTGTCCTCCCCCTCCGCTGTGCCGAGTAGTAGATGTTTGGGAGACAGCCCTATGACATCTTAACAAAAAGCTATGTCACAGCAAGCGAATAGGAGATTAGCAGTGGTATGTAAAAAAAAATCTGAAGGTCCCAGGCATAATTACAAAGTAACTGTGCTAGTAGTTTGTTTCAGGTGTATGGAGCTCAAGGGGATGAAATATAAGTGCACAGTCCACTATTGCACTGACATACAATGCACAAACTGTTCAGACACAGCTACTGCAAGGACCTGACCAGATTGCACAGGCAGGCAAGGCACCTATCTGGAGCCTTTGATTATACACAAGTTTCCATTACTGACACTTAGCTACAAGATGTGTGGATGAGGTTGTGTCTGCCTTGGCACCCTTGCTGCCCTAAATCTTGTCCTATGTTAGCTACTGTATATGGAAATCTGCTCTGATGCATGTAGGAACAAAGGCTCTCCTGCTTTAGCCTCAATGTGTTGCTAAAAGAAGAAGGCACTGGTAGCCTTATGAAACATGGTGACTCTTTTTCACTGTCACCTGAGCACTCAAAACAAGGAGCCTGTCATGCCATCGGGAAGTAGCAGGAAAGGGACATGAGCAAGTCAAGGATAGCAAAGTATTAATATCTAATTATTACACAAGCCTTTTCTGCTCACAGCAGGACATAAAGTTAATAATTGACGGAATTCTGGGATATGACATGGACTCAGTGGTGTATTTAGGTTTCGTGCTGCCATAGGCAACACAAAAATTGGTTCCCCCCACGGAGAGACCCTGACACTGACAAACACCCCCCTCCCCCACGGCAAGAGCCTGACATTGATCAACAGCAAACCCCCTCACCCGAGAGAGCCTTCCACTACCATCGCCCCATACACAATGGCAACCCCCCCCCCCACCCTGGCGAGAGAGAAGACACTCACCTTCACAGCTCCGGACATCCCCGGGAACAAGAGTCAGGCTCTGCATACACCATCAAGCAGCCTGCAGCCTCTCTCAGATCCCTCCTGGTCCCTATGCTGTGTGTGTACTTTCTTCCACCCCTTCTTTCGGGGGGTGGCACTTCCCCCCTGAAAAATGCTGCTGCCCCCTGAAAAAATGCCACCCTAGGCAAATGGCTTGTTTGCCTTGTGGTAAATACACCCCTGCATGGACTCAGGGTTTGACTGGACAAAGGTGCCTACCATATATAGTTGATCCTAAATCCCGGCAGCCACTCATGTATGGCTGAAAGAAGACACTCAGAAAAAGGTATGGGAGGAGGTGACAGCTGAGATGGAGCAAATATGGAAGAGTAGAAAATCGTTACCTACTATTGTTGCTTGTAAGCAAGGAACAAAAGAGACAGTGACAGAGTATATGAAAAGATTTAGAAAAGTTTAGAATGAAGAAACTAGGATGCATATGGCTAGTGCAGAAATGGGCACTATATATATCCAAACCTTGATGGCAGGATACAGACCTGAAATTTTGCTGTTAATAAGACAGCTTATTTCAAACTGGATAGAGATAGATGTAAGTATGTTTAAAAAAACAAGTGATGGAGAAAGACGCCACTGGATGTTTTGAGGTCTCCAAACCTACCAACAAAGCACATTTTCAGGGGTTACAACATAGTTATAATCCTAGAGAAAGAGATAGCAACAGAAATATGAGAAGAGGAGAATAGCACCCATTGTCTCAGATGTGCACTCATTGATTATTTTACACAATACACAGTGTTATACTCTGATTGATATAAGCAAAGCTTTTTAATTCAGTCCAAGTTGATGAAGAGACATAAATTCTGTTATGTTTTACTCTGGCCAACAAACAGTTAACCTGGGCCAGATTGCCTCAAGGCTACGTGCATTCTCTGGCTGTATATTCCATGGCCCTCCAAGAATCCTTGAAGGGTTGGGCACCCCGCCATGGTTCCACGTTGCTCCAGTACGTGGATGACTTATTACTTTGTTCATCCAACAGGGAGGCTTGTAGGCAGTACAGTATATCTCTGTAAATTTTCTGGGTACAAAGGGACACAAGGTGGCAAGGCATAAGGTGCAATATTGTCAAATTGCAGTGGATTACTTGGGTTTCACTCTGTCGCAAGGCACCAGAATGGTGAGCCAGTCCACTATACTACCCATTAAGGGCCTGTCCCGGCCAAAAGCTACAAAAGAAAATGCTCTTCTTCCTTGGTATGGTCAACTATTGTCGCCAATGGATACCTGACTGCTCCCACTATGACAACATATTCGGACAGCACACTAAAACTGAGGCTTCAGACCTCATTAAGTGGGACAAAGAATCCAGCAATTCCTACCAAACCTTGAGGTACTCACTAGTTTCCTCTACTGTTCTGGCTTTAGTAAATTACAATGTTGATTTTCATGTGTATGCTCATGATAATTGTAAAATCATGGTGGCTGTGGTCGTTCAGGATCATGGAGGAGACATGAGGCAAGTAGCCTATTTTTCAAAAGTAGTTCCAAGTCTGGTACAGGGCATGCCTGCATGTCTGAGAGCCTTGGCCATCTGTGCCATGGTGGTGGACTCAATAAGTGTGACTCTGGGACATAAAACCAGTGATTCTAGTAAGGCGTTTACCTTATATGTTGGTGGTGTGATTTCTTGGCACCCTCTATTCCTGCTGCACTGAATGCTATTCATCTTATACTTTCAAGCATGTCTCCTTATCCTGTGGGATTTTTCATTTTGACTGTTTACCAGGACACTAATCCATCTGTACGGACATTATGCACAATTTTTTTCTTGGCTCGATTCCCATTTAAAATTTCTGTTTTTATTATTGAATAATATCTGTGTGTATACAGTATGTTTGTTTATACACATCTGAAATTGTCGATATGCACATTTGTTCATCTGTACAGATAAAAAAAAAATTTGTTATAAATTTTATGCACTGAATCACACGGTTAGTACCTTTTTATGTTTTGATACTATTGTAAGTTTCGACTGTAACCATTTGACCTCTGGAAGGTTTTACCCCCTTCATGACCAGGCCACTTTTTGCTATTCAGCACTGCGCTACTTTAACTTGCAATTGCATGGTCATGCAACACTGTACCCATATGAAACATATCCTTTTTTTCCCATAAAAATAGAGCTTTCTTCTGGTGGTATTTGATCACCATTAGGTTTTGTATTTATTATTATATAAACAAAAAAAATTGAAAAAAAACTATATTTTCTACTTTCTGTTATAAAACATATGCAATAGAAAAAAAATTCTTCATAAATTTAGGCTAAAATGCTTTGGTAAACAAAAAAATCCCAGTACGTGTATTTTAATTGGTTTGTGTGAAAGTTATAGCGCCTACAAACTATGGCATATACACTGGAATTTATGCAGTTTTGATGCTATACTGGTAAAGGCGGTGATCAGCGACTTATAGTGGAACTGTGATAGTCTGACGCTTTGCTGGCAGGTACACTAACTGACCAACTGACACTGGCATCAATAGTTACTGATATAGTAATCAGATATAATACTGTACATTGACACTGTACTAATGACACTGGCTGGGAAGGGGTTAACCACTAGGCGAAATCAAGGGGTTAACTGTGTCCCTAACAATGTATAATACATGCTGCTTTTACTAACAGATCTGGCTATTTTTTCTCACTGCTTACTCCCTGCTGTGTTTTTGTAAACACAAGACTGTGCTGTGATTGGCTATAATTGGCTATATTTGAACAGCAAGTCCCAGTCATAAATCATTGGCCCGGACCTGTTGACCAAATCCCTCTGTAGCCAGTGACAGTACAGATTAGTACAGATTAGCATGCACACCCCACAGGCTGGGTGACCTACATGTACGTGATCCAGTCTGCCTGTGCTGCAGTAAATGTACTGTGGGCGGGCAGCAAGTGGTTATGCACATTGACACTTTTAGGTTTAAAGGGACAACCTGCCCACTTTTCTTGAAGTAGTTCTTTATCATATAGTATCTAAATTGTGTAGTGGAGGCAGCAATCCTTAACCCCCTTGCGCCAGCGCATCCCGGCCCGTTAAGAGTTTCAGAAGCTGGGAGGTGGGGTGGGGTTTTAGGGTCATGTGAACGCCGTGATTCGCTGTCACGGTGGTCACATGATCGGAAAAGGTCCCAATTGCAAGGGGAGATCGGGACCTTTCCGTGAGTCATGGACATATGTGCTGGGAGTTTGCAGGGCACACACTCTCAGCGAATATGTATTTTCTAATTGCACGCAAATATGCGGCCGCTCGGCGTCAAGGTCCAGACGCCAAGAGGCTGCATATTTGTGTGCGCTTAGCGTCTAGGGGTTAATTATGTTTTATTGGTTAGCACAAGGAACATTTTTTGTTTTTTATTCCCCTAAATGTATCATGATACTCCAGCAATGATTGAGCAGTAGGTTCTCAACTGGCAGTTTTTACATCTCCTTGTACTCCAAAAACAAAATCCACTCACAAGAATCCCTACTCCACTGCTCTATTCAATCTGCAACAATAACAAAATCATAGAAAGTAGCTTAATCCCCCCCCCCTTACTGAATTTTCCACAATGTAGCAAAGGTAAAAGAAACACCTTATTGTAATAACTACAACAAGTGCACAGAGATACAAATTCAAGTGCAGAGAACCTGCTTTTGGAGTCTTCAAGCAATATAATAAGTGTGAGTTTTACACCTCCCAGATAGAAAACAAAAACTAAAATATCAATTGCAGGAGACTATAGCCTTCAAACACAAAAGGTCTGCTTTAAAAGTAATATTTTCATAAAAGTTATAAATTCCATCTAAAGCTCTAGCAAGAATGAAACATTATTTTTTTCTGAGGCTTACATTACCTAATTTTCCTTTTCTGTATAAGCGAAGGTAAGAGTTATTGCACACAGACTCGATTCCCCTACAGCCAAACACATTGTACATTGCACACTGTCTGCTGCAGAAATTCAGAGAGGATGTTACTAAGGGTGGTCATATTAGATAGGTTTTTCCTGACATACAGTAAGCATTACAATTCCCAATCTCCAACAGAGGTCTAAAACGACCATGACAGAAATGTGAACACCTTTCTTATTGTGCTCCTTAGGGTTATTTGCATATGTGTGAAGATTTCCTTCTGCCATAACAAAAATGTATTTAAATTAGATGATGTGCATTTTGCTGAATAATACCATCATTTCCCACTATCTTAATTTTACATTTCCACACACATTGTGGTGGTGCAGAGGAAAGGCCCAGTGTTGATTCAGAATTAGAAGATTTGCACTGTTAGAAGTTGGAATATTAGACTCTCATAATTGTAAATCACTTCAAACCTTTTTACAGGGAAGTAAATTGAGCAACGTATTTCATGAAGTACACTAATGGGAGACTTGTTAGTCTAAAAACTCCAGCACATTTTGCTGCTACCTTACTGGAAAAATAAAAAAGCAGCTTTGTTGCAATATTCTCGGATATAACTAAATGTAAGCAGTCTTCTAGATTGAAGTATGACCAGCATCAATCAGCCTATTTCCTGTGAGTCCAGGTTGTCTTGGACCTGCCCCCAAGGGCCATAATCATGCAGCCTAGACTCACAGTAAGAACTGCCCATGGGCTGCACCCAGAAAGAAGAGAAAGTACATGTGACAACACCACATGGAGCAGAAGAATAAAAAGTGTGAAGGTTTAAACGAGAGGAAATCTTAGGGAGCTGGAGCCACACTTCAACTTTATTTTTGTATTTCAATGATTTTTATTCATTTATAAACATTTAAAAAAACAGAAGCAACAAGACACGCCCACGCAGGGGCCATCAATTGCACATAAAAAAATAAAGAAAACAGTGCTCTAACACCAACAGAGCAAAAAGGTGCGCTCACGCAGGGGCTATCAATGGCACATAAATGACAAAAACATTGGCATAACACCGACAGTAACTCAAACCAAAGGCAGCTATCCACTGCCACACCAAAAACAAACAGAAATAAAAAAGGAAGGAGGAGTACAAAAGGAAAAAGATGACAAGACCATGAGCAGGGGTCCGGGAACGCCAGTACCGAGCAACATCACAACCCCAGACTAGCCAGGGGGGGAGCGTGGGAAGGACATATTGCAACCACGGCTCCCATGTTTTAAAAAAATTCCGTTTGGAGTCATTACAGATACTCGACATCTGTTCATGAAGCATCATAGTGGTCATATGGTCCCGCACCCCCTGAAGAGGGAAAAACAGGTACTTCCATGCCTAAGCAATTGTTCTAGTGGCCGACAAAAACAAATAGGAAGCCAACTTTTGCTGGTGAGCCAAGAGGCCTGGTATGGGACAATGAAGCAAAGCACACTGAACATCCCGGCGTATGGGGAGATGGAACAAGGTGAAAAGGAGGCCAAACACACAAGACCAAAAACCATTAAGTCTTGGGCATGACCACCAGATATGCAATACATCACCACGATGACCATAACCCCGAAAGCATTGATCACTACAGGCAGGGTTTGCCTAGGCCAAACGAGCCGGAACCCATCAACTTTATTTTTAATATAATTTATATACTTTATAGAACACATTAAGGAAAAGATAGCAGTATTTTTTTCAAAATGGGCTGGTTTATAACAAGCAGAATGAATACATATTGTTCCACATGGAGGTATTTTGATATTGTTAAAGAAATGCTATCATACAAGGAACATGAAGGCTTCCTTTAAAGACTTCTTAATCTGAAGCTTCTAGATGCCTGACTGTTAAGTTGACCCTTTTGCTTCAATACTTTAAGTCACTGAACCAGAATTAGAATGCTGATAAAAACATTTGTTTTTTTGTCCAAAAGTCTTAATTTACATAGTTGTTCTGGGTCAATGACTCAGAAAGTACTGAAGTCAGTGGGTCAGCATAGCATCAGCAAAAAGAGGTCATCAATAGCAGGCAGCAAACATCTACACTACACAAAACACTACTTTTAAAGGCAAAATGCATTTGAAGATAACTTTCCAGTTCTGCTTGGTCGACAGTGGATTATATCTGGCAAAGACTCACTTTATTTAGAGATTTTAGTGCAAGACAAGGTTTCACTACACTATTCTAGACCTCTTCAGCCAGCATTCTCCATCCAGTTGTGCTACAGATACCAGCTACACAGACACCCTACTTTCTACAGACAAGTTCGATTTAATTATATAACCCTGAAGAATAACACAAAAACACAGAATAGCTAGGTGACCTATTTTACTAGGCTTCCAACAATAAATTTGAATTTTATGTGATATCTTTTATTGGCCAGCTTAATTTAATAAGGATGCATGCTTTCGGGACCCCCTAGATCCCTTCATCCAGTTTTATACAATTGTGAATTGTAGAAAGCTAGAGGAAGGGATTTAAGGGGTCCCAAAACCTGTCATCTTAAAAAAACATAAGTTATAGGATATCATTAAAATTCTAAACACTCTGTAGTAATCAGTGTCTTAAAAAATACAGAATACTACTACACTTGCAAACAGAATCACATCAGGCATCTTAGCTGGTTTAACAGGTGTAAAACAAAAAAAACACTAAAAGGGCTGAATGTGCTGACATAACGTTTTCCACGCTAGGTTGGAAATTATAAGCAAGCAACTCTGAGTAATTATCCTGAATTTACTCTGCTCCAAATTGTATACATCAACTATAATGTTTTATAATGTTTACTTTTTATACAAGGGGTTTTAAGTCAAACTGGGACTTTTAATTTTACAGGTATAAAAAGGGATGCTAGTGTGGTATACTATATGCAGTAGTAAGTGGCAAGTGTGTCCTATTACTGATAGGCGCCCCACATGTCGCAGGCCAGTCCAGAGACCGTTAATCAAGATGGCAGACAACAGTGTTAGTGCGTGCATGGAACAGCACGTGGTGATGAAGTTTCTTGTGAACAAAGGTGTAAAACCTGTAGATATCTACAGAACACTTCAAGCACAGTACTGTGATGCGGTGCTCAGTCGCAATAAGACATTTGAATGGTGTAAACATTTCAAAGATGGCCGTACGTCCATCAATGATGATATCATTTGTGGTGGTTCCCAACCCACAGCAGTCATTCCTGTGAACATTCAGCGCATAGAATGCCTGTTCTTGGATAATGGTGAAATTGAAGAGACAAATCTTTCTGTGGGAATGGTAAACTCAATGATGATGAAGTGAGGCAGGCTGTCGTAGGATGGATCAGAAATGTTTCTATACCAAGTTTTCCAGGGCATTAGTTAAATGCTGGGATAAGTGTATAAATGTAGCAGGGGAATATGACAAAAAATAAAACAGTTTCCACTCCTTGAAATTAGTTTTTTTATTATATAAACTTAAAAGTCCCAGTTTGACCTGAACGCCCCTCGTAGATTTGATTGATGTGGAAATGAATAGCATGACATGCATGACATGCAGGTATAAATAAATAAGGTATTTATATAGGTTAATCAGAAACCTAGGGTACTTGTACGTGATACCAGGGGCAGACTGACAACTCATGGGGCCCCCGGGCAATAGGGGATCATGGGGCCCCTGTGTCCTTGCCCAAACTCAAAAAAGCCTATGAAAAAGGTACCAGGGGCATCTCATGGGGCCCCATACTGACCCAGGGCCCTCGGTTTCCAAATGGTCAGTCCGCCCCTGCGTGATACTGATGTATGACGCATAAAGATTCTTGCATTGTAAAATACTCTGCAGCAATGCAGATTTTTTATTTTTTTTCACTGATCATGTTTATGCATTCATGTGTACAGGACCATTAAAAACCACAGGCTGCATTTAAATCAGTAAAAACAAAATACCCGAATGCCTAAAAACGTAGCATTTTTATCTGTCTATGTGCAAGAGGTCTTATATTTCAAGTTTAATTTGTTGCCAGCATGCCAACAGATTGCATCATTTACTCTGTAAGACTCTGGTGGCAAACAGTGAAGTTTCCAGGTCTGCCCATTCTTTACAAGGTGGTAACATTCTTCCTGTTGATACTTGTATTTTCATACATTTTACATTAAAGAGACCTTGTCATCAGACATACAATTTAATTTTAATTTGCTGCATTAGATCATAATATGTATAGTACTTGTGTGTTTCCTCATTTTTTCTTCAGATTTTTGTTGAACAGTCATGTTGGTAAACCAGCATTCAATCAGAATTTACAGTCATTAGCTGCAGTGCTTTCTAATGTGTGTGTGTGGGGGGGGGGGGGTGGCTGCTGTCAGAATATAATAGTGCAGCATGGTTTCATCCACATTGCTTTTGTGGATGTGGAAATCTGTCAGGTTTTGTTTTTTCATTAAAACCATTGGTTGAAGGGAACAATTATGCATGTGTACCCTACTGTTTTGCTTGAGTGATTCCATGCTCAACCTTGCATTGTTTCATTGTTTCATATGATAGAACTATGGCTGACATGCATGCACAGAGATACCAGAAACAGTAAAGGCCAGATTATGCTGGTGTTTATAGATAGCATCACCTACCAATGGAGGATCAGTATCACTAAAGACTATCATTGGAATCTCTACTCCATGCCTGCTGAAGCCATTGCCATCAGATCTAAGTTCATATGAACCACATAGAAAGAGTAAAACAATAAATAGGGTAGATTTACATATAATCCTTAAAGCAAATAGTAATCATATAACCATTTCAATACCAGCATGTTACACCCTCCTCTTTACTACACCATGTTTCAGTTTGAAGTGCTGTAATAGTTTGACTGACAACAACACTGTACCCAAATAATTGAGACAGATAGTGCTTTCCATATATGGCAATATATAATAAACACTGCATTTTAATTTTACTATATAAAGTAAAAAAAAAACTAAAGAAACAAGACCTTTTGAAAACAAACATACTTTTTGCTCTAAAACATATAAAAAATATCAGAATATTCCAACACCCTCCTCCTCATATTAACCCTTTTTGGAAAGTGGACACCCCAAGGTGATCCTCATTTTGTCAATTTGTTTTGGAAATGAGAACAACATGCTGGTATTTAGGTGGTTAAAGTGTGATTAGCTTAAAAGATCACCCACTGAACCTAAGTGCAAGTCTTCCATTACTATTGGAAGTGAGTTCCCTGGAAGATGAATTTACATTGCACTGAAATTACATTGCGTACAATGACTAAATGCTGTAGGTAAATAATTAAACCCCCTAAACAATCCCACAATTATCAGTGGTCAGTAGCATTTTAACCTCCCCAAATTAATTCCAAAAAATTGGTGGTCAGTGGCATTTTACCAACCCCCCCCCCCCCAAATAAATAAATAAATCACAGTCATTTGTAGTCAGTGACATTTTATAATGCCTAACCTCTCCCCAATCATTGATGATAACTGACAATCAAAATTCCCCCCTCCCTCCAAGCAATCCCATAGCATTGATGGTCATTGACACTTTAACAATCCCCCTCCACCACCTTGAATATTGTCTTCCACTAATGCAGCCTCTCTCTCCTCTCTTAAAATCATCTACATCTTTATTCCTCCCCTTCATCTGTGGCGTGAGTAAGAGCGGCCCTTCCAATGTAAATAGTACACTTATGTTGGCAGTGATTGTGTCAGGAACTTCAGTTAGCTATTCCAGCTGGATTTATAGATTAATAAAAGCATAATACACAGGGGAATATGTAGAGAATATTGGCACACAGACATTTGGGGATGAGCAGTAACTTAACTGCACTCCTTAATAGACAAACAAAAAAACTGTTTCAAACTGACAGCAACTTAAACAAAACTCATATACTATATGTATTGGCCCTGACAGGGGCAGACTGATAATTCATGGGGCAATAGGAGATCATGGGGCCCCCTGTGTCCCTTCCCACTCAAGCCGCACCCACACAAAGCCCCACCTACATATTACACTGCCCGCAATACATGCGTTTGTCACAGAATTTCTCTACAGTATGTTCACAATAAATGTTTATTACACAAAATAAAGAAAAAAAAACTTACATTAAAGAGAGCGCAACAATGGTACATTTCAAAATGAAGGTTTTAATGAATTTTTCCTATTCCTTCCACTAACACCAATGATAGGGCACTATTCCTACCACTGACACCAATGGTAGGGCACTATTCCTACCACTGACACCAATGATAGGGCACTATTCCTCCCACTGACACCAGTGATGTGGCACTATTCTTCCCACTGACACCAATGATAGGACATAATTCCTTTCACTGACATGAATGATAAGGCACTATTCATCCCACTGATACCAATGATGGGGCATTATTCCTCCCACTGATACCAACGATGGGGCGCTATTCCTTCCATTGACACCAAAGGTGGGATGCTATTCCTCCCCCCTAATACTAAACATGCATGGTTTACTCCCACTGATGCCAGAACATTTCTGATCCCAAAGACCACAGTCCGGCCCCCAAAAACCTGAAGGACAGTAAACTGGCCCTTTGATCTAAATTTGGGGTCTCCAAACTTTCTAAACAAAGCATATTCATGTGTTAGAATGACCCAGTCACAGTCCAGACCGAAATCCAATTGAGAATCTGTGGCCAGACTTGAAAATTGCTGTTCACGGACGCTCTCCATCCAATAACAGAGCGTTTCGTACACTCGTACGTCTTCAGAAGGGGTGTGCCACATCCTTTCTGAAGATGTACAAGTGTACGAAACTCATCTTGGAGGAGCCTGCATGACTTGACGTCACGCCGCCGGATCATGGAGGTCTGGCGGCCACCATTTTTACACCAGCTGGTTAGTGCTCATAGCAGCTTTTGGCTGCAATTAGAGATGAGCGAATCGAACATGCCGAAGTGGAATTTGTTTCGAATATTGGGAAATATTCGATTAGCGCCGAATCCGAAAATTAGCCAACTTCGGATGCACGAATCGAATTTTCCCAAAAATGGCGGCGACATGTGTGGCGACGGAGCGGGGATCTCTGGGAAGGCGCGCAGACAAGGCGCGCTGACCCATAATGCATTCTTTCATGACATGTGATCGCATTAGCCAATCAGCAGCCAGCCAGCCAGCACTGTGTAATGGTGGAGCTATAAATTGCGGCCATCTTACAATTCTCCATTAGCCTGCGGTCATTCAAGAGAGACAGACCTGTCTGTATTAGGGACAGAGTTAGGGCCAGAGAGACTTTAGGGCCACAGAATCGTTACTTAGGGACACAGAATCGGTACTTAGGGACACAGAATCGTTACTCAGGGACACAGAATTGTTAATCAGGGACAGACACAGAATTGTTACTGAGGGACACAGAATTGTTACTGAGGGACACAGAATAGTTACTCAGGGACACAGAATTGTTACTCAGGGACAGACACAGAATTGTTACTGAGGGACACAGAATTGTTACTGAGGGACACAGAATTGTTGTTACTCAGGGACACAGAATTGTTACTCAGGGACAGACATAGAATTGCTACTGAGGGACACAGAATTGTTACTGAGGGACACAGAATTGTTACTCAGGGACACAGAATTGTTACTCAGGGACAGACACAGAATTGTTACTGAGGGACACAGAATTGTTACTGAGGGACACAGAATTGTTACTCAGGGACACAGAATTGTTAATCAGGGACAGACACAGAATTGTTACTGAGGGACACAGAATTGTTACTGAGGGACACAGAATTGTTACTCAGGGACACAGAATTGTTACTCAGGGACACAGAATTGTTACTCAGGGACAGACACAGAATTGTTACTGAGGGACACAGAATTGTTACTGAGGGACACAGAATTGTTACTCAGGGACACAGAATTGTTACTCAGGGAAAGACACAGAATTGTTACTGAGGGACACAGAATTGTTACTGAGGGACACAGAATTGCTACTGAGGGACACAGAATTGTTACTCAGGGACACAGAATTGTTACTCAGGGACAGACACAGAATTGTTACTCAGGGATACAGAATTGTTACTGAGGGACACAGAATTGTTACTCAGGGACAGACACAGAATTGTTACTGAGGGACACAGAATTGTTACTGAGGGACACAGAATTGTTACTCAGGGACACAGAATTGTTACTCAGGGACACAGAATTGTTACTCAGGGACAGACACAGAATTGTTACTGAGGGACACAGAATTGTTACTCAGGGACACAGAATTGTTACTCAGGGACAGACACAGAATTGTTACTGAGGGACACAGAATTGTTACTGAGGGACACAGAATTGTTACTCAGGGACACATAATTGTTACTCAGGGACACAGAATTGTTACTCAGGGACAGACACAGAATTGTTACTGAGGGACACAGAATTGTTACTCAGGGACACAGAATTGTTACTCAGGGACAGACACAGAATTGTTACTGAGGGACACAGAATTGTTACTGAGGGACACAGAATTGTTACTCAGGGACACAGAATTGTTACTCAGGGACAGACACAGAATTGTTACTGAGGGACACAGAATTGTTACTGAGGGACACAGAATTGTTACTCAGGGACACAGAATTGTTACTCAGGGACAGACACAGAATTGTTACTCAGGGACACAGAATTGTTACTGAGGGACACAGAATTGTTACTCAGGGACACAGAATTGTTACTCAGGGACAGACACAGAATTGTTACTGAGGGACACAGAATTGTTACTCAGGGACACAGAATTGTTACTCAGGGACAGACACAGAATTGTTACTGAGGGACACAGAATTGTTACTGAGGGACACAGAATTGTTACTCAGGGACACAGAATTGTTACTCAGGGACACAGAATTGTTACTGAGGGACACAGAATTGTTACTCAGGGACACAGAATTGCTACTCAGGACACAGAATTGTTACTCAGGGACAGACACAGAATTGTTACTGAGGGACACAGAATTGTTACTCAGGGACACAGAATTGTTACTGAGGGACACAGAATTGTTACTCAGGTACACAGAATTGTTACTCAGGGACAGACACAGAATTGTTACTCAGGGACACAGAATTGTTATTGAGGGACACAGAATTGTTACTCAGGGACAGACACAGAATTGTTACTGAGGGACACAGAATTGTTACTGAGGGACACAGAATTGTTACTCAGGCACACAGAATTGTTACTCAGGGACACAGAATTGTTACTCAGGGACAGACACAGAATTGTTACTGAGGGACACAGAATTGTTACTGAGGGACACAGAATTGTTACTCAGGGACACAGAATTGTTACTCAGGGACAGACACAGAATTGTTACTCAGGGACACAGAATTGTTACTGAGGGACGCAGAATTGTTACTCAGGGACACAGAATTGTTACTCAGGGACACAGAATTGTTACTCAGGGACAGACACAGAATTGTTACTGAGGGACACAGAATTGTTACTGAGGGACACAGAATTGTTACTCAGGGACACAGAATTGTTACTCAGGGACAGACACAGAATTGTTACTGAGGGACACAGAATTGTTACTGAGGGACACAGAATTGTTACTCAGGGACAGACACAGAATTGTTACTGAGGGACACAGAATTGTTACTGAGGGACAGACACAGAATTGTTACTCAGGGACACAGAATTGTTACTCAGGGACACAGAATTGTTACTCAGGGACAGACACAGAATTGTTACTGAGGGACACAGAATTGTTACTGAGGGACACAGAATTGTTACTCAGGGACACAGAATTTTTACTCAGGGACACAGAATTGTTACTCAGGGACACAGAATTGTTACTCAGGGACAGACACAGAATTGTTACTGAGGGACACAGAATTGTTACTGAGGGACACAGAATTGTTACTGAGGGACACAGAATTGTTACTCAGGGACAGACACAGAATTGTTACTGAGGGACACAGAATTGTTACTGAGGGACACAGAATTGTTACTCAGGGACACAGAATTGTTACTCAGGGACAGACACAGAATTGTTACTCAGGGACACAGAATTGTTACTGAGGGACACAGAATTATTACTCAGGGACACAGAATTGTTACCCAGGGACAGACACAGAATTGTTACTGAGGGACACAGAATTGTTACTGAGGGACACAGAATTGTTACTGAGGGACACAGAATTGTTACTCAGGGACACAGAATTGTTACTCAGGGACAGACACAGAATTGTTACTGAGGGACACAGAATTGTTACTGAGGGACACAGAATTGTTACTGAGGGACACATAATTGTTACTCAGGGACACAGAATTGTTACTGAGGGACACAGAATTGTTACTCAGGGACACAGAATTGTTACTCAGGGACACAGAATTGTTACTCAGGGACAGACACAGAATTGTTACTCAGGGACACAGAATTGTTACTGAGGGACACAGAATTGTTACTCAGGGACAGACACAGAATTGTTACTGAGGGACACAGAATTGTTACTCAGGGACACAGAATTGTTACTCAGGGACAGACACAGAATTGTTACTGAGGGACACAGAATTGTTACTCAGGGACACAGAATTGTTACTCAGGGACAGACACAGAATTGTTATTCAGGGACACAGAATTGTTACTCAGGGAAACAGAATTGTTACTGAGGGACACAGAATCGTTACTGAGGGACACAGAATTGTTACTCAGGGACACAGAATCGTTACTGAGGGACACAGAATTGTTACTCAGGGACACAGAATTGTTACTCAGGGACACAGAATCGTTGAATTAAAGAGTATGTCAGACAACACGCAGATGAGTGGCAGAGGAGGCAATGTTTCAGGAGCGAGCAGACGTGGCAGCAGAGGAAGAGGTCGAGGCAGCACTAGTCGCAGCCAGAGGCCAGTGCTCCCGGTGTCATCCAGTGGTCGTGTCTCCACCGACAACCCTGCCGTCATCGATTGGTTGGCTCGGTCGTCTTCCTCTTCCCAGGTCACCTCTGACACCTACAGCCAACGGTCGGTGGGTACGTCAGACACAACCGTTAGTTGGCATGGCCCGGGAGCAAGCCCACTGAAATCACGTGTCCTCTACCTGCCCCTGTCCTTTGGTGTTCCCTCACCAAGCGAAGTATCGCATGCTGTGGGCTCAGCCCCACTGTACAGTGAGGAAGAGCTAACAGAGGGCGGTCAGGAACGGGGGGAGACATCCGCCTCTTCAGCAGCCAGGCGAAGAAGTACTGGCGAGGAGAGTGGCTCGGTAGCCGGTCTAGAGACAGGTCTGTCTCCTGACCCACACGCAGCCGAGGGGGCTAGTAGTGAGGCGGAGACCCTAATTGATGATGATGAGGCTGATCGCACTTGGCAGCCTCGTCGTCATCAGGCTATTGCTTCCGCATCATCAGGAGAAGAGGGTGCCAGCTTGGCAGCGAGCAAAACAGTCGGTGGGTTGCCCAGGAGGCAGCAGGGTCACAGCAGTGTCAGTGGAGGCAAACGGCCAGGGAGTAGAGCACCAGCTCCACTGCAGCCTACCACCACGGCCAGTAGTGGTGCCGGTGTGCACGGAGGAAGTAGCAGTCAGCCAGTGAGGAGTAGCGGGGGCAAAGTTTCCTACTCGGCGGTGTGGCAATTTTTCGTCAAGCCGCCCGAGGAAGTAAACGTAGCCGTATGTCGACTATGTGGCCAGAAAGTCAAGCGTGGCCAGGGGGCCCATGTCTCCATCGCCACACTCTGCCATGTGCCACTTTCAGGTCTCCTCACACTGCTGGTGGGTTCCATTTTGTCATAGGGTGCTGGCAGATTACGGGCCTCCCATTGCTGCTGCCAGGCCCGTAATCTGTCATGGGCCCCTGTACCGCCTCCTCATGCTGCTGCCAGGTCCAGAGTGTGTCATGGGTCCCTGTACGGCCTCCCATTGCTGCTGTCTCCATCGCCACACTCTGCCATGTGCCACTTTCAGGTCTCCTCACACTGCTGGTGGGTTCCATTTTGTCATAGGGTGCTGGCAGATTACGGGCCTCCCATTGCTGCTGCCAGGCCCGTAATCTGCCATGGGCCCCTGTACCGCCTCCTCATGCTGCTGCCAGGTCCAGAGTGTGTCATGGGTCCCTGTACGGCCTCCCATTGCTGCTGTCTCCATCGCCACACTCTGCCATGTGCCACTTTCAGGTCTCCTCACACTGATGGTGGGTTCCATTTTGTCATAGGGTGCTGGCAGATTACGGGCCTCCCATTGCTGCTGCCAGGCCCGTAATCTGCCATGGGCCCCTGTACCGCCTTTCATGCTGCTGCCAGGTCCAGAGTGTGTCATGGGTCCCTGTACGGCCTCCCATTGCTGCTGTCTCCATCGCCACACTCTGCCATGTGCCACTTTCAGGTCTCCTCACACTGCTGGTGGGTTCCATTTTGTCATAGGGTGCTGGCAGATTACGGGCCTCCCATTGCTGCTGCCAGGCCCGTAATCTGCCATGGGCCCCTGTACCGCCTCCTCATGCTGCTGCCAGGTCCAGAGTGTGTCATGGGTCCCTGTACGGCCTCCCATTGCTGCTGTCTCCATCGCCACACTCTGCCATGTGCCACTTTCAGGTCTCCTCACACTGCTGGTGGGTTCCATTTTGTCATAGGGTGCTGGCAGATTACGGGCCTCCCATTGCTGCTGCCAGGCCCGTAATCTGCCATGGGCCCCTGTACCGCCTCCTCATGCTGCTGCCAGGTTCAGAGTGTCTCATGGGTCCCTGTACGGCCTCCCATTGCTGCTGTCTCCATCGCCACACTCTGCCATGTGCCACTTTCAGGTCTCCTCACACTGCTGGTGGGTTCCATTTTGTCATAGGGTGCTGGCAGATTACGGGCCTCCCATTGCTGCTGCCAGGCCCGTAATCTGCCATGGGCCCCTGTACCGCCTCCTCATGCTGCTGCCAGGTCCAGAGTGTGTCATGGGTCCCTGTACGGCCTCCCATTGCTGCTGTCTCCATCGCCACACTCCTCCATGTGCCACTTTCAGGTCTCCTCACACTGATGGTGGGTTCCATTTTGTCATAGGGTGCTGGCAGATTACGGGCCTCCCATTGCTGCTGCCAGGCCCGTAATCTGCCATGGGCCCCTGTACCGCCTCCTCATGCTGCTGCCAGGTCCAGAGTGTCTCATGGGTCCCTGTACGGCCTCCCATTGCTGCTGTCTCCATCGCCACACTCTGCCATGTGCCACTTTCAGGTCTCCTCACACTGCTGGTGGGTTCCATTTTGTCATAGGGTGCTGGCAGATTACGGGCCTCCCATTGCTGCTGCCAGGCCCGTAATCTGCCATGGGCCCCCGTACCGCCTCCTCATGCTGCTGCCAGGTCCAGAGTGTCTCATGGGTCCCTGTACGGCCTCCCATTGCTGCTGTCTCCATCGCCACACTCTGCCATGTGCCACTTTCAGGTCTCCTCACACTGCTGGTGGGTTCCATTTTGTCATAGGGTGCTGTATGGCCTCCCATTGCTGCTGCCTCCACCGCCACACTGTGGCTCCACACTCTGGTTTTGGCCCCGTGACTGCCCAAATGAGTGAAGTGTGCGGTGATTCTAAGATCGACGGCACTCATCTGCATGTCATACTGACTGACAGTATTATTTCTCTTCCCCAGCAGACTCCAAGGGCATTTAAATTAAAGGTACAGTGTTCTGCACTAATATAAAGGCTCTCTGAAGCCTAGAAACACCCTTTTTATAAGTTAAATTCGCAGCGAATATATTCGACTCGAATCAAATTTATTCCCCGAATTCGCCAAATCAGCCGAATCGAATTTTTGAATACTTCGCTCATCTCTAGCTGCAATATCTATCGCTGCTGTTGTTTATGATATAGCATCTTGGCACATACTACCTTACATGTATGAGGATATCTAATTACTTATCTGTTGATTTCACTATCCTTCATTAAATATCATTATGAAAAATACTACACTATGGGTATTTCCATCTTTGCTCTGCACTGAGCATTTAATCCCGCAGAGCTCCCCTTGGTGACTATCCCACTATATTGAAGAGGCTGCATCCGTGTCCTTAAAGTGGACCTCCGGTTGAACATACATCTTGACGATATCCATCCATCCTGGGTTGATTCCATTTCCATCCTGAGAGGGACCCCCTGGCAGACCTCCATTTATTTATACACTGCGCATTACCTTTGCGCGTCCAGTGAGTGCGCATTTTATCCATATCCTGCCTCTCACCGAGTTTGAAAAAGTGATGAATTTGGGAATATTGAAGTCACCCTGCGCTCTTTATATTCATCGTGGACTGTAATCTTATGCATGAGTTGTATGTTATACATTTACCAGGACTATTTATATTTTAAGCGCTGCACTTATTTTATTTCTTATGTCTCTTGGAAGGTTTTATGGTTTCCTTTATTGTGCATGGCTGCTTTTATGTTGAGCGCTCGCTGAGTTTTTTGTCTTTTTAAAATTCATAATAGTACTTGCCTAAGGTGTAACCACATGAACACAAACATATAAACATCCTTGAGAAATTCAAGGGTGGATATGACAAAATGCGTCAGCCGGAGCATTGTGACATCATCCCGTCAACCCAGAAGTGACCAACTAAAGCGTGCCCAGTAAGGTGATGCCAATCCCCTGGCATTAAGGGGGAAATCTGATGACATTTAAAGTTATATTATTGCAGTGCATTTAAGTATATATATATAGTGCACTTACTTTGTCAGTGGTTTTCTTGTTTTTAATTATAATAAAATAGTTTTAAAGGTGAAGCACTATGATGATCTGTCTTTGCATTCTTAAGCTGAAGAGCTGTTTTTAGATGTTGTGATAAAAACCAATTGAAGAGAAAGTGGAGGTGGATGATGATTTTGGAGATAATATTGAACAGTGGCTAAATGGTTAGCACTTCCTCCTGGCAGTACTCGGGTCGTCGGTTCGAATCCCAACCACGGCACTACCTGCCTTGAGTTTGCATGTTCCCCCTGTGCCTGCGTGGGTTTTCTCCGGGTACTCCAGTTTCCTTCCATACTCCAAAGACATGCTGGTAGGTGAATTGGCTCCTGTCTAAATTGGCCCTAGTATGTGTATGTATGAACGTGAGTTAGGTACTTTAGATTGTACGCCCCTTGAGGGTTAGGGACTGATGTGAATGTACAATATATATGTAAAGTGCTGCGTAAATTGACGGCGCTATATAAGTACCTGTAATAATAATAAATAAATAGCCCCTTGAATATGGAAAATTGCATGGTGACCTATTTAATCTATAGGTCAGGGGTTCCAGGTGAGCACATCAAGTAAATGGTGGTGGGACTCACTTGGATAATAAGTGGATGCAGTAAATTATACACTGATTGCAAGGAAGTGTTTATGAACTTTATTTTATTTATTTCTGTTCACAATTTCCCAATCTAAGGCCATTAAGAAAAAGGATGTTTACATGTTTGTGTTCATGTGGTTACACCTTATGCAAGCACTACTATGAGTTTTTACTGATTTTGGCACCATGTTACAGATTGCAATGCAAGTGTTTGTATAGTCTCTTTGCCTTTAGTAAATCAATTCCATAATCCCTTATGCATACAGCAGGTGGAACTTTAGACTTCTTTTCACGTTTTGCTTTGTTATAAAATGCCTGTTGTTTACAGAGCTAAAAAACACAAGTGAAAATGTACAAACATTACATGTGCATGTACAAAATGATCATTACAATTACTATCATAATCCTATAAAAACGGTTTATGTATTGATTTAAAGTCTACTTGACTGTCAAACTGTGAACACCTAGCTGTTCCCCCCTTTACATACATTTTATTTACAATTATATGTTATTTTAAACTTATCTATTTTACAGTGCAACAGTAATGGGGATAGCAGTATTGCAATATTTGAAAACTTGTAGATTAATTTGTTGGATGAGCGCAAAAGAACAAAGTCTTTTATTTCTCTTTTTTACAATCCTTAATAGTATAAATATAGCAATACCCAACTTATCTTTAAAGGACACAACGCTCATGAAAACACAGCTTGAACATTTAAAAATCTAAACGGTACAATGCTGGTATTTTCCGTAAGGGTCTATTATTGACTCTAACCACTATAAACCTAAGACTAACCATCATAACATGAATCATAAAAGACTTAGGTCAACAACCCTCATACAAGGTCATAGTAAAGACACCTGCTCCTTTTCAGAACTGAAGACATTAACTCACAAACTTGAAAGGGTTTCGTGATAAGGTTCTCTGACCCAAGAAGTTTACAGAGTTGAGACCTTGCTTTGCTGCACAGCTAAAAGCAATAAAAATACAGTATAGAAAATATAACAAGAGCATGCCAGTTTCCTTTTTCACTAATTATATTAAAAGAAAAATACCTTTTGAATAAGTATTTATAAATATAACACTTTAGTTTGACATGAGAAACTTGAAACAAAGTTAAAAAAAATTCTAAAAATAATTTATATATTACTATCATCTCTTGTAGCACCATACAAAAATAGCAATACAAAGGGTATAATAGGAAAAAAATAATACAATGAAAAAATGGTACAAAGAAAAATGCATACAGTTGTAAAGCTAAACAACAAGAAAGGTAGACTTGCTATACCACTTTCTTCCTCTAAGTAATTTTCCAGTACTCTTCTTTAAAAAAGCAAAGACATGTATTTATTGCAGGTGCTTATATAGCACCATCAATTTACTCAGTGCTTCACACATATACACTATATTGCCAAAAGTATTGGAACCCCCCCCCCAAATCATTGTATTGATTCCAATCACCTCCTTGGCCACAGGTGTATAAAATCAAGCACCTAGGCATGCAGACTGCTTCTACAAACATTTGTGAAAGAATAGGTCGCTTTCAGGAGCTCAGTGAATTCAAGCGTGGTACTTTGAGAGGTTGACACCTGTGCAATAAGTACATCCATGAAATTTCCTTGCTAATAAATATTCCAATATTCCAAATATTTCAATATTCCAGTCAACTGTTAGTGGTATTATAACAAAGTGAAAGCAACTGGGATTAACAGCAACTCAGCCATGATGTGGTAGGCCACATAAAATAACAGAGTGGGGTCAATGCATGCTGAAGTGCACAGTGCGCAGAAGTCACCAACTATCTGCAGAGCCAATAGCTAAAGACCTCCAAACTTCATGTGGCCTTCAGATTAGCACAACAACAGTGCATAGAGAGCTTCATGGAATGGGTTTCCATGGCAGAAGCAGCTGCATCCAAGCCTTACATCACCATGTGCAATGCAAAGTGTCAGATGTAGTGGTGTAAAGCACCCCGTCACTGGACTCTAGAGCAGTGGAGATGTGTTCTCTGGAATGATGAATCACGTTTCTCTATCTGGCAATCAAATGGACGTGTCTGGGTTTGGTGGTTTCCAGGAGAACGGTACTTGCCTGACTGCAATGTTGCCAAGTGTAAAGTTTTTTGGAGGGGGGATTATAGTGTGGGGTTGTTTTTCAGGGGTTGGGCTTGGCCCCTTCCTGTTCCAACATGACTGCACACCAGTGCACACAGCAAGGTCCATAAAGACATGGATGAGTGAGTTTGGGGTGGAGGAATTTTACTGGTCTGCACAGAGTCCTGGCCTCAACCCGACAGAACATCTTTGTGATGAATTAGAATGGAGACTGCGAGCCAGGCCTTCTCGTCCGACATCAGTGCCTGACTCCACAAATGCGCTTCTGGAATAATGGTCAAACATTCCCATAGACACACTCCTAATCCTTGTAGATAACCTTCCCAGAAGAGTTGAAGCTGTTATAGCTACAAAGGGTGGACCAACACAATATTGAACCCTACGGACTAAGACTGAGATGCCATTAAAGTTCATGTGCGTGTAAAGGCAGGCCAATACTTTTGGCAATATAGTGTATATTGAGCATTCACATCGGTCCCTAACCTTCAAAGAGCTTACAGTCTAAGGTCCCTAACAAAAATGCATTCATATATGTACATATTAGAGCTAATTTAGAAAGGAGAAACCTACCAGTATGTCTTTGGAATGTGAGAGGAAGCCAGAGTACCCAGAGAAAACCCACACAGGCACAGGGAGAACATGCAAACTCCAGGCAGGTAATGTCGAGATTTGAACCAACGACCCTAGCACTGCTAGGTGGAAGTGCTAACCACTTAGCCACTGTGCTGCCCCACATTCTTTTGTTTTTTATTACATAGCCATTAAAGATAAGTTTTTTCCATGCTGTCTGTTTACAGGTAATGGTTCTCATATCATCACCAATATAATGTTTTTTTTTTTTCTTTCAGTCCAACCAACAGCAAAGGAACAGGGTCAGATTTTTGCTAAGCCTACAAAGATTGTACACCAGGGAGGCAAGACTTCCAGCAGAGGGACACAGCCGGTCACATATCATTGTGTTGACTGTCAGTAACTGATTTCTGTCAATAATAAAAGGTTTTCTGACTGGCACTTTGTCTACTAAGGCAATGCTTGCACAATTTGTGTATTTTTGTTAAATGGTGTACTGTGTACCTACTGCTCACTCCATACACCAAGACACTAAATAAAATGGTGGATTTGTCACTTACTCTTAGGGGTACTGATGCAAAATAGACTTGAAAAGGTAAGTAAGAGTACCCGGTGTCCAAGTTGGAAGGTGAGTTTGAAGGCATTTATTGAAAATAGCAACAAGTACATCGAGCCAACGTTTTTCGGGGGAACAGGGACTCCCCCTTCTTCAGACCTATTAAACGAACACAAGGGTGTACAAAAACAGATATATAGGAATATAAATATATAGGAATGGAAAAGTGGCAGCTAAAAACATCATATAAATAATTATGTAAAAAAATCATATAAACAAATCATGTGAAACAAATGTATATAACATGTATATAATTAGATGGTACAAGAGAGCATTAATACAAAATAATAATACAAATGAAAATTAATTATAAAGGCATATTGTACACTGGCATCTTAAAATCCTATGTAAATGTCATGATATGATAACGTGAGCGCAGAATAGAGGAATTGTCACTTTTTAGCATCTTCAACCTAGTGTCAGCGTGCCTTGTGGGGCTACACCATCTGATCTTTGGATTAGATCAGAACTCCAGTAAAAACTGATATATGTCCTTGTCTCACAATGCTGATACTCTCACTCTTAGATGCCTTTTACATTACCAGAAACATAATTATTAGATCATCATTTCCCTACATTGTGATTAGGGGATCATTTTTTTTCACTAAAAGAAATTAAAATAGTTTCTAGTTGATATTATTTTAACATTTCTATATGTTTTAAACTGATACTTTATATATTTTTTACTACTTTTTTAAACTTTATTCTTTACTTTATAGCTAATCCACGTTATTCCAATAGCTTTGGGGTCACATAGCATTATGGGTTTTCTATTTTAAAGATCAGCAAAAGCTGTGTACTTTTGGACTCTTTCTATAATTGAAACTCCATACTGCCCTTTCTGAAAGAAGCTGGCAACAAGGGGAGGGAAGAAGATGACTTACTCTTCTAACTCTGTCATTTGAATACCTTAAATTAAATTCAGACTATTGGGCTCGGTAAGCACTGTAACTTTCTTCAGCAAAGTATTTAAAAGGAATCTGTGCCCAGATCATGCACACTAATGTATTTAAATATTCTGAATAAGCCTATAAGTCACTAAAGTCCTCTATATCTGTAAGTATTGTAAAGAAATTTAATTTTGAAACTTCCCAATACAGTTATTGAAATTTTAGCTATTTCCCTATTACTTTCTGTTGCGCCAGGCTGACAGTGCTAATGTAAACACACAACAGGTGTTTCTAAGCTTTTAGAAATAGCTAAGAACTTGTTCACACCAGAATGTGGTGCTGGAACCCCCATTCCATGCACATTTCCCATACCCATCCAAAACGCACTGGGTGTGCAATCTACTGCAGGTGTCAATATAATCCTAGTGACACCCCAAATGCAGATTGCAAACGCAGTGCAATTGCCTGCACCGGATCGCATGGTACCACAGTATCATGATGCAGTGCATTTTGGAAAAGTAGTACATGCACTACTTTTGGTGCCATCCAGTGCAATTTCAGCACATTCAAATGAATAGGCTAAAAAGCACACCGCACTAAGTTACATAGGAATCACACAGGAACATGGTCTGTGTGTGAACCAGCCAAGAGACCTGACTCTAGAGTCTTTGTTGTGATCTTTGAGTATTTTGAGATTGAATAACTTCACATTAAAAGCACCTAGATATGTTGTTTTAAAGTGTTTTTACTGCTTCTTGAGAATATGTAAATAGTTTCTTTACCATAGTCTGGGTATAGGTTCCCAGGTGATGAAAACAATAAAGCAGAGAGAGCACCTATATCAATAACAAAGTATAGCCACATGACCATCGATTCCTGTTATTTTCATTGGCTGTCAGTGTGGTCTTTTTTTTTTGCATAAAAAAAACTTTATTGAGAAAGTCAGAGCATAAAATCTTAATGAAATCATCAGAAAATTATACAATTAAAATACAAGCATGTGCATAGCAATCGGTAAATGACATATCCTTTCCACTCTACTGGAGGCAACTTAAAGCTACATACATCTAATGACAACAGTGTGCTTTTTTCAAAGAGAAAAAAAGGGGCATCCAAACCTATGCACAGTAGTTGGGCCAAGGAGATGCGTCTCAAGTGAAAAAAGCCAAAACACATCAAAATGAACATGTCAATGAAATGGGCATGCGAGTATAGAAGGTCTTAGAATTACATTTGTATAATGAAAAGTTATGACTTTCCAAACTTCATGAGCAAAAAAAACCCCCAAAAAATAAAGTAACAATAATCTCAACAGGGACATAGGTGAGGCACCCTGGATGACGAGATGGAATGGATCGGAGTCCAGTATAAAAGCGCAGAGAGCCAAGTAAAGTGGAAAGGATAAGAAAAAGAAGAGAGGAAACAAGAAAAAAAGGGGGGAAAGTTGTGGTAAGGTGGGGGAAAAGGGGTGAAGGGTCGGGATGGAGGCAGAGGGGAGAGGAGAGAAAAATAGAGGGGGGGGGAGATGAAGTACACATCCGCACTGATTTAATCATATGTATGACTAGAGATTTGCGATAAGACCGACCCATGGATATGGAATAGTGAATCAAGTATTGTAGTGGCAAGAAGGCTATCTGGTATGAAGACTTTTATGATGATCTCGTGACCAAAATGTGCTAATCTTGGGACAGTCCCAACAAATGTGGGACATCGTACCTATCATAGAACCACAGTGCCAGCTTGTGTCTGTAACCTGAGGAAAATATTTATGAAGGAAGTGAGGTGTTCTGTACCACTGTGTAAGAACATTATAATTGTGTTCTTGAATTGATACGTTCAGAGATCGCTTATGCACAGTCAGACAAATATTCTCCCAATCCTCGTCAGAAAGATTAAGAGAGTGTGCCGTGCTTCATGCATTAATAATAGGCCTGAGGAGAAAATATAGTAATTTGCCTTTCTTTCTTTCTTTATTTCTTTCTTTCTTTCTTTCTTTCTTTCAAATCTCAGTATCCAGAGGATGTGAGATACAAGTCGATCAGATAGATGTCAGGGGCGGGGTGGGGAGGTGGGTGGGTTGAAAGGAAGGGAGGTATGGGGAGAAAAAGGATACGAAATTAATGTTTTACGAGATTGTGTTATGTTGTATTTTCCATTGTGGAAATGTGTATTGTTCTACTTGAAAAATGAATAAAAATTTAAATTAAAAAAAAAAATAATAGGCCTGAGGTGTTGTGATGCTGGGCCGGAAAGTATGGAATATATAGACGATATCAAATGTCTCTGTGGAGGAACACAGTTTTGCGAAAGGCGTCATGGGGCAACTGAATTCTGCTTTTAGCGTGGAGTTAGTCAGAAAGTGTCTAAGTTGCAAGTATGACCACCAAGGCAAAGGTGGGTGGGGAATAATGGATGAAATATCATCATGGGAATGGAACCGACCTCCTTTGAAAAATTCTGATGCTTGGAATTTTTATGTGTGGCCTCAAAAAGCTTGCTTCCAGGCCCGGGGGAAAGGAAGGATTGTATGTTGGAGTCATTGGGCCAGATAACTTGGTCAGGGAGCCATTTCTACAAGTTCCCCTTAGACAGCGCAATGTGGGGGTGACAACGGACGAGATTTACAAGAGTGGAAGCTTTTGCTTGAGGAGGGTCACAGAATATCAGTTAGAGCATTAGCCCAGTGTTGTTCTAAAGAAATCCAGTCCTTAAGATCCCCATGTACATGCCAGTCAAACAGTCTGGTCAGGAGGGATGCCCTATGATAGATTTTAGAATTCAGTAAGCTAATACCACCACCGTCTTTAGAGGCCATAAGTCTCGCCTGACTAAGTCTAGGTGTTTGCCCTTTCCAAATGTAAGCAGTCAAAATCGAGCAAATAGTCGCAAAGAAAGCGGATAGCAATTGTATGGGGATAGTCTGTGACAAATATAAGAATCGGGGCAAAATATTCATCTTGAGTGCCGCAGCTCGACCGAACCATGAGAGATTAGGATGTTCCCACTTAGTGAGGTCTTTTTTAATCTCCTGAATGAAGGGGTGGAAGTTTAGTGTGTAAAGATCCTATAAGTTGGAGGGGAGTTGTATGCCCAAATATGTGTTAGACACCGGGCGCCACAAAAAAGAAAAGGAATCTTGACAGTTGTGGACTAGCAGCATAGATAAGGAGACGTTCAAGGCAAAGGATTTGGTAAAATGTATTTCGTAATTAGACAGTTCCCCAAAATACTGTAATACTGATATTAGGATAGGAAGCATAGTTAAGGGCTTGGTCAAGAAAAAGAGAATTTTGTCCGTAAATGCCTCGATTTTGTATTCCCTATGGCCTATTTGCACCCCTGTTATGTCTAGGTGTAACCTAATGCATCGTAGCAAGGGTTCAATCATTAGGACAAAGATGATTGGGGAAAGAGGGCATCCCAGTCTGGTCCCATTCCTAATCTAGAAGGCGTCCGACAGATGGTCATTCACCCTAACTCTGGCCTAGGGGCCAGAGTAGAGGCTCATAATCATGGCCAGCAGAGAGGGACCCAAGCCTAACGATGTCAAAACCACCTCCACGAAGTCCCAGGCAATTCTGTCGAATTCTCAGTGTCAGTCAATAAAAAGAAGCCCTCCGATCCTGAAGTAGACAGCCAGTGGTGAATATCAATAGCCTTAATGGTATTGTCACACGCTTCTCTACCTGGTATGAAACTAACTTGATCTGACAAGATCAATTTAGGAAGAAAAGGAAGTAGTCTATTTGCCAGAATCTGAGCAAAAATGTTGATGTCCACATTAAGTAGCAATATGGGTCTGTAATTCTGGACCTGTGTACTATCTTTATCTTTCTTATGGAGAACGGTAATATGCGCCTCTACTGTTTGAGGATTAGGGTGTGCCTGCCGTAGAATGGGCTTAAAAGCCTCTAAGAAGTGAGATGCAAGGATCGACCAGAAGCTCTTAAAGTACTGAGCAGAGGAGCCATCGGGCCATGGACTCTTACCCTGTTTCATATGTTCATATGCCACCAAAAATTCTTCTTATGTATTGCCTTTGTCCAAGGATGGGGCCGCAATGGGGGCAGACGTATGGGAATCACATGTGGGAAGATTATATAGATTAGAGTAATAATCTACAAATTGTTGCGCAATGTCCTAATTTTTGTTAAAGCATTTACCCGACTTATCATGAATAGAGTGAATAGTCATTTGGGCCCTTCTATCCTAAAGCAGATGGGCCAAAAGTTTGCCACTTTTGTTAGCCTGCTCATTGTAGAGTTTGGATGCTAGGACAAAGTTGCAACACGTTTTGTTGCCCAGAGCTTCTAGCAGGGTTTTCCTGGTTTCCACTAAGGTGTTGTATACCTCTTCCGCCCTACTCTGTTTATGAGTCAGTTCCAAAAAACGAATTTGTGCTAGAAGAGCTGAGATATGGGCCTGGTGTTGTTTTTTACTCTGGGCTGTCAAAGAAATGCATTCCCCGCGGAGTGCACATTTATGAGCCAACTAGAGATTCATGGCTGAGGTTTCAGTTGACGCGTTATTAGAAAAGTAGTCTAGAAAGGATGATTGGAGTTTAGCAAGGTTCGCTGGGTCACTAAGTAAGAAAGAGTTTAGTGTCCACTTTTTGGGTTTAACCTTCAATTCAGGGAAACTTAAGGACATAGTCACCAGATGGTGATCCGAGATGCTAGTGGAGTGGAGAAGCGGGAGATCAGTTTGCGAAAGAAAAAAGTAATCAATGCGTGACTATTTGTGATGGGGTGATGTGTAATACGGACAATCTTTTGTGTCTGGGTGCAGTATCCTCCAAGACTCATGTAAAGATAGTAAATCCAATTGTAATTTCATTTGCTTAAGAGCCCTATACAGAATGGCAGAGGTGCCCGTAGATGAGTCTAGAATCGGATTAAGAGGTACGTTCATATCCCCTCCTGATATCACTATACCCTCGTGGAATGGAACTAAAAGGTCCATCACTTTCCGAATGAAGGACACTTGACTTTCATTGGGACAATATATGTTCACGAGTGTAATAGGGCGGCCATAAATCTTCCCCTTTAAAAAAAGAAAGTGACCCTCTTTATCCAGTAGGTGGTCAGATATTTGAATGGGGAAATTCTTTGATATCAAGATAGCTACACCTTTTGTTTTAGACGTAGATGAGGAATCATGAAACATCACTGGAAAGCTAGCGTTACGAAGTTTAGGAATATTCAGGCCTCTAAAATGCATTTCTTGTAGATACGCAACTTGGGCTCTGTGTTTGGCTAATTCTTTCAGTACCATAGACCTCTTTCAGGCCCCTGACATTCAGTGAGACCAATTTCAAGGTGTTGGAGGAAGACATTAGACCGGAAATAGAGGAAAGAGCGAAAATAAGCCAATGGTATAATTGGCCCAGGGAGTGTTTTAGTTGGTTATGGGAAGAATAATTTATCACTTCAGGAAAGAAACTTGAACAGATAATAAAAAAACATGGGGGGGCAAACATAGGGGTGGGGGGTAAGGGGGAAGAGAGAGGGAGAAAGTACAAGGGATAGGGTGGAAAGTGGTAGAGGGAGAGGTCTAAGGAAAAGAAGTAGTAAAATAGCAGGGAGAACAAAACAGAGTTACAAATACAGAGGACCGAAAGGAAAGAAAAAAAAAACAAAGAAAAGGAAAAGGAAGAACAAGAGAAAAAGAGTATTCTGGGTGAGCCTGAAAGTGAGAGGGTTCCAACCCACAATTTCTAACCGGAACACTAAGGTACAGCCTGACCTATGACCAGACTGATGTGGGGGTGTTATCGAATTTGGTAAATTAACAAGAAGAAAAAGCTCTTGTCGGTGGGAGGACCACCCTGAGGCTTAGTGGTCCAGAGCAAATCCAGCAAAATGAGCGCTAACATTATAATCAAGAATCCCTACTGGGCAAGCCCTCAGCTCTGGAGTCTCCGGCCCCTCCAAGAAATTTTTGGTATCTACCATAAGTAAGTCACCAGCTTCAGTACTGCCTAGGATCTATCCCTGGCAGAATCGTATAAGCAAAGCCATACTTCAGTTTAGATATCACTTCCCAAGGAGGGTGCCCCATCTCTGGACACGAAAGATCACCCCCAACTCTGAGCTAGTAGAGACAAAATACCCCCAGCAGCGTGCCCATGGAGGAGGAGGAGGAGGAGGATACTGTCTCCCTCCTGGTTGGAGGAAACTCTCATAGCACATAACACCAAACCAGTCGGGACCCCCAAACACTGTCATTCCCCCGTTCACCACCAGAGTATCACAATCACACTTAATAGAGTAGATTAAACCACAAAAACAATAAAAACTGATAACTGCCATATGTGAATAGGTAAACAGTGATCTCCTATGGGGAGATACTATCACAAAAATTGTTAGGCTCCATTGTCTTCAATGTCATTAGGACTAACAGTGACTTCGTATATCCACATGACAAGGAATATGGGAGCACCCGAACAGCGGGTGGACGTATCAATGAAACCTCCACCTGTCAATGTCAGAGTGTCAAAGCAATAGTACATAGTACCCTGAACTCAGATCTCGCTTACCAAAAGTTGGGGTCCATGTACTACCACATATGTCATACGGTAAAGCTAAGTGCGTTCAGCACATAGGATTCTGGAACCCAAATATGACCGCTACTGAGTAGGTAGTCACCTCGCACAACTGCAGCTGAAGGCATTCTCTTAGAAGTATAGTGGGGCTGTAATCCTGCTTCTCTATGGCCTAGCACCCGGGCAGCCCAAATGGGCTGCAGACAAACATACCTTATCAAATATAAGGAGCGACCTTCTGCACTGCCACAAAGTGGTAGTTCAAAGAGTGGGAGGTAGCAACCAGCCAGACCAAAGGGGTGTAAAGGGGGACAGCTCCAGATAGTATAACAAAACCCTGAAAAAAGGTTATTCCACCAGTCAGATATCTACATAGAAACATGATAGGATCAGTACCCTAACGGGGAATAACACACAAATGATAAGCGCAACATGAAGGAGGGAGTCATATTGAAAGGGCGCAAAAAAAAGGGGAAAAGGGTTAGGCTGAGCAAAAGTATATTTACATATCCTCTGGTTCACCAGACAGATCCACTGGAACAACCTTCGGTCTTCTCCTTCTGTAGGGAGTCACGTTAAGTCTGCGGCGAGGCGTGCTTAAACCCCCTATGGAGGGCAATGCGTCCTTACAGAATTCTGGTACACTGAACTCTTTGTACCATTCCAGTACCAGGATAGGGTGTAGGCTTAAGTGTTTGAGGAACTGTGGTAAATCTGTAGGGGTTTGCAAATTGAAGCCCTGGACCAACACACAAAAACCGAATGGAAAGCGCCATTTATAGGGAATGTTCCTTTCTCTAAGGACGGTAAGGATAGACTGCAGAGCTCTTTTATGATTTAAGGTGATTTGGGAAAGGTGCTGGAAGACTTTTACTTCTCATCCATTGAAGGTAAACTCTTGATGGCAATGATGGCGACTTTTCCCTTGAGCCTGTAATCTGTAAAGCAACAGATGATATCCTTTGGGGGGGGTCACCCTCTCTGCCTCGAGGACGGAGGGCCCTATGAGCTCTTTCCAGCTCCACCAGAGAGTTGAGGGGCCTTTCCAGCAGATTGTTAACCAGGGATTGCATGGCTAATGGAATTTGATCGTGTTCCACCGATTATCCCACGAATGCGTAAAATTCCTGCGAAGGCCCGTTATCTAGGTCTTCTAGTTTGCGCTGTATTGTAGTAAGATGGTAGTAATATTGGGCTCTATGTTGCTGTAGTTCCTGAATAACTGTGTCATGGCATCCTGCTTCTCTTTCCACTTCCCCTAGGCGATCGAATACCCCCCCGTATTTCCTCCTTCAAGTCTGACACTGCTTCTGTTAAAGCATTTTTAATGTCCAGTGCTATGGACTGCAGGTCTGCCATCTTCGGTACCTGTTGGATCAGGGCGAGAACAAATGGGGGGGCTTGTAAAAAAGTGGGTGGGAGCTGGTAAAAAGAAAAATATGTGTTGGTTTCAGTGGAGGTGGGGTGCACACTGGAAGCTCCTCTATGCTTCCATGCCGGTACCCCATACATTCCCCAACATCCAGGTCAATCCTCCAATCTGGGTGCCCCATCCATCTTTCAGCTCTACCCCTTCCTCTTCTCAGTTGTTATCCAAGTCGCCTCACTCCTGACAGCCGCATGAATTTCTTAATTTCCTAGAGCATGCTCCCCCACTTCCACTGTACCAACCATCATCGTCCAGCGCCAAGTCACATGTCAGTGTTGTCTTTAATCAAGATTGATGATAGGTTTACAGTTTGAGAACTTTGGGGTTGTTTACCTTTTGATAAAGGACTTGTCAACACATGAGTGTTTTGATTTACACTTTTTTGTGTGAGTGAGTGGTGGTGGGGGCGATACATGGGGACCCCTCATGCTTCCTACCAACCAGTACCTGTTTTAGATGGCAGTACCCTGCCCCAAACCATTTGTTTGACAATTTCTTGTCTATTAGCCTTAGAAAATGAACATTATGAGTTTTTAATGTACAGCTCATACTGACTTCAAGAGAATTTGGATTCAGCTTCAGTAATGTTTACCAAACCAGCCTTGAACCAAACCCAGGTATGTTTGGCTCATCTCTGTAGATATTACATTCCCTTTACAAATTAATAATTTCATATTTGTGTTCCCTACAGCTACCTTAAAAATTACTTTTGTCACATTTGATCTTTCTCTCAGTATTATATAAGATCAAAGGAAAGGAAACTTAAAAATTGAAAAGAGATTGACAGCACAGAAAAAAAGTTTTGGATATTGGGAAATAAATTAACCAAACAACTTAGCTACTAAAAATCAGTCTAAACCAGTGGTCTCTAAATTGCGGCCGGGGGCCAGATGCAGCCCTTTGCTTTCTTTTATCTGACCCCGGGGGAACTACTTAATCCACCGGAGTCAACAATGGGACAAAATTTCCCCCCATTGACACCAATGAAGGGGTACATTTCCTTCCAATGACACCAACGATGGGGCACAATTCCTCCCAATGATGGATCACAATTCCTCCCAATGACCCCAATGATGGGTCAAAATTCCTCCCAATGACACCAATGTTGGGGCCCAATGGCAGCAACAATGGGTCACAGTTCCTCCCAATGACACCAATGATGGGGCACAGTTCCTCCCACTGTCACCAATGATGGGGTGCTATTCCTTCCGCTGACACCAGAGATGGGGCATTGTCTACTATTCCAACTGACATCAGAACTTTTTCTACTCCCAATAGCAATCGTCCACCCCCCCCCCCACCCCTAAAGTTCAAAGGACAGTAAACTGGCCCTTTCTTTAGTTTGGAGACCTCTGGTCTAAACAATATTTTTCTGTATTGACATGAGTGAGCACCAAACACAGACTACTATTTTCAAAGTCTCTGAAGGCCATACAATAAGTGCCAAAGGGCTGCATGTGGCCCTCAGGCTGTGTGTTGGGTACCAGGCCATTTCCATTACACATCTGTCATGGTAGGAGCTGTGGAACGGACAGGCAGGCCTAGTGGCAGGGTCACGCACTGAAGACGACAACCACCACCCACAGACCGGAGTCCCTCAGGGCGCGGAGTCTAAGTCCCAGGCTGCCCTTCACCAGGGCCCCTGATGGTGGGGATGGACTTGACGCAGCCAGGAACCAGGTCGCGGCCCCGAGACACCCCAGCTGCGGTAATGGCTGCCACCAATGGCGTGTTGCTGGTAGGAACCAGATCAGACAATAGCGTAGTCGGGCAGGCCGGGTCGACAACAACGGGACAAACGGTACAGAACAGTAGACAAGAATAACAGGTCACAAGCCGGGTTCAGCAACGGGAGGTCAGATCAAAGGAAAACGCAGAGAATGGTCTTGTCAAAAGCCGGGTCAGATTCCAGGAGAGTCACGAGAGTATAAACAGAGCTATTGCAACACTAACACACAAGACACAAATGCAGAGAGCATTTGCAGACAGCAGGCTTAAATGTGATGAACCACACCCTTCTGAGGAGGAGCCGCAGAAGCCTGAAGGCATAAAGGTTCCCACCATGCTTTGCAGAAACCCAAGATGGACACCAGCACATGGGATGCACATGCTCTGAGGAAAGGTAGGACCTTGACAACATCCCTCAGTCACCACATATATAGTACTGTATTACTCTGTTCACCACTTAAAACACAGCATGGAACATTACATATTAAGTATATACAGTTATTGTTTCATCCTAGTTAGAAAATAGATTTTATGTTTTTCTTATTATTATTATTATTATTTATGATTTACTGTTTATAGCCAACAGTATGTGCAGTTCTTTACAAAATAAAGGGGGACAGCACAATTACAACACAGTTCAATACAGAAAGAATGGGAGGGCCCTGCTCATTGATCTTACAATATAAATGGAGGGAGAGGTGGTACAAAAGCTTCTGGGTAAAGTAGCAGGTTCTGTTATTAGGCCACCCTGTACTCCCCACTGTTCTATCTGAGTTGTCCCAAATGTTTAGGGCATGTGATCTCATAACAGTATGCAGTTTCTAGCAGCCAACCCAGAACAATGTCATATGAGGGATGGAGTGACAACATCAACCCTATGTAAGCTCTGACACCATCTGTCACTGACTTTGCATAACATTAGGACTGCAGATGAATGGAGTGGCAGGGGAGTACTGTGAAGATGAGTATAAGTTAGTTGGTCTTGGGCTAGTAAGGAACTGGGGAATTTTTATCAAGCAAATTAGCAACACAATTAGCTGTAAATCAGGCTGCCTGCCTATTATATATTTGCGACCTCTGCGTCTGTCATCCTGGGCTGCAATCTGTGACAGTTTTGACAGGTTCTGAGACAGGTTTGTTACTAAGGATGAGACAGATTTTCACTTTGAACAATTGGGGCTTATTCACACAAATGTGGGAATGTGTGCAAAATCACGTTTTCCTGCAATGCCATGCATTTTGGTGCAGCACAGTTTTAAAAATCATGCTGGCGCCTTTTTTTGCACATTCAGTGTGCATGGGGCAAAATATTATGAATAATGGGCTGCCCTAAAATGCATGCACCTGGATGCTCCTTTATCGTAGTGCTATTTTAGAGAAGCTGAGCAAGGAATGTATGAATTAATCTGTCACATAATCGGTCTCACTGCTCCAGTTTAGCATTGCATCGTTGTGTGACATCACTCTGTCCTGAATAGGAAAAGTGACAAAATATCTAAAGAAAATAAAAAGGCTTTTGCTCCCCTACATTCACTCTGTCCTGAATAGGAAAAGTGACAAAATATCTAAAGAAAATAAAAAGGCTATTGCTCCCCTACATTTTGCGTAGTTCACGAAAGTGGCTTTTCCACATCTAGGCCTGAAAAACTTTCACAAAATGCCATCTGAAATTGTGCTCTTATTTCAAATTTGACATTGTCCTGAATAGGCCTGAGGTATACGGTAAAGAAAAAAGAATTTGAAAAAAATGTTTGATGTTCCACACAATTTCTGCAACTAAGTCTTCAAAATTAACCATGCGTTTCATACCTTTAAATATTGATGTTAAACTACAACCTATAATTCTGTCTCTTTCACCTATATCTTTGTAGGCCTTGCAATGCTGTTATTAGAATCAAATCTAGAAATCTGAATATGTGATGTGTTCCTTTTGGCAGGAGTAAACATAAATAATCATAAACATGGTTTCTGCCATGAAAGCGATGCTTTTGCCAGTGGTGCCTTGTGATGGAGATGAATCCTTGCTGCTTTGATCTTGCTGAGACATGCTTTCATTTATTGTATCTAGAATAAATAGCATCCAATTTTTACCAAGATTTAACTATTCTTGAGATGCTTTGAAATTTGAAATTCAGATTCTCCTGAGTTTAAATAGTGTTACACTTGTCTCACTACAAGAACAACCTCTGTCAGCCTATCTTTTCTTCTTCTTCCCAATTGACATTGTAAGAGGAATTGACAGGAATCTTGGCATTGCGTTCTGACAGGTGAATATATGCACTAGAAACTAGAAGAGTCATTAAAAGCAAATTTATTTTTCAATCCAGTGAAAAACATATATTTTGCTGAATTGCAAGAAAAAATATTTCAATTATCTTCTAAATTTATCTGAAATATGTTAAATTAAGCACATACTGTATATTGTTGCAACGCTTAATTATGCAGTGTTTCTTACAATTGATGCTCTGCATATAGTTATTTACATAAATGATATAAGAATATTTGGGGAAGATACTTGGGGAAGATCTGCCAAGGAGATTTAAGCTAGAATGATTGTGGTGGCTTCACATGCTGCCTCAGGTTAGGAGGAACATTTTCACATTCAACCTGGATGCAAGAGCAAACTGGCAGATTGGCAATGTTTGCGTTTAAAATATATACTAATCAACCTGGGTTTTAAAATCTCACATAAGTTTTATTAAGCTGATGTGAGTTAAACAGTAATTTTCAATATTTTTAAATATGTATCATAACCTGATGATCTGCTGTAAAGGTCTTGTTCCTGCACTTCCCCTAGGAAAGAGGGATAAATGAGCATGTATCCCCTTCCAGAACCATACTAAGGGTGGTACCATGCTGATGAGGACAAAGGCCTCTTCCCCACATACCTGACTTGGTGGTTTGTTGGGGGATAAGTGAAATCTGGAATTCCCCTCTAAAAATAATGGGCCCCCAGATATGTACCCCTACTCATTCACAAAAAAATGTACATTGTAAGTAAAGACAAAACATTTTTTTACAGGTCCTTTATTTTAAAAATAAACAAATGTAAATCTACAATTTAAATCTATTGTTAATCCCATCATCCTACAATACAGATTCTTGTCAATCATGATAAACGATGCCCAGCTCACCAAGCAAAACTCACCAATCAGATGAGATGCTATCTCTATACTTGCTGCATGTAAACAAAGGGGTGACGGTATACACAATGATGTCACTGACTAATTATGGTTATATGGACGAGTGCCAAAGTTTGATCTGAACCTGTGTGTGGATTGAAGTGCAGGCTCATTCCTACAATTGAGTGACAAACACAATGAAAAAGACAAGGAGTACTATAAAAGTAAGACAGAGGAGTTAACAAAGGGAAAAGAGGGGAAGCACTGTCAAAAAGGGAGCAGAAAAATGAATTGCCTATAAGTTATAAACAAACTCTTTTGGTAGATTACTGCCTTCATTATTTAACTTGGATTCACGGTGTACAGCCCTTTTATAGATTCCTTCAATCTATAGTTATTCTCCAACAAGTGAGAGTTTTTTAACTATTTATCTTCATTTAGTTTCCTAATATTAGAGTACAATAATATCTGAAAAATGGTACTACATTGGAAGCCCTATCAAACCATCCCTGTACACCAGTCACCCAGTTTTGTTCCCACCTTTGTTCCAACCTCTGTTATCCATCCCCTCTCCTGATATAACCTCATTTGTTCTGTTCAGTGTCTCCCTTATACTGTCCTGCCTCTGACATTCCTTATTTTGAGCCATTCTGTGTTCCAACTGCCCATACCCAGCCCTGCTCAGATTTCTCTGTTCAGCAGTCGCTCCCAATTGTTCCTACTCAAGCCTCAGCATCCCTTGGCCAGCCCCATTCCTAACTGTGCATCTTTAGGCCTACCACACCATTTCCCTCCACTTCCAACAGTTCAGTCACTCAACTGGTAATTCCTAGCATGCAACTGCATGGTCTTGGGGAAGGGGGGGTGTTAGTAGAATTAGTGGGTCAGGGAGTAATGGAGATGGAGAGGACTGCAGGTTTGCAGTGTCAAATAAGGAACCAGTTCATGCAAGGGGAGTAAGTGACATGGGTGGTTTAAACAAGGGGTGTGTTGGTATTGTAACAAAGAGCTGCTGAGTGAAGGAAGTAATATAGGCGTGCGTGACTGAAGTCTATATAGAGGTTGGTTCAGTGGATGTGAGGGACATTTTCTGGGAAATGAAGAAATACATGCGGCTGTGAGGAGTGAGGTGACTTGGATAACAACTGAGAAGAGGAAGGGGTAGAGGTGAAAGATGGATGGGGCACCTAGATTGGAGGATTGACCTGCATGTTGGGGAATGTATGGGGTACAGGCATGGTAGCATAGAGGAGCTTCCAGTGTGCAGCCTCCTCCCCCTCCACTGAAGCCAACACATATTTTCCTTTTTTACCAGCTCCCCCCCCCCACCTTTTTACTAGCTCCCCCATTTGTTCCAATTCATCTTCCAGCTCCTCATACCCCGTCTTCTCATGTGTTTCTTTCTGTGTTCCTTCTCCCCTTATCCACCTCTGTCCAGCTTAGCCTGTTCACCAGCCATGACATTGTCTCATATGTTCTGTTCTCTGTCCCCCCTTACACAGTCAACTTCAATGTCAACTTCATTTTCAACCTGTCAGGTGCACAGTACTCTAAGACAGGCTTCATCATTTCCTTGCTAACTGATGAGGCCGTGGCATGTTTCTTTTATACTTAAAGCAATGCTGTGATATACTGGGAAATCTTGACAACTTTATGGTAGCTATGGACTTGATATTTGGTGGTCCTAATCGTAATGCAACTGCTGAAGCTGTATTACTTGCCTTGCTCCTAAGTAAATGCTCTGTAGGTAAATATGCTGCCAAATATAATTGCTGGGTGTCAGATACCACTTGGAACAACACTGCTCAGTGTGTTCACTTTAGAAAAAGGGATCTCTGAGCAAAGGAAATAAAAGTTAGCCTGAGTAGATACCCCAAATGATCATGATGCCTTCATAAAACTGAGATTAAAATCAACAGGTGATTGACCAAAAGATGATTAGAAAGGCAAGGATCAGTGGAGACAATTTTTTTCCTAAATCTCAATTCACAGCTGAACTACTTTCCAATTATGAGCCAGAACCTAAGCCAATGAAGGTTGGAGAGATTGGGGGATCTCTTAATTTTGCCAAAAAGAAACATAACATTAATCTTTTTTTTTTAATGTGGCCGGGAACTTTATCCTGAGGTGTTCAAACAAACCATAAAGAACAATTGCAGTGGCTGGTTAAAGAGAACTGTCCATATCTATTGAATACGTTAGGTGCCTTGCACAACCCTTGTTTTCCTTAGCACAAGGAGAAGGAAAGAAGGTCACTCACTATCCACATTTTGTTATGGACCCAGTTATTATCCACCTCAGCAATGCTGGTGCTAATTTCATGAGGTAAGTTGAAGAAAATTGCATCATCCAGATAACTAAGTAATCTCCAGTACACATGGAGACAAATAATGAATCACTACATTGTTCTTGGGTAATCACTTATGAGACTGATCCTCTGCAAATAAACATTGAAGATGGATATCAAGAAATAATAATTTAAATCTGATCTTCTCTCCACAATTTCCAATTATTTTAGGAATAGCACTGATGTCAATTCATAACCCTACTATTGATTGGCAGGCCAGAAATCTTAAATTTTCTTCAGAACACTGCCAGGGACATTAATAAAAAAAAGATCTCACATGCTGTTATTAGATTTACATCCACTAATCTTGAAAAATTGCCTTCTAATTACTAACAATTTAAGAATGTATGTGATATGAAAAATGCAGACCAGCTACCACCATAGCTGTGATGCAGCTACAGCAACTGACTTTGGCTTGTGAATCTCTGCTGCCTGCACCTACCCCAGTTTGTGACTCTCATGCAGGTTCTGTGTCTTATGATCTGGACTATTGATTTCAATTGATCCACTAAGAATTCTGCCTAGCTTGAGGTTTCTAGCTACCGGTCTCCATTCATTACAGGTCCATTTCTAATAGCAATATTGAACTACTCAAAATTGTAGGTAATATATATGTGACATTTCCTTTGTCTACAATAGTTTTGAAAGAAAAATAATAAGCTATAGTAAAATCCCACAACTGTACTTGGACCATCCAGATTGACTGTTATGAGAGACGTATGGGTGCTGCCATTAATTGTCTCTTTACGTTAGTTCTATATTGGTTCTAGATCACTAGTCACACAACATTTCTGCTGAAGCATCAAAATACTAGCCAGAAATAAATCTGTTACAAATGGAATGCAGCAATAGTAACCAGCTAATTCTTCAGGACTAGAGATGAGCCTGTTTGTGGTTTACTGAAAAAGCCGCTCTAAATGAAGTGTTTGGCTGTTCACTGACCCCTGAACTTCCAGTTGCACAGGAAAATCTTATTTAGTGCTGATATCCCTACATCTACTAGATATTATAGCTTACTCAGGGCACCTGGCTGGAGCCTGTCGTATCCATTCTTCTAACAACCATGACTCATCCCCCCTCACATTCAGCTTTCAACCAGAGAATCCCAGCTGACAGCTGAATGTAGACAAAGGGGCTTGGGATAGATGGCTGCTATCACTGACCAAATGTGGACATGGCTATCATCCACTATTCTTTGCCCAATTGCTTATATTTTAACTGTCAGCAGTGATATATTTATTTGGTGAAGTGCAGGGATAGAATCGGGCATGTTGATGGGTTGGCACATTCGGAGATTGTGTAGATCATTAACCATAATTGACAAGGATCTGAACCACTGCACAACATGATTGATGATGGATTTACATTGTGGGTCCTTTTTTGAGTTTTTTTTTATTTTTTACTAAAACACTTGTCAAAGAGTGTGTGTTTTTATTAACTGTTTATTTTTGTTGTGAATTATTAGGGGTCTATGTAATCCTTACTCATTAAAGTAGAAAAGGTAGATATCAGGGACCCCTATTTTAAAGGGTGCTTCTAGATTTCAATAAACCTCTGCCGGCAGACCCATACAACCTCCTGGTCAATATTATGGGGAAGAGCCCCTTGTCCTTATCAACATGGCCTTGGATGATCAAGGATAAGGGGGGCATACACTGGTCCCTCCTTTCCTGGCCATCCAGGTTGCCCACTCAGATGAGGGTTTGGTACAGATTTTGGGGGACCTCCCTTTTTTTGTGGGGTTCTCCCTTAAAAACCATACCACACCGTAGGGTTCTTTCTTATTTGTGTCATTTCCTGCGGAAACACAAAATATACAATTTTCTGATATTCAAATTTCCTTACCAGCTACTTTTAAGGGTCTGGTATATATTTTGGAGGTCCCCATGCCATTTTTTTACAAATAAATAGCAAGCTGGAAGGGAATTGTCAATTGCCAGCAATTACCAGCAATTAAATTACACATTTTCTTTGTATACGACACTTTTTCTGTTGTAAGTTGTATACATTGTACAGATGTGCCACTTCATAAGCAAATTCAGCGAATCCCCCAAGCAGGTTTTTGGATGAATTGTGCATTTTAAAGTTTTACTTATTAAAATCTCTGTTCGGTTCCAAAAGGAATTTTCTTTAAATTTCTTTTGCATTGGTACATGTACCCCAGGGCAGTACCCAGCCCCCATGCCATTTGTTTGACAATCACTTGCCTATTATATTATATCCTCAAGTATCACCGATTTACTAACAGACATATCAGACTGGATGTCACACCACTTCCTAAAACTCAGTCTATCCAAAACTGAGATCATAATATTTCCTCCCCCACGTGCCTCTTCCCCTGATTTCTCGGTCAGGATCAAAAGCACCATTATCAACCCATCCCCGCATGCCAGGGTACTAGGTGTAACCCTGGATTCTGAACTATCCTTTCATGCCAACATCCAATTCCTGTCCAAATCATGCCACCTCAACCTTTGCAACATCTCCAGAATACGCCCCTTTTTAACCAATGATATCACAAAACTCCTAATTCACTCCCTGGTTATCTCTCGCCTCTACTGCAACTTCCTCCTCATTGGCCTACTTTTACATAGGCCCCCCTCCAGTTCATCATGTATACTGCTGCCAGATTCATCCACCTTACCAACCGTTCAGTGTCTGCTACCCCTCACTGCCAATCCCTCCACTGGCTTCCACTTGGCCAATGAATAAAATTCAGAATACTATCAACAACTTACAAAGCCATCTACAACTCTACCCCCAGCTACATCACCAATCTGGTCTCAAAATATCAACCAAACCACTCTCTTTGATCCTCTCAAGAGATTCTGCTCTCTAGTGCACATGTCACCTCCTCCCATGCTTGTCTCCAAGACTTCTCCCGAGCTTCTCCCATCCTATGGAGCTCCCTACCCCAATCTGTCCAGCTTTCTCCTAATCTATCCACCTTTAGACGATCCCTGAAAACTTTTCTCTTTAAAGAAGCCTATCCTTCTTCTAACTAGTAAACTGCCTTTTATTTCCTCCATCAGCTCATCCCCCACAGCTGTTACCTTTTGTATCACTCAACCCTTCCTCTTAGATTGTAAGCTCTGATGAGCAGGGTCCTCTCTTTCCGCTTGTGCCAAATTGTATTGTAATTGTAATGTCTACCTTCATTTTGTAAAGTGCTGCGCAAACTGTTGGCGCTATATAAATCATGTATTATAATAATAACAATGATAATATTACTCTAGAAAATTGCCATTGCTGTTTTTTATGAGTAGGCTCCAGTTGATTTCAATAGGGTTTAGATTCTGGATCTGGAAGGCTTCCCCTGAATCATATTCAGGAATGTTCTGCTTATCACTACTCAGGACAGTTCAGCACCTCAAGCAGTTGCCTCAAGCAACTACCCATGTGCCAGAGTGTCAGTCTTTCACAGTGGTGGATAGACACACTTTAAAAAAAATTGCTACCATGCCTGTGTGACCGCTATTCCATCTTGCTTTTGGGCAGTATTCTGTTGAATTCAGGTTTGTTAAGGATTTTTCTAGACCAAAAGAGTACTGCAATTTTTTGGTTCTGGAGAAAAAAGTGCTGTGATTACATTGATTGATAAGCAACCAAAAAGCAGACCACCACTACTTAGCTGATGGAATTTCAGAATCCATATGCACAATCTGAACCACCACCTTGAATATGGCTTTCCTATGCTATACCATTTTTGTGACAGCCATATAGTACTTTACAAATGCAGCAACAGATTCATTTAGGCATCCGTGAGGTAGTGCAGCTCTGGTGGATTTGCAGCAACAATAGTAAATTGGGCCAATATCTGTCCATTCAATGGTAAAACATGCCTTTAGTTTTCAACAAATAACTGTATCTTTTTTTGTTCAAAACAAGAAAACAACCACAAGAAATATGATTTCCAGAAGCCAAAAACTTTGTTTCTACTTTGCAGCTGTTGCAATTAAAGTAAACATATACTACACATTAAAAATTGCAATATCCTTAGTATAGACCTGAAAGGCAAGAAAAAAAATATTTTATTTAAGTACAACACAAACTCTGCTATTTCTGTGAAAGTAAAATTCAACATTTATAAGAGAATAATATTGTGGCACTTTTTTTAAAGTACACCTAGAAATAACTAAACTAGTAAGCTGTCTGTGTATTAGATCATTTGATTTAAAAGGCGAGTCATATCGAAGAGCAAAATATTCAATAACATTAAATCAGTTTTGCAAAATATATTCTTACTTTAAAAATGATTTTGCTTGGAGTGATAGTGCAGTAATAAAGAAGTTATTGACCAGATGTTATTGATTGTACAGTCCTCGGGCAAAGAACACTGACCTTGCTCACTCTCTTATTGCTTACTCCTTCCCCGGCCTCCTTCATCTATGCCCGTTCAATAATATTTATTAATATATATTTTTAGCAAAAAAAAACCTATGTGTTGCAAGGTTAGAACTTCCTATGTTTTTCATTCTTTAAAGTCACAGTGTATAGTGTGTAAAACAAAGCAATTCACTATTACAGTATGTAGCTATGTATTTGCAGGTTCATTGCAATCATCATTGGACACTGCACTTAGTGCTCTTCTGAATAGGCACCTATACATATATTAGAGACTATAAATGTTTCAGAGACACATTGGAAACATTTAATTAGACATATTTCAAATGGGAACAAACATAGCTGTTCCCATCAAAAAGACAGGATTGTTTTTTGTCTCAGGCAGGACTCTTAAAGAACAGTATAAGATGTTCTTCATTATCAAAAGAAACTAATATGGCTACTGTGGGGTGTGCCTAAATTAAGGTCTCTTTTCTCAAAGGAAATGCATAGCAATATGCTGTATACACTGCTCAAAAAAAATTAAAGGAATACTTTTTAATCAGAGTATAGGATCAAGTCAATTAAACTCCTGGGATATTGATCTGGTCAGTTAAGTAACAGAGGGGGTTGTTAATCAGTTTCAGCTGCTTTGGTGTTAATGAAATTAACAACAGGTGCACTAGATGGGCAACAATGAGATGACCCCCAAAACAGGAATGGTTTTACAGGTGGAGGCCACTGACATTCTTTTCCCTTCTCATCTTTTCTGACTGTTTTTCACTAGTTTTGCTTTTGGCTAAGGTCATTGTCATTACTGGTAGCATGAGGCAATTCCTGGACCTTACAGAGGTTGCACAGGCAGTTCAACGTCTCCAGGATGGAACATCAATACGTGCCATTGTCAGAAGGTTTGCTGTGTCTCCCAGAACAGTCTCAAGAGGCTGGAGGAGATTCCAGGAGACAGACAGTTACTCTAGGAGAGCTAGACAGAGCTATAGAAGGTCGTTAACCCATCAGCAGGATTGGTATCTGCTCCTTTGTGCAAGGAGGAACAGGATGAGCACTGCCAGAGCTCTACACAATGACCTCCGACAGGCCACTAGTGTGAATGTCTCTGACCAAACAATCAGAAACAGACTTCATGAGGGCAGCCTAAGGGCCCGACGTCTTCTAGTGGGCCCTGTGCTCACTGCCCAGGACCATAGAGCTCAAGTGGCATTTTCCATCGAACACCAGAATTGGCAGGTCCACCACTGGCACCCTGTGCTTTTCACAAATGAGAGCAGGTTCACCCTTAGCAGATGTGACAGATGTGAAAGGGTCTGGAGAAGCCATGGAGGACGCTATGCTGCCTGCAACATCGTTCAGCATGACTGTTTCGGTGGCGGGTCAGTGATGGTTTGGGGAGCCATAACCAAGGAAGGACCTGACCTAAATCCAACAGAACACCTCAGGGATGTCATGTTTCATTCCATCCGACACCACAAGGTTGCACCTCAGACTCAGACTGTCCAGGAGCTCAGTGATGCCCTGGTCTAGATCTAGGGGGAAATAAACCAGGACACCATCCGTCATCTCGTTAGGAGCATGCCCCAACGTTGTCAGGCATGCATACAAGCACATGGGGGCCATACAAATTACTGAGTACCATTTTGAGTTGCTGCAATTAAATTTCAGCAAAATTGACTAGCCTGCTGCATCATTTTTTCACTTTGATTTTTGGGGTGTCTTTGAATTCAGTCCTCTGTAGATTGATCATTTTCATTTCCATCAAACGATGGGGCATCATTACGTTCCTATGTCCAATGTCATTCAACTTAAAAGAATAAGAAGATCCTATGGGTGCAAAGAGTTATATACAGTTGTGCTCAAAAGTGTGCATGCCCTGGTAGAAATCATGAAATTTTGGGACTGACATTTAAAATATTACTGATTATGTCAAATAGTGATCATATGAAGCCATTTATTATCACATAGTTGTTTAGCTCTAATGATAACGATAATGATAATGATGGGAATTTCCGTGAGACGGCTGGCGAACAGACGTGCGCATGCGCACAGAAATGCATGATCACGCACGTGCACACGCACGGCGAAGATTGGCACCAGATGGGCTATTTAAAAGGTGCCTCTGCCTGTGCTAAGTGCTGACTGGTCTTCAGCTGTTCCCTGTTTCCTGCTCGTTCCTGTGTGATTTCCTTGTTGCTGACCTGGCTTACTCCTGACCTGACTCTGATTACTCTCCTGCTTGATACTGGTTCCTGACTTTGGCTCTGCTCCTGACTTTGGCTTGCTTATGATTTGGTACCTTGCTGTCCGCCCGTTGATGACCCTGGCTATTCCTTTGACACTGCTCCTGTCTACCTTCCCTGTTTCCTGCCTTGCTCTGGTGCACACCTGGCGATCTACCATACCAGCTCTGCATATTACTACTGTGCCTGAATCGGAGGTTCATCAGTCTTCCAAATTCTCCAACTACAAGAGCTGCAAACAACATCTGCTGGCGCTTTTGTCCCCCTGGTCCCTAGACACCCTCTGTTCCACTTCCAGTGGGGTCAGGGCTAGTGACACAAGTGAGGCCGACCTCATCATTTCAGTCTCCAATAAGGTACGTGACAAATTGTCAGAGGATGGATCAGCACTGATCATCAGATGATCAGTGCCCAGCAGAGACACCCGCCAGTGCTGCCCACCTGTGCCCAGCAGTGCCGCTCACAAGTGTCAAGCAGTGCCACCCACCTGTGCCCAGTAGTGCCTAGTACTGCCACCCACCTGTGTCCAGCAGTGCCACCCAGAAGTTCCCCCCATCAGAGCCAGTCATCAGTACTGCCCAGCAGTGCCACCCATCAGTGCCCAGCAGTGCCGCCAGTCAATGTCCAGCAGTGCCACCAGTCAGTGTCGTCAGTTAGTGCCACCCATCAGTGCCCATCAGTGTTGCCCATAAGTGCCACCTATCAGTGCCCATCAGTGCCACCTATCAGTGCACATCAGTGCTGCCTTTCAATGCCCATGAGTGCTGCCTATCAGTGCAGCCTCATAGGTGCACATCAGCGAAGGAGAAAAATTACCTCTTTGAAAAATGTTATAATAGAAACGAAACACAAAATTTCTTTTTCAATTTTTTTTCTCTTTTTTTGTTTGTAGCACAAAAAATAAAACGCCCAGTGGCAATTAAATACCACCAAAAGAAAGGTATATTTGTGTGAAAAAGAAATTACAAATAATGATTTCATATGGGTACAGTGTTGCATGACAGCGTAATTGTCATTCAAATTGTGACAGCGCTGAAAGCTGAAAATTGGCTTGGACAGGAAGGAGGTATAAGTGTCCGGTAGGCAAGTGGTTAAGTATTGTCATATTGTGCTTATTAAAAACAACCACACAGTCTATTTCCAGAGCGGCCAGTATTTCTCCTGAGTTTACCTGTGGGTTTTTCTTTGTATCCTGAACAATTCTTCCAGCAGTGAAATCTTTCTTGTTCTACCTAACCTTGGCTTGGTATCAAGAGATCCCCCAATTTTCCATTTCTTAATAAGTGATTGAACTGTACTGAGTGGCATCTTGAAGGCTTTGGATATTTTTTTATATCCTTTTCCATCTTTATAAAGTTTCATTACCTTGTTACGCAGGAATTTTGACAGTTTTTTTCTGCTAGCCTGCTCAGTCCAGTGGGAGCTAACAAACTCAATGGCTATTTATACACAGACACTAATTGCAATTTAAGACCTGGGAAATTAACATTTAATTAGCATTTTAACCCATGTGTGTCACCCTGTGTGCCTGTTCCAAGGCTATATATTACAGGGATGTAAACACTTGACCAAGGTCATTGGGATGATTTCTATTATCATCATGATTTAAAAATGACCCAAACAACTATGTGATAATAAATGGCTTCATATGATCACTATCCTTAAAAGACAGTTTTCTTATACGATCAGTCATATTTTTAATATCAATGCCAAAATTTTACAATTTCTGCCCGGGTATGCAAACTTTTGAGCATGACTGTATTTTCTAAAATCATTTGCATTGAACAATAATAACATTTTTGTAGTTCTGAATATCACACAAAAAAACATACATGGTACGAAAAGTTCCATTTTTTTCTAGTCCACATAAGTTGGGTTTACAAATGTCTCCTTAAGTGTTAAAACATAAACATTAGTACAATGCAGTCAGAAGTTCTTGAAACACAGAATAATTGTAGTACTTCAGAATCTAGCAGATACATTGAGTCATTGTCTCCACTGTGATATTTTCACATTTTCTTTTGTACTGTCATTGCATAAAACTTAGTTTGTTTAGAAAATGTTTTAACATCTCTCAGGGGTCACCATCATATCATACAGCTGGCCAATGTAATTCAACAGGCATAACTAGATAGGAGATAGAAAAATTGAAGTTCACCTTGTGTTCTTGTCTTATTGATCATTTTTTATTAAATCAAAAACATAGCAAATGTTATCAATTTTTTTCCAAGCTCAGATAGTGTGGCTCAATAATTACTAATTGTTTTTGCTTTTGGCCCTAAAGGATGTTATTGTGGAATTCAGTAAGGCCATTATTGCCACCTGGTTAAGGAACAAAGAACTAGAAACCTACGTTGCTATATTTTTATTCATAGCAATCACTATCAAACCAGTAGATAAATCCAACATTTTGTGTATCAGTAGACACACTTGAATTGATTTTATAAAGGTGAATAGGCAGTTTATTTTGCAAAGGGAATTTTCACTTTGCATTGGAATTTTATCTTATCTTACTGTGGTAAAACTTCATTTTGCAAAGAATACCCAATTACCTGCAAGGAAAAAAACCCAGTATTTGTGCTTGCACGTGAATTAATTATGAAAGTCATCAAGAGTGTCATCTCATTCGCTAAGCCAAAGGGGAATTCCCTTGCAGAATGAAAATTCCCTTGCAAAGTGAACAACCTATTTGGCTTTAGGCTATTACCTCCACTGAGTTTATGTATAATATGCATTGTGCACAGTAAAGTCATTACCCATGTTCCAGATATTGGAATCGCCTCATAAACTTCAAATACACATAAACTCAAACTGAGTTACAAATTTTGGACTATTCTTTAATTGTAGAATAGAAACTATTTTCAAAATTCACTGATCAATAGAAGATATTGGCTAATGTTATATTGATACCTTTGTTTTATGTGTGCTTCATGTGTTATTTTGGCCTTAACAATATTTCTGGAAGAAAATTAAGCCTCAATTGTGAGCTCAGCGAAGCTGCCCCTCCACCTACAAATAAAAACTCCAGTGTGTTTCTGTAGTGCTAGGTTTATGCTGTTTTGTGCCATAAAAATTTTCATTTGTGCTGCTTCTTATTTTTAAAGTATTAGCAGCAAGCTGTTGACACTATATACTGTATAATACTAATAATAATTAGCAATTGTTTTTTTTCCAGATGATGACATCACTCAGTCCTCTACAACAGCCAAAATACATGAAACCAGTCTGGTTGGTTAGTGCCACGTTTATGCTGGTTTGTGCCATTTATCTCTCTGTTCTATCCTGTATAATTTTTGCATTATTAACAATTTATTAAAGGTCCCTCAGCCCCACTACAACAGCAAAAAGACACGAAACTGGGATAATTGGATAGTGCCACGTTTGTGCTGGTGTGTGCTGCAGACATTTTGCATTTGTACTGTTGTGCTTTTTTAGGAAAAACACCTTGTTTTTATTTGATCAAACTCCACCCACTTACAACTGCACCTCATGTTATTAAATCTTCAGAACAAATATACAATTTGTTCATGCTATGTTTGTACTATTTTGTGGTGCTTTTATTTTTAAGATGATAGCAATAGTTTTTTCCAGACAATGACATCATCCAGCCCTCCTACAACAGCTAAACGAAATGAAGATGTCGGCGCTTGGAACACCAGATGACTGGTGAACCGGGCTGCGGGGAAGGCACCGCAGGATTGTGGGACGGGTGAGTGGCTGTTTTTTAAAAGTGAGCAGCTACAGTTTTTGTAGTTGATGACTTTTATTTTTTCACAGTGCGACTAGAAATCGGCTTTAAGTGCAAACATCTGTGCATGGTTACAATGTAACACAAATAAATGGTCTAAAAATAACCCTTTATAGTACATAATATACCAAGATACAATACATAAAGTTAGAGTTTTGTAAGTGATGCAGTGAATAACAAAAGTTGCTTATATTACATCAAACTTTTACAAAAACATGGTGTAAAACTATATTACCGGTAGATTCCTCAAAACATCTTAAAAAGAGAGACAGTTGGAACTAACCAACCAGCCCAGTTTATGCCTTTTGGCTTTTGAAGGGGGACTGGGTGATGACATCGTCTGGATAAAACAATTGCTGTTATCTTAAAACTAAAAGCAGCACAAACATAGTACTAACAAGTACGGCACAATACAGCACAAACATAGTACTAACAAGTACGGCAAAAATACAGCACAAACATAGTACTAACAAGTACGGCACAATACAGCACTAGCTAACAGTACTAACAAATGGTATATTTGTTTTTTAAGATTTAATAACATGAAGTGCAAGGTGGATGGGGTTTGATCAAATAAAAACAAGCTGCTATAACTAAAAAAACCATAACAAAACAAATAAAAAGATCAGCAGCACAAACGTGGCACTAACCAACCAGTTTCCACAGTGTCTTTTGGCTGTTGTAGGGGGGCTGAGTGACCTTTGGTGACCTATATTGAATTGTTAATAACTCAAAAATGATAAACAATAAAAGGGAGATTTAAATAGCACAAACCAGCATGTGGCACTAACCAAGGAGCCTAATTTCATGTATTTTGACTGTTGTAGGGGGCTGGGTGATGTTATCATCTGAAAAAATAAATTGCTAATTTAAAAATAAAAGCAGCACAAAAAACTTTTATGGCACAGAAAAGCACAAACATAACACTAAAGAAACACACTGGAGTTTTTATTTGTGATGATTGTAGGGGACCAGCTTTGCTGAGCTCCAATAGTCCCCTCCATAAGAGATATTTGCGTACTTCTGAGTTCTTAAAGTAATCAAACTATATAGGCTTACTTTGTTTAGATGCTAACAAATATTCTGCTTCTGCTCTGCAAATTCCTTTGACCAGGCATCTGTCAAAGCTAGATGGCTGCTATTAGCAAAATCTAGACTGTATACACCACAGTGGTCCTGCTCCTCAGTTCTTTGAAGAGCAGTAGCAGGTTTTTTTCAGCATCTAAACCAAGTAAGCCTGTACACCCAGAATTGCACTGTTAATTTTGCATTAAACCATGTTTCTTATGGCTATGCATTTACATTTTCTATGTTAATAATTAGAAAGGCAATTATAAATTATGAGGAAAAAAATAAATTGTGGTGATACCTTTTATTTAGCTAAGCTAGATACTGCCTTTAATGCTTTAAGACACACAAGGCAAGAAAAACCAGTTCAATAAATATTATGCAGCACCGAAAGGCTAGTAAACTGAACTTTAATAGGGAAGGTACAGATGAGATTCATTACATTACCCTTTTTTGAATAAGCTTTCACATTATAGGACAGCACAGTGGCAAAGTGTTCAGGTTCAAATTCCAACCACGTCACTGCCTCCCTGGTGTTTGCATGTTCACCCTTGCTTGCATGGGTTTCCTCCCGCACTCCAAAGTCATGGTTTTAGGCAATTGGCTCCTGTCTAAATTGCCCTTCTTACGTGTATGTATGAATAGGAGTTAGGAACCATAGACTGTAAGCTCCTTGAGGGTTAGGGACTGATTTGAATATACAATGTATATATACACTATATTGCCAAAAATATTGTGGCACATCTCCAAATAAAGCACCTAGGCATGCAGGCTGCTTCTACAAACATTTGTGAAAAAATGGGTCACTCTCAAAAGCATAGTGAATTCAAGCATGGTACCGTGATAAATTGCCACCTGTGCAATAGGTCCATCCATGAAATTTCCTTGCCACTAAATATTCCACAGTCAACTGTTAGTGGTATTATCACAAAGTGGAAGCAACTGGGAACAACAGCAACTCAGCCACGAAGTGGTAGGCCACATAAAATGAGCGGGATCAGCGCATGCTGAAGAACACAGTGCGCAGAAGTCACCTACTGCTTGCAGAATCAATAGCTAAAGACCTTCAAACATCATATGGCCTTCACATTAGCACAACAACAGTGCATAGAGAGCTTCATGGAATGGGTTTCCATTAAGCAGCTGCATCCAAGCCTTACATCACCAAGTACAATGCAAAGAATCGGATGCATAGGTGTAAAGCACACCGTCACTGGACTCTAGAGCAGTGGAGACATGTTCTCTGGAGTGACAAATAATGCTTCTCTGTCCAGAAATCTGATGGACATGTCTGGGTTTGGTGGTTGCCAGGAGAATAGTACTTGCCTGACTGCATTGTGGCAAGTGTAAAGTTTGGTGGAGGGGGATTATAGTGCGGGTGTAATCATTCAGCGGTTGGGCTTGGCCTCTTAGTTCCGGTGAAGGGAACTCTTAAGGTGTCAGCATACCAAGACATTCTGGACAATTTCATGCTCCAAACTTTGTGAGAACAGTTTTGGGATTGCCCCTTTCTGTTCCAACATGACAAAGCAAGATCCATGAAGACATTGATGAGTGAGTTTGGGGTGGAGGAACTTTACTGGCCTGCACAGAGTCCTGACCTCAACCCAATAGAATACCTTTGGGATGAATTAAATCGGAAACTGCGAGTCAGGCTTTCTAGTCCGACATCAGGGCGTGACCTCACAAATGCACTTCTGGAAGAATGGTCAAACATTCCCATAGACACACTCCTAAACCTTGTGGACAGCCTTCCAAGAAGTTTTTAAGCTGCAAAGGGTGGGCCAACTCAATATTGAACCATATGGACTAAGATTGGGATGCCAATAAAGTTCATGTGCATGTAAAGGCAGCCATCCCAACACTTTTGGCAATATAGTGTGTGTGTAAAGAGCTGCCCAGAAATTGTCAGTGCTATATAAATACCTGTAATAAATAATGAGAGAGCTAAAAGCTGTTGACCATTAGCAAGGATTTACAGAAACACTTCATTTAAATAGATAAATAAAGAAGACCTGTGCTATCAAGTGAGAGCCTGGGTTGGGACTTGGTCCAAGGCACTTTCATCTTTAGTTAGACCTGTGTAGGGGCTATAGCCTACCTTTACAAGTCTTTTCACAATTTGATATCTCCTGTGCCTAGCTAGTCCTCTTCCTACCTTTTACAAGACCTGCTCTATTCTCAGGTACATCTTAGGCCACCGACATCCCAGGATTTTATATGAGAGTTCCCACAATGGCTTCCCTTGTCCTGCTTCCTCTGCCAATAATCAAAAGGCCATATGAAACTATCACAGTCTCATTGTAGTTATTTTCCAGTAGTACTGTGGGGAGGTTTACTGGTGATGCATCTATGAGAATCATTGTAGATTACAATCTGAACAGGTTTAGCTGACTTCCTTATCTACCGTAGGCACAATGTTGTTGATTTACTAAAGGGAATAGGCTGTTCAAACTGCAAGGGAATTTTTCCTCAGCTTGGTGAGCGGAGTGAAAGGTCACTTTGCAAATTACATGCAAGAAAAAAAAATTGTATTTTTGCTTAAGCATGGTTGGTTGGAAGCAAAATGAACAGTATATTTGCCGTTAGTAGTCAACTCCAATGTCTCCGGGGTAATCTTCACAGTTCAATTTAGTTTTGCCTGGAGTTGCTCTCTATGATTACAAGACCTCCTCTTTTGAGGAAGTTGAAGTTTCACATGTTTAACAGAATTGGTCCAAATTAGAGGTACACAAGAATGAGCAGCAGAAACAGATTACTTTACGAGTTAGATTTCTCTTGAAGTTGTCTACAATTGCGAAGAAGAAAAAGTTATTCGAGCTGTGCAATTCATAAGACCTCTCTGAATCCCTTAACATTTTTTTCATATGCTGGATTTTCAGTTGTTTACTTTGTTTTCCCTGATCAATCTGGAGGGTTCATTATATTCCACTTTTTGTATTTAGAAGAGTTAATACTCAATTTACAATAATTATCTGTGGGAGTTGATAGATATTTATCTACATTTGCTGTGGTTGTCAGAACATGTTTGCACATGTGGTTTATCTGTACTGATGGTACTATCACAGTATATATAGTTATTTGGTGATTTAGATTTTTAGATTCTAAATCAATGCTATGGTTGCCTTTTCTCATTGTTAATTAGAAATTTTAGTCAATTTAAAAGTATTTTTAAATAGGATTTTCTTTAATTTGGGTCTAATTTTTGGAAATATACTTTCTTCCTATGGTATGCAGCCTTTGAAAAATATTTAGGATACAGTGCTTGCAGAATTTTATTTTAATTTTGTTGATGTTTTTATCTTTTTTTGTGGCTCTGATTTTGTACTAAGGATTTATGTGTTCAAATAAATTATATTTGATTCTCTATTTGAGTGGAGTATTTTTAGTTAATCTTTTTTTTTTAATTTAATTTATGGACATTTTTTTTGTATCTACTTGCAGACTTTTCTACATAGTATGTTACATTCATAGTATTGAAAGGATAGTTAAGGCACTTACTTGTTGCTTTATCTAAGAACATGAATATATTTCGAGATGAAAAATAGCCTAGTTTGATCTTCTGGGTCTCCTGTCATATCTCCCTCGGAGAAGCTTAGATAAAACAAGAATATGTTGGTATATAATGTGTTGGTAAATATCCACTAACTAAGCATACATGTAACTTGGTGTGGCCTTATTATTTAGATGTCTCAAATACATTTTTGGATGGCTATGAAATGTAAAGAAGCAGCAAGAAAAGGTTGTGTGTGCTGTAATCTAACTCGGGTTCTTGTTTTTGTTGTCAGTCATTTTTACCTCTGTCTGTCACTGACTGATTTTGTTTTCTGGACTATCAGATAAGTTCTAATAAATATACAGTTAGGTTTACTAAATGTACATGCTTGAATAGGGTTAGCTATAGAACTTTACACTGCCCAAACATAATTTAACATTCTCTATGACCTCTTGGTTTGAACCCTACAGGTTGTACAGCCCAGAGGCCATAGACTTTCCACACCTCCCTCTTAGTATGCTATTATGCTCCTAAATATGCGGAAGAGGAATATGCATTGTTCTGTGCATTAAACTGCACAGAACAATGTGGTTCCCCCAGTTCTACTTTGTGTACTTCCTTCTCATTTGATTGACTGCAGCATTTTGTAAAACAAGTAACAAATGACCGATTAAAGAGAAGAATTGGGGTTGTGATAGAACCATATACTAAAAGTAATTGTTAAGAGGTTATCAGTTAAGTTATCATGTCACCCAATATTTGGTTTCTATTCAGTAGCCAAAAAAGGCATTCAAAAAAGAGGGGTTTGTGAAAAGAGATTCACAGAAAAGCGGCTACATAATGAATAGAACGTGACACTCAGAAAATTTCCAAAAATTATGCTTTATTACACATATAGATATGACATATGGGCATATGCCCTGGTTTACCATCACCTCAGTATGAGACAATAACACACAGACCTAAAACCATATAAAATGACATCAAGACCGGTCTAAATGCATGTGCAACAGAAAGAATGACTACAAGAGTCTAATACCTCTGCAGCGCAAGCACATAGGTGAACACTTCCATGGGGAGGTGTATCCAAAAATTGTACCATAAGTATACCATAATATTGAATATATAATAAATGACAATATCAATCTGGTGAATCCCAATAAGGGAATCCAAAAATTATACTATGGATATATGTATATATCACATGTATGCAAGGCAGCAGCACAAAAAGCGTGAAGAAGAGAACAATAGGCCTAGGGCCTGTATGGAAAAAGACATAAATGTCCAATATATGATACAATGCATTCCTGTGCCAGCACATGTGGTTGGGGCCCATTCATCTGTAATATGAACAGCTGTATCTCAGAGCTTTTGAATGAAAAAAAGCCCCAGTTATTCCCAGGATGGGAGAAAAGATGCAAATAGCAACATTCTGCTTGAAATGGTGTCTTCACCACTATTTGTGGACTACACACCACCTTTTGTAGAAAAAACAACAAGACATATCCCAAGGTATCTTCTGCTTGTAGAAATATATATGGTGTTATATCTTGTGTCCTACATAAAGCACCATGATGTCCCCATCCTGTAGTAAAACAAATAATGTGGGAAGTCACTGACAGAGCTTACACTCAGTAAGATATATAGATCATATAGATCACAGAGGATCATATATCTAATGTCCCGCAACAATCCACTCACCACCTGTGCTGTGGAAAATGAGAATAAATGAAATGTCCTTCATGGGTATTGCCATACACGGCCACAGAGACCAGGGAGCCACCGCTGACATCCACCGATATACCGCGGGCTCCAGCCCCCTCTTGGCGCTTGTGCTGCTCACACTTGCCTCATGGCATGTGAAGATGGCTTCCTCCTCATGGACCAGCGTGCGTTCCACCTAGTGCGCATGACCGGAAGTGACGTAACTGACGTATGACGTCAACGCGTTTCGCCGATGGGCGTATCTCACTCAGCTTCGTCAGGACCAATGAGATAACTGCATTTCAATATCCTATTTATAGTGGGTAAGAACCCACCCATTTATGCAAAAGAGGATGACCTGCAATTATTCTAATGGGAAAGAACAAGGGGGGGGAGGCTAAATACTTAGCACAGCTGCTGGTCTTAATAAAATTAAAAGAAAACAGACGGCTGGAGTCAACAATGAGGGGAGAGGCTGAATATTATTTACCGATATACATATTGATCACATGGATCATAAATTATATATATCTCTCAATCTATTAAAGCCTTTCATACATTCCCGCCAATAGATAATGATATAAATCAGAGAATCAACAATTCCATTCACCAAATCTGGTTACTTGAAAATCAATGTCTATTATCAACAGGTATCCTATATTACCTAAAACCACCACAAGATGGCAATATAACCTGAGAATTCACATAAGGGTCATTACAACTAAAATATCCCAATTTTTTTTAACAGCCATCTCATAATGTGATTATTGTACAAAGAAAGGAGGTACTAAAGATCATTTGATCAGGCCGTAAACCCTTATACATTATACAAGCTACATGAAAGTTCATATCATAGGATCATCCCTACTTGTATAAATATTCCCACTGTATATAGTGTGGTTAATGAGATTAGTTGATCACAATTCCAACCACAAAGGGGGATGGGGAAATGCCATCAACTAACCGTCACATGGTAGTGAACCAGTACATAGTCCCATAGATCTATTTTTCCAAAAACACTTGGAGATCACATTCCACATTTAACCCCTTAGGGTACAGTGTATCAAGTTTATATATCCAATATTTCTCCTTTTTAAGCAGTTCTCTATCAAAGTCACCCCTCCTTTGTGGGAAGTGCAATGCATAGAAACCTTTTACTTTGGTACCATCCAATTTGCCTCCATGGTACTTGGCATAATGTTGAGCAAGATTACTATCAGGGTCATTAGATCTGATATCTCTAAGATGTTCACCTATTCGTACTTTAAGTTGTCTTTTAGTTTTACCTACATACATCTTTTTACAGGGACAAGTTAAAATATATAGTACTCTTACTGTAGAGCAGTTTATAAGACTCTGAATTTTATAGTGAGTATTATTTCCTGAATCATAAAAAGAATCTGTGCGATCCACATACTTGCAGATTTGACATTTCCCACATTTAAACATTCCCTTAGTACGTGATTTTAGCCATGTTGTTTGTTTTAATGGTTGATAATCTGAATGAATAAGGAGATCACCAAGATTTGGTGCTCTTCTTGCTACCATTTGGGGACGTTCACCTACTATCTTACTCAACCTGGGACATTGGGTGAGAATCTTCCAGTGTTTTTCCAATATCAATTTGACATCTTGCCACTGGGCTCCAAATTGGGTTATCATTCTCACAGGCTGATCACTCAATTTGGCCTTTTCTTCCTTTTTGGTAGATAATAAATCCTCACGGTCAGTTTGATATGCCCGCCTCCGAGCATTTCTAATTTGGGAGTGGGAATATCCCCTTTCTCTAAATCTTTTATAGAGGTCCTGAGCTTCTATTTTAAAATCATTGATGTTTGAACAGTTTCTTCGACATCTCAAAAACTGTCCCACAGGAATCCCTGAGATCAGTGAACGTGGATGGTAGCTTCTTGCCTCCAATAAAGTATTGGCGGCTGTGGGTTTTCTATATGTCTTAGTGAGAAGTCTTCCATTTTCAAGTCTAATCTCCAGATCCAGAAAAGAAATGCATCTTTCATCAAATATGTATGTAAGTCCAATATTAAAGGAGTTCTGATTCAGCTCTTCCAGGAATAATTTTAATTCCTCAGATGTTCCTTGCCATACGAGGAACACATCATCTATATATCTTAACCAGATCTGGACATTAGCTAGGAATCTTGATGATCTAAATACTACTTGTTCCTCCCAAAACCCCAAATGGAGACATGCGTAAGCCGGAGCCCACGGTGCTCCCATACTAGTACCTCTAGTTTGCTGATAAAAGGTATTATTAAATTGAAAGAAGTTATGTTTCAGTGCAAACTCCAGTAACTCACTAATAAATTCGTTCTGTCCTCCTAAAGTGGGATATGTTTTGTCAAGGAAGTAGGAAACTGATCTCACACCACATTCATGTGGGATAGAGGTGTAAAGTGACTCCACATCTATTCCCACTAGAATGGAGTTGTCCTGAATAGTCATATTTTTGATTTTAGCCAACACATCTTTAGTATCCCTAACATATGAGGCGAGATTCGGAACCATATCCTTAAGAAACAAGTCAATATATTTCCCTGTTTTGTCTAGGGGACCATTGATGGCAGAAACAATAGGTCTGCCTGGAGGGTTTTCTTGGTTTTTATGTATTTTTGGGATAATGTAAAAAGTAGGGTGATTGAATTCTTCAGTTCTTAGATAGTCATATTCTTTTTTTGTTAATAAACCCACTTCTTTTCCTAATGTTAAAATGGAATTCAGTTTTTTAACCACCATATGGAAAGGATTCGCAGTCACTTTCCTATATGTGGATGAATCACTCAATAAACGTTTCACCTCCCTAACATAATTTAGTTCTTTCATAATCACCACATTACCCACAGAAGTGATAAAGGGGGTTTCCATATGGTGGTTAAAAAACTGAATTCCATTTTAACATTAGGAAAAGAAGTGGGTTTATTAACAAAAAAAGAATATGACTATCTAAGAACTGAAGAATTCAATCACCCTACTTTTTACATTATCCCAAAAATACATAAAAACCAAGAAAACCCTCCAGGCAGACCTATTGTTTCTGCCATCAATGGTCCCCTAGACAAAACAGGGAAATATATTGACTTGTTTCTTAAGGATATGGTTCCGAATCTCGCCTCATATGTTAGGGATACTAAAGATGTGTTGGCTAAAATCAAAAATATGACTATTCAGGACAACTCCATTCTAGTGGGAATAGATGTGGAGTCACTTTACACCTCTATCCCACATGAATGTGGTGTGAGATCAGTTTCCTACTTCCTTGACAAAACATATCCCACTTTAGGAGGACAGAACGAATTTATTAGTGAGTTACTGGAGTTTGCACTGAAACATAACTTCTTTCAATTTAATAATACCTTTTATCAGCAAACTAGAGGTACTAGTATGGGAGCACCGTGGGCTCCGGCTTACGCATGTCTCCATTTGGGGTTTTGGGAGGAACAAGTAGTATTTAGATCATCAAGATTCCTAGCTAATGTCCAGATCTGGTTAAGATATATAGATGATGTGTTCCTCGTATGGCAAGGAACATCTGAGGAATTAAAATTATTCCTGGAAGAGCTGAATCAGAACTCCTTTAATATTGGACTTACATACATATTTGATGAAAGATGCATTTCTTTTCTGGATCTGGAGATTAGACTTGAAAATGGAAGACTTCTCACTAAGACATATAGAAAACCCACAGCCGCCAATACTTTATTGGAGGCAAGAAGCTACCATCCACGTTCACTGATCTCAGGGATTCCTGTGGGACAGTTTTTGAGATGTCGAAGAAACTGTTCAAACATCAATGATTTTAAAATAGAAGCTCAGGACCTCTATAAAAGATTTAGAGAAAGGGGATATTCCCACTCCCAAATTAGAAATGCTCGGAGGCGGGCATATCAAACTGACCGTGAGGATTTATTATCTACCAAAAAGGAAGAAAAGGCCAAATTGAGTGATCAGCCTGTGAGAATGATAACCCAATTTGGAGCCCAGTGGCAAGATGTCAAATTGATATTGGAAAAACACTGGAAGATTCTCACCCAATGTCCCAGGTTGAGTAAGATAGTAGGTGAACGTCCCCAAATGGTAGCAAGAAGAGCACCAAATCTTGGTGATCTCCTTATTCATTCAGATTATCAACCATTAAAACAAACAACATGGCTAAAATCACGTACTAAGGGAATGTTTAAATGTGGGAAATGTCAAATCTGCAAGTATGTGGATCGCACAGATTCTTTTTATGATTCAGGAAATAATACTCACTATAAAATTCAGAGTCTTATAAACTGCTCTACAGTAAGAGTACTATATATTTTAACTTGTCCCTGTAAAAAGATGTATGTAGGTAAAACTAAAAGACAACTTAAAGTACGAATAGGTGAACATCTTAGAGATATCAGATCTAATGACCCTGATAGTAATCTTGCTCAACATTATGCCAAGTACCATGGAGGCAAATTGGATGGTACCAAAGTAAAAGGTTTCTATGCATTGCACTTCCCACAAAGGAGGGGTGACTTTGATAGAGAACTGCTTAAAAAGGAGAAATATTGGATATATAAACTTGATACACTGTACCCTAAGGGGTTAAATGTGGAATGTGATCTCCAAGTGTTTTTGGAAAAATAGATCTATGGGACTATGTACTGGTTCACTACCATGTGACGGTTAGTTGATGGCATTTCCCCATCCCCCTTTGTGGTTGGAATTGTGATCAACTAATCTCATTAACCACACTATATACAGTGGGAATATTTATACAAGTAGGGATGATCCTATGATATGAACTTTCATGTAGCTTGTATAATGTATAAGGGTTTACGGCCTGATCAAATGATCTTTAGTACCTCCTTTCTTTGTACAATAATCACATTATGAGATGGCTGTTAAAAAAAATTGGGATATTTTAGTTGTAATGACCCTTATGTGAATTCTCAGGTTATATTGCCATCTTGTGGTGGTTTTAGGTAATATAGGATACCTGTTGATAATAGACATTGATTTTCAAGTAACCAGATTTGGTGAATGGAATTGTTGATTCTCTGATTTATATCATTATCTATTGGCGGGAATGTATGAAAGGCTTTAATAGATTGAGAGATATATATAATTTATGATCCATGTGATCAATATGTATATCGGTAAATAATATTCAGCCTCTCCCCTCATTGTTGACTCCAGCCGTCTGTTTTCTTTTAATTTTATTAAGACCAGCAGCTGTGCTAAGTATTTAGCCTCCCCCCCTTGTTCTTTCCCATTAGAATAATTGCAGGTCATCCTCTTTTGCATAAATGGGTGGGTTCTTACCCACTATAAATAGGATATTGAAATGCAGTTATCTCATTGGTCCTGACGAAGCTGAGTGAGATACGCCCATCGGCGAAACGCGTTGACGTCATACGTCAGTTACGTCACTTCCGGTCATGCGCACTAGGTGGAACGCACGCTGGTCCATGAGGAGGAAGCCATCTTCACATGCCATGAGGCAAGTGTGAGCAGCACAAGCGCCAAGAGGGGGCTGGAGCCCGCGGTATATCGGTGGATGTCAGCGGTGGCTCCCTGGTCTCTGTGGCCGTGTATGGCAATACCCATGAAGGACATTTCATTTATTCTCATTTTCCACAGCACAGGTGGTGAGTGGATTGTTGCGGGACATTAGATATATGATCCTCTGTGATCTATATGATCTATATATCTTACTGAGTGTAAGCTCTGTCAGTGACTTCCCACATTATTTGTTTTACTACAGGATGGGGACATCATGGTGCTTTATGTAGGACACAAGATATAACACCATATATATTTCTACAAGCAGAAGATACCTTGGGATATGTCTTGTTGTTTTTTCTACAAAAGGTGGTGTGTAGTCCACAAATAGTGGTGAAGACACCATTTCAAGCAGAATGTTGCTATTTGCATCTTTTCTCCCATCCTGGGAATAACTGGGGCTTATTTTCATTCAAAAGCTCTGAGATACAGCTGTTCATATTACAGATGAATGGGCCCCAACCACATGTGCTGGCACAGGAATGCATTGTATCATATATTGGACATTTATGTCTTTTTCCATACAGGCCCTAGGCCTATTGTTCTCTTCTTCACGCTTTTTGTGCTGCTGCCTTGCATACATGTGATATATACATATATCCATAGTATAATTTTTGGATTCCCTTATTGGGATTCACCAGATTGATATTGTCATTTATTATATATTCAATATTATGGTATACTTATGGTACAATTTTTGGATACACCTCCCCATGGAAGTGTTCACCTATGTGCTTGCGCTGCAGAGGTATTAGACTCTTGTAGTCATTCTTTCTGTTGCACATGCATTTAGACCGGTCTTGATGTCATTTTATATGGTTTTAGGTCTGTGTGTTATTGTCTCATACTGAGGTGATGGTAAACCAGGGCATATGCCCATATGTCATATCTATATGTGTAATAAAGCATAATTTTTGGAAATTTTCTGAGTGTCACGTTCTATTCATTATGTAGCCGCTTTTCTGTGAATCTCTTTTCACAAACCCCTCTTTTTTGAATTGTGATAGAACCACCCTATTACATGCCTGATTCCTGGTAAAGAAAGAAAATAGTTCACACAGATAACTTCCAGTATGAGAATGGCTACATCATGATAGTAGCAACTTATTTATCACCTTCCACTAATGAAGAAAAACAGGCTTTACAAGATGTCATATGGATGATATACAACATGGATAATTCAAATACAGATACAGATCTCCAAGTTTGTATGAATGCATTAAAAATGAAACTTTAAATTTGATCGGATAGATATCGTTTTTTATACTCATAGTTTCTCAAAAATATTTTTCAGTTTGTGCAAGTAATATTCACAGCTTTGTTTTGCTTTACAAAGATTTTTTGAGTATTTTTGAAAGTTCTGTAACAAGGTACAGATGATTGAACACAAATAAGCACATTGGATGTAACAGGAAAACAAAAGTACAGCAATCAAAACAGATACATTCCAACTGGCCTGTGTAAACATAAGAAAAGTATAAAAAAAATTCCTTACAGGCTGTGCATGGGCTTGGATATTGTACAAATCCAGCAGCATGATGTCTTTCAAGTCACATCGATAGGGAAATGTATTGCCAATGAAAATGTACACCAGAAAATGGAGAAGGAGACCAAGGCAAGGGGACTAAAGGCTAAGGAAGAGTAAAGAAGGGCCAACGTATGGATTGAGCAGCCCAAGGGAGGAGGGGGAGAAAAAGTCAGAGATTTGCCTGGGGAAAATAGAGAAAAAGAAGGGGGGAGAACATCCCATGCAGTGAGATCTATTGTACCATCCTAAGGTGAGTCATACAGATAGCATATCGATAGCAGGGAGCAGTCCAGGCCCAGACTGTCATTATAAGTGGACCATACCTTAAGGAGCTTGGAATAGGTGTCCTTAAGAATAGACATGAGCTTCTCATGCGTCATAGTTCCCATAAGGCACAATTTAATCTCTGCAAAGTTAAGGAAAGTTTGGCATCAGGCCTTAGCTATAGTCTGCCATGCTGCCAGGAAGACAAACTCCACCACCTTCTTTTGTGCTGTAGTCAAAGTGGTGTATACTTATGCAACAAGGCTTCTAAGGGATTGCATGTTAATGTGATCTAATCAAGGAGTAGACCTGGGTCCAAAATCATAGGCCCTTTGAGTAGGGTGTGACCCACTGCTTTATTTTGATCAACTGTATTGAGCATTATTTAAAGTGAACATTTAAAAACATTATAAGCATTCCTATCTGCACCTTGTGTTTTAATCTGAATAAGATGTGCATTGATCCTGTAGTCTCATGCTGTCCTTTGCCCTGTATGCACAGCCTATAGTACAATAAATCTTTATAATACTTGGTCAGTGATTTCTGTTTTGTGTAGAAACATGAGGCATGCAATAGGGCACTGTACAGGCTAGTGCATGACCACTGTTTTCTGAGAACTGCATTTTCCTGTGAAAAAAACAACATATTCTGCAATCCCTGGGTCTTTTAGTCTAGGTTTGGTGCAGGTCAGAGCCAATTAGGCCTGACAGACGCAGGCAGGCAGTGCATTCTCAAACACACAAAGAGCTTAAATTGTAGTTGGATTTTTTAAAATTATTATTACATTAACACACCCAAATTTGTGATTCAACACAGGGGGATGGCAATGCATGTATAGGATGCTGTTACCTGAAACGGGAAGTTGTCTTGTCCGTATGGTGATTAGGAGGGACAGGCTAGTTTTATAAAGCCATAAACATAATTACAAGGTAAGGCAAACAAAGAGCACAAGGAATGTTACTACACTCATTTCTAATTAAAACAACTAAAACATTTGAAATTTTATAATGCCTTTAAGTTTCTCAACCATGTACACATACTAGTATCAATACTAGTATCTAATGCACTCCTTCATGTCATCAGCTTTTTCAAAAGCTTTTTCATGGGAGGGGTGTTAAAAAGAATATGTATACGTGTTGTATTCCAATGATCTTCAGTACATCGAGGAATTCCATGAAACGCGTAGACTGAATTGTACTAAGTTTCTTTGTGTCTTTGTATGATATATATTTGCTTACACTGCAATATGAAGGTCCTCTCTCCTCATATCTTTTATTTGAGGATAATTGTTTTTAAGCTTTGTGATAATGTTGTGATAACTGTGACCTTAAGTATATCCTTAACCAGTGCAACTTGTGATTAAACAAGCACAATCAGCGCTCAAGTCCACAGTGAATAATCCATATAGTTCCCAAAGCAGGAGGATGGATGGCTGGAAAGGTGGATGAGAGAAACACATTCTGTCTGGCAGCTCCTAGCCAGTGTATCTGGCACCCTTAAGAGCATACAAAGATAACAGAGCAGGGCACCAGATTAGTGTATGGTTTAAAACAACACTTTAATTAAATTTCTCACTTACATCTGAAAGACCTGTAGGCCTCTCCAGGTGTCAGAGTGTTTGTGCGATATACAGCTCACTGGATGGACTGGTAGAACTGCAGGGAACAAGCAGGGACCCATTGCAAGATGGTATATCGGTGACGTTTTTCCTCTCACTCATGGCACTAACATGAAGGCAGACAGGAGAACATGACAAATGAGTGGAGAATATCAATGTTAGGTGTGGCAAATATCAATGTTAGGTGTGGCTCAGGGGCAAGAGCCAAGTAAGATTAAATAAGTAGCCATGCAGCTGCTGGATTGAATCCATCCTTACTCAGGAGGTGAATTGTATTAACAAGGAAAATTCCAAGAATACTATGTTAATAAACTAATACTGTATATCAAGTGTAAACAATTAACATTTTGTAAACAGATTTACCTATTAACCACATCGAAGACCATCCTATAGCAGATATACTGCTACAGGGCGGCAGGGGTGCTCAAAATTACACATATATATATATATGTGTGTGTTATTTTTGTATTTCCGGGTAGGGGGTGTGCGTGAGCCATGAGCACACCCTGCCCGCACTGCCATTCGCGGCCACGGTTGTCAGTCATCGGGTCCTGGACAGTGATTACCCACCTGCACTCGGCGATTACCAGGCATCTCCGATGGGAAGGAGGACTGCTTTGTTTACTAACAGTCCTCCTCCCTGTCTGCTCAGGCACACTGCTCTGGATGGCTGTACACAGCCATTCAGAGCAGTGTGCTTACAGTGAAGCACCAACACTCCGCCCCCCAGTAAAACACTCCCAGCAAAAAGTTAACCCTTTGATCACCCCTCATGTTTACTCTTTCCTGCCCAGTGCCATTAGTACAGTGTCTGTGCTTTTTTTTAGCCCTGATCACTGTATTGGTGTCACAGGGGATGTCAGTGACACCAAGTCAGTTCCCCCCAGTGTCAGAATGCCCGCCACAGTCCCGCTATAAATCGCTGATCGCCGCCATTACTAGTAAAACATTTTTTTTTAATTCCAGTATCTATACTGCCATTTGTAAATGCTATAACTTTCACGTAAACCAATTAATGTACACATGTTGGGTTTTGGTTAGCAAATACATGTAGCAGAATACATTTTGATGTAAATTTATGATGAAATTTGATTTTTTAATTTTTTTTACTGGACATGTTTAATAGCAAATGTCAAAAAATATTATTTTTCTCAAAATTGTCAGTTTTTTCTTTTTATAGCACAAAAAAGTACCACTGAACAACAGCTCAATTTGTGGGGAAAAAAAAGGACGCAAATTTAATTTGGGTGCAGCTTTGCACGACCACGCAATTGTCAGTCAAAGTAACAGAGTGCCGTAACGCAACTAATGGCCTGGTCAGGAAGGGGGGTAAATCCTCAGGAGGGCAAATGGTTAATTATTAATTAATATTGCATATTAAAAACAAAATTAAGGCAATAAATAAGCTGGTTTATGAACCCTCAGATAAATATATCTCCATATAGAAAAGCTAGAAATTTTTAAAAACATATAATTTTTATCAAAATAATCTGTTTTTCCATTGCTGTCAGCAGTCCCCAGGCTGGCTCTGCCCAATCCCATCTGATTGGCTCTAGCCGGCCACTCTGAGAGCTCTTAAAACCCATCCTGTCTCCAGACAGGCCAGCTTAAAAAAGGAGGCAGAACCTCGGAAACGCGTTGCAGTATGTCCCAACACAACTTATCACGTTCTCCTTTCTGCCTTCCTGTTAGTGTCATGAGTGAGAGGAGAGATGCCACCAATTTACCACCTTGAAGCTGGTCCCTGCTTGTGCCTTGCACACCGGGAGCAGTCTACAGGTCTTTCAGATGTAAGTGAGAAATGAAATTAAAGTGTTGTTTTTAACCATACACTAATCTTGTTCCCTGCTCTGTTTCCTTTTTCCTAAGTATATCCTTAGGTTGGCATATTTAAAGACCAATTTTTAAAATATTACAGTAGGACTAATACATATAGGGCTGATGCCACCTAGTGATATATCTCTTTATGTATATTTTTGTCTTGATCCCACGTCCTCTTTTTTTTTCTGTGGATCCCCTTTCCTGTGAAATCAGAGTATTTGGGTATGATATGAAGCTGTGGAGCAGTTCATAAGGGTTGTGTTCCAAAGGATTTGATGTTTATGTTTTATATTGTCTTTTGTAGTTGTATTAATTTTGTTTTCTGATGGCTGTGTATTAATAAAGGACCCCATTTTAATATATGTGTATGTAACTTTATTTCTTTGATAGATCACCCACCTTAAAAGTTTCATCAACTTCAATGTCTTCTTTTTAGAGTGGGGAAGTATTTGTTAGATGTTATGCTACTGGGTACATGGTAACAATTTAATCATTGTAGTCCTGAAATTGTAGCGTTCATTATTAGATTAATAGTTCATATTTTTCTATGGTTTCTTTGAACATTGACAAAAGGAAGGGTTACTTTAAGCCAACATAAAAATATAAAGACAGTTGTTCACTAGATACAAAGGTATGAAAGGGCATCACATATGTACAAGCAGCCATGCAGGGAATTACTGATTTTGTCTTTTTTTACTTACAATAAACAAATAGAATTTCATGCCATAATTACTACATTTGCCACAGATGACATTTTTCATTGTGACATTTCTACTCAGAGGTAACAAGTTTAGTTGATTACTATTTGTTTATAGTGTTCTAAAACCTACAATCATGGCTCAAATAAAAGGATTGCAATTAGATCTATTGGTTAAGAGCTGCAACAATATGACCCACTGTAAAGTGCTAAGTACTATGATAGAGCTAATGCCTACTTGCAGCTGGCACAGTAATATGGACTCTGCTGACATGTCCTGAAATCTGCTGCTGTTTTGTTATTCAACTTTTCCCCTGCTAAGATGCCAGAGAAAAGCTGGTTATGTTACTTATTGTGTATTGTAGACACAAATGTTCAAAAATGTTTCAATTTTGGAAAGGTGACAAATAATTTTAATTATAATGACATATTTAATTTCTTAGACTTTAATTCAGACATGTGGAACTAGTATTCCAATTCTATATTCTAAAATCAGAACTGTTAGCATATGAGGATACCCAAAGGGCAAATATTGCTGCTGAACAATATATAGTAACTTGAAGAGGGGCAATACAAGGTTCCCAGTGTGTTTGCAAGGTCACAATGATAATGCCCTGCTAGGGAAGATGAGTTACTACAAAAGGGTGGATTACGGCAATATACACTGCTCAAAAAAATTAAAGGAACACTTTGAAAACACATCAGATCTCAATGGGGAAAAATATCATGCTGGATATCTATGCAGATATAGACTGAGTAATGTGTTAGGAATGTAATGATGCCCCATTGTTTGATGTAAACTAAAATTATCAGCCTACAGAGGATTGAATTAAAAAACATCCTGAAAATCAAAGTAAAAAAATGATGCAGCAGAGTAGTCCATTTGCTGAAATTTCATTGCAGCAACTCATAATGGTACTCAGTAATTTGTATGGCCCCCACGTGCTTGTATGCATTCCTGGCAATGTCGGGGCATGCTCCTAATGAGATGACGGATGGTGTCCTGAGGTATTTCCTCCCAGATCTGGTCCAGGGCATCACTGAGCTCCTAAACAGTCTGAGGTGCAACCTGTCAGAGTTGGATGGACTGAAACATGATATCCCAGAGGTGTTCTATTGGATTTAGGTCAGGCGAGCGTGGGGGCCGGTCAAAGGTATAAATTCCTTCATCCTCCAGGAACTGCCTGTATACTCTTGCCACATAAGGCTGGGCATTGTCTTGCACCAGAAGGAACCCAGGACCCACTGCACCAGCGTAGGGTCTGACAACGGGTCCAAGGATTTCATCCCGATACCTAATGGCAGCCAGGGTGCAATTGTCTAGCTTGTAGAGATCTGTGCATCTCTCTATGGATATGCCTTTCCAGACCATTGCTGATCCACCACCAAAACAGTCATGCTGAATGATGTTACAGGCAGCATAGCGTTCTCCACGGCTTCTCCAGACCCTTTCATGGCTATCACATGTGCTCAGGGTGAACCTGCTCTCATCTGTGAAAAGCACATGGCGCCAGTGGTGGACATGCCAATTCTGGTGTTCAATGGCAAATGCTAATCAAGCTCTATGGTGCTGGCAGTGAGCACAGGGCCCACTAGAGGACTTTGGGCCCTCAGGCCACCCTCATGAATTCTGTTTCTGATTGGTCAGAGACATTCACACCAGTGGCCTGCTGGAGATCATTTTGTAGGCCTCTGGCAGTGCTCATCCTGTTCCTCCTTGCATAAAGGAGCAGATACCGGTCCTACTGATGGGTTAAGGACCTTCTACGACCATGTCCAGGTCTCCTAGAGTAACTGGTCTCAAGATCATGGAATCTCCTCCATGCTCTTGAGACTGTGCTGGGAGACACAGCAAACCTTCTGGCAATGCACGTATTGATGTGCCATCCTGTAGGAATTGGACTCCCTGTGCAACCTCTGTAGGGTCCAGGTATTGCCTCATGCTACCAGTAGTGACACTGACCCTAGCCAAATGCAAAACTAGTGAAAAACAGTCAGAAAAGATGAGTAGGGAAACAAATATCAGTGGCCTCCACCTGTAAAACCATTCCTGTTTTGGGGGTCGTCTCATTGTTGCCCATCTAGTGCACCTGTTGTTAATTTCATTAACACCAACGCAGCTGAAACTGATTAACAACCCCCTCTGCTACTTAACTCACCAGATCAATATCCCAGGAATTTAATTGACTTGATGCTACACTCTGATTAAAAAGTGTTCCTTCTTTTTTTTGAGCAGTGTATAATACGATGCAGGGTTATATAACACACTACTTCTAGGTCACTGCTGGCTGAAGTAATTTATTGTTGCTGGGTGATATCATTTGTTATTGCTATCTGACATAACAAGCTGTTTCTTAGAGATATATCGAAATTAGAACCCATACTATGGGTCATTTTGGGAACAAGCTATAGTCAATGCACAATCATAAAAAAGTTACTGTTCCACATAACAGCTCTTCCATAAGAGTATATCATATATACTGTACAATGTGAGAGACAAAAATAATGCTAACATTACTCATAAGACTACATTTCCATTTTGGCCATGCTCATAACCTTGCCACTTGTCCCTACAGTGATTCTCCATGATGCCCCAGACCTTTTAATATCCAAGAACTATCTCTGTAGAATTGTAACCATCTTCTGCTGGATGGAGCCTAAAAGCCCAACTCCAGAAAATCATAAAACAATCCATCATTACAGTGCCCCCAACCTGCACTACCAGGGTTTTTTGTGGCTGGGGAGAGTTGGCGCTATCAATTACTTTACACCCTGCTCCGGCCAGCTCCAGAGCTCTGCCTGAATCTCTGGTCTATGTGTGAAACTTTCACTTCATCTCTTCATCATGTACAATACAGGGATATTACTGTTGTACACTTTTAATTTTCCTGGAGTTGAGCTTTAAAACCATCATATCCTAAATTTTTGTTTTATTTGCCTTGTATATACTGTACTTGTCCCCTTATTTGGGTTGTGGCCCCTTTAAGCAGACTATATGAATACAATTTTTGAGAATTCAGGGGTTCTCAGCCATGTAGGGGGTTCTGGGGTCCTCCAGTTGGAGAGGAGAGGACTTGATATACAGTGCTATTAGGATTGGTAAGTCCTCATTGGGACCCAGAGTTCAGAGGCTCAGAGAGACTTTGTTTGGAAATGAGCCTCCAAAACCTGATTACAGGGACTTTGGTCCTATAAGTGATAATCCATCTGCAGGGGAGTCCAGAAAAGGAATAGGAAACAGCCAGCAGGTGTCTGTTAGGTGGAGTGAGCAGTGTGAACTAGCTTGTGACCAAGACACGGGTGAGCAGAGCTTTTATTTTTGTACCAGAAATTGATGGACTATTTTTGTTTGTTTTTTCTTTCTGAGGATAAGCTATTTTCTGTTTGCCTGTTTTTTGATAATAAAAAGAACTGTTTGCTTTTACCAATACGGCTGGCTGGTGATCCCCGGCTTCAACATATTACTACATAATACCACCATCTGCAGTTTAAATTGAAAGGATAGTATATTTTACTGAACATATATTTTAAGTTTTTTTATTATTACATTATGTATCTTAAAGAAATGATTGTTATACAGTATTTTTAATAAGCTTTCTCAATTTATATAACACAGCTTACCAGTCCTTTGCCATGGTGGCTGCAAAAGTTTTTTTTCAGGCATTTTCCTTAATTATAACCTGATAATTCCTGTCTTAGGGTTACAATGCCTTTACACTGTACTGTGTCAACGGAGGAGCAGTATTGTTCACCTTCCTAGGACAGGAAATATGTTAGGACTACAGAACGCTAATAATACTCACATTTTCATAGGAAGTTGCAAGCTCAATGGATTTCAGACTGGATGTTTTTACACTTATCAAAAATATATAAAACATTGCTTCCAATGACAAAATAGACTCATAGGAGTTCATTATTAAGGATTACATACATTTCAGGTATGGAGATTTGTATACTACTCACTACAGGTAGGTATATATTTTACTACAGCCATGCAAACCTTACAGCTAAACAATTGTTGAGAAAAGGGGGTTGACTTACTAACGGCAAATAGACTGTTTTCCTTTGCAAGGGAATTTTTACTTAGCTTAGTAAATGAGGTGAAGCTCTATTGAATTCCAACATCAAATCATGAGCAAACAAAAATACTTTTTTTTTCCTTGCACATTATTGGGTATTCTGTTCAAAATTAATTTTCACTGCTTTTGCTAAGCGATAATAGACTGTTGTCAAACAGCTATTATTGAGTTAAAGTTTAGATCTTCATTGTCAGGAATTTCAAGTACAATTTGAAGTTTGATATTGAAATTAAAGGTGAAATTGCATATAGAAAAAAAAAATTAATGTCCTGGATTTAGAAAGCTTGGTATTTTTTAGATGTTTTTAAGAAAATGTATGATGTTATTTCCTATAGTAAGATTACATGTAGTGTCTAAGGGGCCTGAGCCTCATATAGTAAGGGGTCTCTGATCCCTGTCACAGGTACTTGGAGGGGAGTTCAGGGGGAGGGGAAAGAGTTGGATGAAAGCAGCTCTTTCAGTTTCATATGTCTTTCTGGGTATACATTAGGTGTATAAAAAGGGTCATGCAGTATTATAGGAACAATGCTTTTAAAGTAGGCTTAAATTAAATTATTCTGCTGCACAGGCATGTATCCTTGCCCACCATTGCCAGCACACTCATTAAATGCATACCCTGTATCCATTCTACAGACTGACAAACTGCAGAACCACATCAGTTATTACTTGATAAAACTGACTCTTTTGATAGTTTGATAGATAAGCTTTATTTTACTTAAACCTATGCAGAGAATTTACTGCCTACAATCTTACCGTGAGTGTGTTTTTTCCTCTGTGTGTGCTTATTTCAGGGGAATGCATGATTTATGACACGAGTATGCTGTTCTGCATGTAGCATCAGGACATGAAATATTTGCAGCAGATGATTTACTGGCAGGAATACAGACAGGCTTGCCTTGATGGTGTGTGTTGCCTTCATGGTGGTCTGCTATTTTTATTGAGTCCCAATAACTAAATAACTGATTTATCACCAGCAATTATCTGCTATTAACACCCTTGCCAATACACTTCACTAAACATATATGAGTACAGCTAATCTACGTGCATTCTATGTAGTTGCAGTGACAGTATCTTTAGAAAACTGCCTAATATAATGTAAAAATTAAGAGATGTAGACTGCCATTTGCTAAGTTTTTAGTTAATGGAGAACTTCAGACATTTTGTTAAGAGAGTTTTAGGAAGGGTGGGGAAATGTTACAAACTGTATGAGGTTTGTATTGTGCATAACCTTTTAGTGCTGTTAAAACAAATCAGTTGAGTACATTTATCAAATACTATATTTCCAAAAGTATTGGGAAGCCTGCCTTTCCACATACATGAACCCTAAAGACATCTCAGTCTTAGTCTGTAGGGTTCAATATTGAGTTGGCCCACCCTTTGAAGCTATAACAACTTCAACTCTTCTGGAAAGTCTGTCTATGAGGTTTAGGATTGTGTCTATGGGAATGTTTGATCATTCTTTCAGAAGCAAATTTGTGAGGTCAGGCACTGATGTCGGATGAGAAGGTCTGGCTTGCAGTCTCCGCTCTAATTAATCCCAAAGGTGTTCTATTGGGTTGAGGTCAGGACTGTCCAAAATGTCTTGGTATGGTGATGCCTTAAGAGTTCCCTTCACTGGAACTAAGGGGCCAAGTCCAGCCCTTTAAAAACAACCCCACACCATAATCCCCCTCCACCAAACTTTACACTTGGCACAATGCAGTCAGGCAAGTACTGTTCTCCTGCCAACCGCCAAACCCAGACACAGCTATCGGATTGCCAGACAGAGAAGCATGATTCATCACTCCAGAGAACATGTCTCCACTGCTCTAGAGTCCAGTGACAGGGTGCGTTACACCACTGCATCTGACGCTTTGCATTGCACTTGATGATGTTTGGATGCTTGGATGCAGCTGCTTGGCCATGAAAACCCATTCTATGAAGCTCTCTACATACTTTTGTTGTGCTAATCTCAAGGCCACATAAAGTTTGGAGGTCTTCAGCTATTGACTCTGGAGACAGTTGCAATTTCTGCTGTGTGCTTCAGCATGCGTTGACCTCGCTCTGTACTTTTACATGGCCTACCACTTTGTGGCTGACTTGCTTTTATTCCCAGTTGGTTCCACTTTATTATAATACTGCTAACAGTTGACCATGGAATATTTAGTAGCAAGGAAATTTCACAGATGGACTTATTGCACAGGTGGCAACCTGAGTACAACGCTTGAATTCACTGAGCTCCTGAGAGCAACCCATTCTTTCACAAATGTTTGCAGAAGCAGTCTGTATGCCTAGGTGCTTGATTTTATACACCTGTGGCCATGGAGGTGATTGGAACACCTGAATCCAATGATTTGGAGGGGTGTCCCAATACTTTTGGCAATATAGTGTATGTACACTACTGAACTAGTTTATTGCTTTTCTGCAATGGATGAGAATTCCTTCACTTACTGTTCCAGTGACAGCTGTCACCCATATAGAAAGTGAGTGTATTTCATACAATAGTACAATAATACAAGTGAGAGCAAAAACATTTTTTAGGAATAGCAGGAAAGGGTAAACCCTCATAGGTTTTAATTGTTACCTACTAACAAAAAAAAAAAGAAAAGTGCGCTGTCCCTTTAAATAAAAAATTATTTAACAGTGAATGCAAATGAACAGATATGAACATATAAAAAATGCTCAGTGTGAACTTAGCTCCTTACAGTCATGGCTGCTGTGGCAGCTCTAGACCCTTCCCTTAATTAGTTCATCACAGGAAGATATATTGTAAAGCCTTTGGCAAATTATTATACTGTTCTTGTTGACTTGAGTTTATGCATTATTCAGATGTAGTTTACATATATAGGGAGACTCCTCTCCCCGTGTTAGGGGCTGCAACCCCATTATATGGAAGTAACCCTAGGCATTTACTATGTTGTTGTCTCCTCCAATGTTTTCTGCCTGTATTCCCTGTACCTATTATTCTAAAAAAAAAAAAACTTGAACAAGGATAAAGTGCTCAGCACTTGCAGACTTCCACTTTAAAAAGTGCTCCTCAGTGAGAAAGAGAATGACCTCTTGCTGGATGGAATTGATCTCAGATGACAAAGATCAAAAATATCAAACCAAAGGATGGCACTCTCTCTAACACCCTTTTGGATGGGAACCAATCAAATCAATGGAGTATGCCAGCATTGATGTGATCGGCCGGTCCAGGGCGGAGTCTAGATGTGATGTCATTGCACACTGGCGTGTCAGCTAACACTCGGCCGGTTTGTATTTTGTCATCCAAAGCGTGCTTTACCTGCATACATGTAAGTGCATGACTTTTTTAAATAAAGGAATTTTTTAACTTACTGCACTATGAGACTCTCCCTATTTGCATCTTACTTTATATATACCTGCATTAGGAGTGGTATCCGGATTGACAGCATACCACATTGATGTGATCGATTCCCATCCGAAAGGGTGTCAGTGAGAGTAACATCAATTCCATCCTGTAAGAGGCCATTATCTTTCTCCCTGAGGAGCACTTTAAGCACTTTTTAAAGTAGAAGTGTACAAGCACTGAGCACTTTTTCACAGTGTTGGTTTAATTAAAACCATATGGACTTCCTTTAGATGATATGGTGCAAATATTAAGATGTATATGTTCATAAGTGTTCGATTGCATTCACTGGTAAATAATTTTTTATTTAAAGACATGCGCACTTTTTTTGTTTCATTGTTAGTGAGTCCAGTATTCAGGATATTTTGTTGCAGCAGTACTATATACACAATTTAAGTGGGCTGAGCGCAGGAATATATATGTTTCTTTTTTATTGTTTTGTTGTTGCCTGTTAAGAGGTGTCCCTTTACTTTCTATCCCGTAACAGTGGCTACCAGGGCTACAAGAACAAATGTCCTCAGTGTGGACATGAGTAGTTCTAAAGATCCATTCACACCAGTGCACTACTTTAATGCACATTACTGTTACGTGCGTTGGTGTGATTTTGAATGGCACCCCAACATACCTACATTGCTGCGCAACAAGGCACTATTGCACACTGCTGAAAATGCTGCATGCATGATTTTTGGTCCATTGTGGTGTGTAAGACATCTTTCTGAAATAAATGGCCACCCTAATGCAAGGTAAATTAACATATATGAGTTTCACACACAACAGCTGACTGTGCTGATGTGAGTAGACACTAATATTTCCTGACTCATTACAAGGCCTCATTACAAAGCATCACAGGGAAATACATTGAGGTGTCTGGGGCAGAGAAAGATCTGGTTCAATTCCAAAAAGGCATTTTAAATATTTATTTCCATATTAATCAGTTCATGCTTTCAAAAAAATAGGGTTTAGAAACATTTTTTTGTATGCATTGATGCCCCTCATGAGTCTGTATGTAGCCCAGAAGTGTATTTAGGATTTGTGCTGCCCTAGGCAACACAAAAATCGCCCCCCCCTCTTTCCTTGTGGATAGAGCCTGACATTGACCAACAACATCCCTGTCCCCCCTCCCACCCAGAGAGAAAGTCACTCACCTTTACAGCTCCGGACATCCATGGGAATGAGAGTCAGGCTCTGAATACACCATCAAGCAGTTCTCAGCCTCTCTCTAAGCTCCCACCTGGTCCCCATGCTGCATGTGTCCTTTCTTCAAAGGGGCGGTGCTGCCCCCCTGAAAAATGCCTGTTTGCTTTGTGGTAAATACGCCCCTGATGTAGCCTTGCCTGCATCTGAAGACCATTGATGAAGACTAGAGATGAGCGAAGTATTCAAAAATTCGATTCAGCTGATTCGGCGAATTCGAGGAATAAATTTGATTCGATGCGAATATATTCGCTGCGAATTTAACTTATAAAAAAGGTGTTTCTAGGCTTCAGAGAGCCTTTATATTAGTGCAGAACACTGAACCCTTAATTTAAATGCCCTTGGAGTCTGCTGGGGAAGAGAAATAATACTGTCAGTCAGTATGACATGCAGATGAGTGCCGTCGATCTTAGAATCACCGCACACTTCACTCATTTGGGCAGTCACGGGGCCAAAACCAGAGTGTGGAGCCACAGTGTGGCGGTGGAGGCAGCAGCAATGGGAGGCCATACAGCACCCTATGACAAAAATGGAACCCACCAGCAGTGTGAGGAGACCTGAAAGTGGCACATGGCAGAGTGTGGCGATGGAGACAGCAGCAATGGGAGGCCGTACAGGGACCCATGAGAGACTCTGGACCTGGCAGCAGCATGAGGAGGCGGTACAGGGGCCCATGACAGATTACGGGCCTGGCAGCAGCATGAGGAGTCGGTACGGGGGCCCATGGCAGATTACGGGCCTGGCAGCAGCAATGGGAGGCCCGTAATCTGCCAGCACCCTATGACAAAATGGAACCCACCAGCAGTGTGAGGAGACCTGAAAGTGGCACATGGCAGAGTGTGGCGATGGAGACAGCAGCAATGGGACGCCGTACAGGGACCCATGAGAGACTCTGGACCTGGCAGCAGCATGAGGAGGCGGTACGGGGGCCCATGGCAGATTACGGGCCTGGCAGCAGCAATGGGAGGCCCATAATCTGCCAGCACCCTATGACAAAATGGAACCCACCAGCAGTGTGAGGAGACCTGAAAGTGGCACATGGCAGAGTGTGGCGATGGAGACAGCAGCAATGGGAGGCCGTACAGGGACCCATGAGAGACTCTGGACCTGGCAGCAGCATGAGGAGGCGGTACAGGGGCCCATGACAGATTACGGGCCTGGCAGCAGCATGAGGAGTCGGTACGGGGGCCCATGGCAGATTACGGGTCTGGCAGCAGCAATGGGAGGCCCGTAATCTGCCAGCACCCTATGACAAAATGGAACCCACCAGCAGTGTGAGGAGACCTGAAAGTGGCACATGGCAGAGTGTGGCGATGGAGACAGCAGCAATGGGAGGCCGTACAGGGACCCATGAGAGACTCTGGACCTGGCAGCAGCATGAGGAGGCGGTACGGGGGCCCATGGCAGATTACGGGCCTGGCAGCAGCAATGGGAGGCCCGTAATCTGCCAGCACCCTATGACAAAATGGAACCCACCAGCAGTGTGAGGAGACCTGAAAGTGGCACATGGCAGAGTGTGGCGATGGAGACAGCAGCAATGGGAGGCCGTACAGGGACCCATGAGAGACTCTGGACCTGGCAGCAGCATGAGGAGGCGGTACGAGGGCCCATGGCAGATTACGGGCCTGGCAGCAGCAATGGGAGGCCCGTAATCTGCCAGCACCCTATGACAAAATGGAACCCACCAGCAGTGTGAGGAGACCTGAAAGTGGCACATGGCAGAGTGTGGCGATGGAGACAGCAGCAATGGGAGGCCGTACAGGGACCCATGAGAGACTCTGGACCTGGCAGCAGCATGAGGAGGCGGTACGGGGGCCCATGGCAGATTACGGGCCTGGCAGCAGCAATGGGAGGCCCGTAATCTGCCAGCACCCTATGACAAAATGGAACCCACCAGCAGTGTGAGGAGACCTGAAAGTGGCACATGGCAGAGTGTGGCGATGGAGACAGCAGCAATGGGAGGCCGTACAGGGACCCATGAGAGACTCTGGACCTGGCAGCAGCATGAGGAGGCGGTACGGGGGCCCATGGCAGATTACGGGCCTGGCAGCAGCAATGGGAGGCCCGTAATCTGCCAGCACCCTATGACAAAATGGAACCCACCAGCAGTGTGAGGAGACCTGAAAGTGGCACATGGCAGAGTGTGGCGATGGAGACAGCAGCAATGGGAGGCCGTACAGGGACCCATGAGAGACTCTGGACCTGGCAGCAGCATGAGGAGGCGGTACAGGGGCCCATGGCAGATTACGGGCCTGGCAGCAGCAATGGGAGGCCCGTAATCTGCCAGCACCCTATGACAAAATGGAACCCACCAGCAGTGTGAGGAGACCTGAAAGTGGCACATGGCAGAGTGTGGCGATGGAGACAGCAGCAATGGGAGGCCGTACAGGGACCCATGACAGATTACGGGCCTGGCAGCAGCATGAGGAGGCGGTACGGGGGCCCATGACAGATTACGGGCCTGGCAGCAGCAATGGGAGGCCCGTAATCTGCCAGCACCCTATGACAAAATGGAACCCACCAGCAGTGTGAGGAGACCTGAAAGTGGCACATGGCAGAGTGTGGCGATGGAGACAGCAGCAATGGGAGGCCGTACAGGGACCTATGACAGATTACGGGCCTGGCAGCAGCATGAGGAGGTGGTACAGGGGCCCATGACAGATTACGGGCCTGGCAGCAGCAATGGGAGGCCCGTAATCTGCCAGCACCCTATGACAAAATGGAACCCACCAGCAGTGTGAGGAGACCTGAAAGTGGCACATGGCAGAGTGTGGCGATGGAGACAGCAGCAATGGGAGGCCGTACAGGGACCCATGAGAGACTCTGGACCTGGCAGCAGCATGAGGAGGCGGTACGGGGGCCCATGGCAGATTACGGGCCTGGCAGCAGCAATGGGAGGCCCGTAATCTGCCAGCACCCTATGACAAAATGGAACCCACCAGCAGTGTGAGGAGACCTGAAAGTGGCACATGGCAGAGTGTGGCGATGGAGACAGCAGCAATGGGAGGCCGTACAGGGACCCATGAGACACTCTGGACCTGGCAGCAGCATGAGGAGGCGGTACAGGGGCCCATGGCAGATTACGGGCCTGGCAGCAGCAATGGGAGGCCCGTAATCTGCCAGCACCCTATGACAAAATGGAACCCACCAGCAGTGTGAGGAGACCTGAAAGTGGCACATGGCAGAGTGTGGCGATGGAGACAGCAGCAATGGGAGGCCGTACAGGGACCCATGACAGATTACGGGCCTGGCAGCAGCATGAAAAGGCGGTACAGGGGCCCATGACAGATTACGGGCCTGGCAGCAGCAATGGGAGGCCCGTAATCTGCCAGCACCCTATGACAAAATGGAACCCACCAGCAGTGTGAGGAGACCTGAAAGTGGCACATGGCAGAGTGTGGCGATGGAGACAGCAGCAATGGGAGGCCGTACAGGGACCCATGAGAGACTCTGGACCTGGCAGCAGCATGAGGAGGCGGTACGGGGGCCCATGGCAGATTACGGGTCTGGCAGCAGCAATGGGAGGCCCGTAATCTGCCAGCACCCTATGACAAAATGGAACCCACCAGCAGTGTGAGGAGACCTGAAAGTGGCACATGGCAGAGTGTGGCGATGGAGACAGCAGCAATGGGAGGCCGTACAGGGACCCATGAGAGACTCTGGACCTGGCAGCAGCATGAGGAGGCGGTACGGGGGCACATGGCAGATTACGGGCCTGGCAGCAGCAATGGGAGGCCCGTAATCTGCCAGCACCCTATGACAAAATGGAACACACCAGCAGTGTGAGGAGACCTGAAAGTGGCACATGGCAGAGTGTGGCGATGGAGACAGCAGCAATGGGAGGCCGTACAGGGACCCATGACAGATTACGGGCCTGGCAGCAGCATGAGGAGGCGGTACAGGGGCCCATGACAGATTACGGGCCTGGCAGCAGCAATGGGAGACCCGTAATCTGCCAGCACCCTATGACAAAATGGAACCCACCAGCAGTGTGAGGAGACCTGAAAGTGGCACATGGCAGAGTGTGGCGATGGAGACAGCAGCAATGGGAGGCCGTACAGGGACCCATGAGAGACTCTGGACCTGGCAGCAGCATGAGGAGGCGGTACGAGGGCCCATGGCAGATTACGGGCCTGGCAGCAGCAATGGGAGGCCCGTAATCTGCCAGCACCCTATGACAAAATGGAACCCACCAGCAGTGTGAGGAGACCTGAAAGTGGCACATGGCAGAGTGTGGCGATGGAGACAGCAGCAATGGGAGGCCGTACAGGGACTCATGAGAGACTCTGGACCTGGCAGCAGCATGAGGAGGCGGTACGGGGGCCCATGACAGATTACGGGCCTGGCAGCAGCAATGGGAGGCCCGTAATCTGCCAGCATCCTATGACAAAATGGAACCCACCAGCAGTGTGAGGAGACTTGAAAGTGGCACATGGCAGAGTTAACATGTTTGGGGCATGATTCATGGCGGATTTAGTCAGTTGTGTAAGGAACTGGTGGTTTGAAATCCAGACTAATCCACGCCTGATTCATTTTCACAAACGTGAGTCTCTCCACACTTTGGGTGGACAGTCGTGTCCTCCGCGGAGTTACAATACCTCCTGCCGCACTAAACACGCGCTCCGATGCCACGCTACTGGCCGGGCATGACAGCCTTTCAAGGGCAAATTCAGCTATTTGGGCCAAAGGTCAAGTTTCGTTGCCCAGTAGTCAAGGGGATTGTCTACCTCGGTTGGCAGGGTGCTGTCCAAGTAGGCCCGAGCCTGTTGTTTGAGGTCCTGCTCCAGGTCCACCTGATGCTGCTGCTTCTGCGGCTGGTTAGTAGTTTCCTCACTGCGCTGGTGAAGAAAGCTACTCATCATCGACTGCAGACTGAGGCAGCTGCTGCTGGTGGAGCTGCCACTGCTCCTACCACCCCACCCCTCCCCTGCTGCCATGGCAGCGGAACGCGAGCGCACAGGGCCCACAGTGTCTGAGGATGGACGTTGGTGCAGAAAGGCAGAGACCAACCGACTACATAGGTGGTTTTTATAGTACGTTATTTTGGCCTCCCTCTCAGCAGGTGTGAAAAAGGCCACCATTTTTGAACGGTAGCGAGGGTCCAACAAGGTGGACAGCCAAAAGTCATCCCTCTGTCTGATGGTTATTATTCGGCTGTCGCTACGCAAGCAACCGAGCATGCTATGGGCCATTTGTGCCAAGGAATGCGAGGGACTCCCTGCCTCCATCTCCACAGCATACTGCCACGGTGCGTCTGGGTCCTCTGTCTCCTCCTCCTCCTCTACCAGATGCTCCTGCTCCTCCACTCCTGTCCGCTGAGTGGAAAAACCACCCATTTCACTCAATAATTCCTGAGCACCAATGTCCTCCTCTACCTCCTCCTCTTCTTCCTGTCCTGCCCCCACAGGGGTCATGTGGCGTTGAGATCTGTGTGCCACGTCTACCGCACCCTGACCAGCCATTGTTAACAGCATTTGTTCCAGGACGTGCAACAGAGGAATGACGTCGTTCATCCCATAGTCCTGCTGACTCACGAATAGCGTGGCCTCCTCAAAGGGCCTGAGCAAGCGGCAGGTGTCACGCATGAGCTGCCAATGGCTGACATCTAAGTTACACAGGGGAGTACCTTTATCCGCTTGTAACATCAGGAAATCGGTGATGGCCTTTCGCTGTTCGTAAAGGCGGCCTAACATATGTAGGGTTGAATTCCACCTTGTTGCAACGTCGCAGATCAGGCGATGCTGTGGAATTCCGTTCTGCCGCTGCAGCTCAAGGAGGGTGTGCTTTGCGGTGTAGGAATGGCTGAAATGCATGCAAAGTTTACGTGACATTTTAAGGATGTCTTGCAGTGGGATGGTGGATTTTAGGAACCGCTTGACAACCAGATTGAACACGTGAGCCATGCATGGCGCATGGCACAACCTTCCTTGACGCAGAGCAGACACCATGTTCTTTCCGTTGTCGGTCAACATGGTTCCGATTTTCAGTTTGCGCGGAGACAGCCATCTGTCGATTTCTCTGTTCATTACACTCAGAAGTTCCTCCCCTGTGTGACTACGTTCGCCAAGGCATACCAGGTGCAGCACAGCGTGACACCGTTGCGCCCTGCACATGTGATATGCCGGTCGGGTAATGGGACTTGGCACGGGGGTGGCGGCTGAGGACACGGCGGAAGAAGAGGTGGTAGAGGCGGACATCTTTGCTGGACCAAGGACGTGCAAACGTGGAGGCAAAAGTGGCGTGACCTGTCCAAGTTGCTGGTGCGGCTGTGCCGGCACCACGTTCACCCAGTGGGCCGTAAATGACATGTACTGTCCCTGACCGTAGTTACAGCTCCACACGTCGGCGCTGCCGTGCACTTTGGCAGAGACCGACATGCTCAAAGACTGGCCCACCATCTCTTCTACATGTGAATGCAGGGCTGGCACTGCCTTTTTGGCGAAGAAATGCCGGCTTGGCACTCTCCACCGCGGCTCGGCCACTGAATGGCGACGCTGCATATGCTGACGCAACGCTGTAGTCCCAACATGGGCCCCCTGGACACGCTTGACTTTCTGGTCACATAGTCGACATACGGCTACGTTTACTTCCTCGGGCGGCTTGACGAAAAATTGCCACACCGCCGAATAGGAAACTTTGCCCCCGCTACTCCTTACTGGCTGACTGCTACTTCCTCCGTGCACACCGGCACCACTACTGGCCGTGGTGGTAGGCTGCAGTGGCTCTGGTGCTCTACTCCATGGCCGTTTGCCTCCACTGACACTGCTGCGACCCTGCTGCCTCCTGGGCAACCCACCGACTGTTTTGCCCGCTGCCAAGCTGGCACCCTCTTCTTCTGATGATGCGGAAGCAATAGCCTGATGACGAGGAGGCTGCCAAGTGCGATCAGCCTCATCATCATCAATTAGGGTCTCCGCCTCACTACTAGCCCCCTCGACTGTGTGTGGGTCAGGAGACAGACCTGTCTCTAGACCGGCTACCGAGCCACTCTCCTCGCCAGTACTTCTTCGCCTGGCTGCTGAAGAGGCGGATGTCTCCCCCCGTTCCTGACCGCCCTCTGTTAGCTCTTCCTCACTGTACAGTGGGGCTGAGCCCACAGCAAGCGATACTTCGCTTGGTGAGGGAACACCAAAGGACAGGGGCAGGTAGAGGACACGTGATTTCAGTGGGCTTGCTAACTAACGGTTGTGTCTGACGTACCCACCGACCGTTGGCTGTAGGTGTCAGAGGTGACCTGGGAAGAGGAAGACGACCGAGCCAACCAATCGATGACGGCAGGGTTGTCAGTGGAGACACGACCGCTGGATGACACCGGGAGCACTGGCCTCTGGCTGCAACTAGTGCTGCCTCGACCCCTTCCTCTGCTGCAACGTCTGCTCGCTCCTAAAACATGGCCTCCTCTGACACTCCTCTGCGTGTTGTCTGACATACTCTTTAATTCAACGATTCTGTGTCCCTGAGTAACGATTCTGTGTCCCTGAGTAACAGTTCTGTGTCCCTGAGTAACAATTCTGTGTCCCTGAGTAACAGTTCTGTGTCCCTGAGTAACAATTCTGTGTCCCTGAGTAACAATTCTGTGTCCCTCAGTAACAATTCTGTGTCCCTCAGTAACAATTCTGTGTCTGTCCCTGAGTAACAATTCTGTGTCCCTCAGTAACAGTTCTGTGTCCCTCAGTAACAATTCTGTGTCCCTCAGTAACAATTCTGTGTCCCTCAGTAACAATTCTGTGTCTGTCCCTGAGTAACAATTCTGTGTCCCTGAGTAACAATTCTGTGTCCCTCAGTAACAATTCTGTGTCCCTCAGTAACAATTCTGTGTCCCTCAGTAACAATTCTGTGTCTGTCCCTGAGTAACAATTCTGTGTCCCTGAGTAACAGTTCTGTGTCCCTGAGTAACAGTTCTGTGTCCCTGAGTAACAATTCTGTTTCCCTCAGTAACAATTCTGTGTCCCTGAGTAACAATTCTGTGTCCCTGAGTAACAATTCTGTGTCCCTCAGTAACAATTCTGTGTCCCTCAGTAACAATTCTGTGTCCCTCAGTAACAATTCTGTGTCTGTCCCTGAGTAACAATTCTGTGTCCCTGAGTAACAGTTCTGTGTCCCTGAGTAACAATTCGGTGTCCCTGAGTAACAGTTCTGTGTCCCTGAGTAACAATTCTGTGTCCCTGAGTAACAATTCTGTGTCCCTCAGTAACAATTCTGTGTCCCTCAGTAACAATTCTGTGTCCCTCAGTAACAATTCTGTGTCTGTCCCTGAGTAACAATTCTGTGTCCCTGAGTAACAGTTCTGTGTCCCTGAGTAACAATTCGGTGTCCCTGAGTAACAGTTCTGTGTCCCTGAGTAACAATTCTGTGTCCCTGAGTAACAATTCTGTGTCCCTCAGTAACAATTCTGTGTCCCTCAGTAACAATTCTGTGTCCCTCAGTAACAATTCTGTGTCTTTCCCTGAGTAACAATTCTGTGTCCCTCAGTAACAATTCTGTGTCCCTCAGTAACAATTCTGTGTCTGTCCCTGAGTAACAATTCTGTGTCCCTCAGTAACAGTTCTGTATCCCTCAGTAACAATTCTGTGTCCCTCAGTAACAATTCTGTGTCTGTCCCTGAGTAACAATTCTGTGTCCCTGAGTAACAATTCTGTGTCCCTCAGTAACAATTCTGTGTCCCTCAGTAACAATTCTGTGTCCCTCAGTAACAATTCTGTGTCTGTCCCTGAGTAACAATTCTGTGTCCCTGAGTAACAGTTCTGTGTCCCTGAGTAACAATTCTGTGTCCCTCAGTAACAATTCTGTGTCCCTGAGTAACAATTCTGTGTCCCTCAGTAACAATTCTGTGTCCCTCAGTAACAATTCTGTGTCCCTCAGTAACAATTCTGTGTCTGTCCCTGAGTAACAATTCTTTGTCCCTCAGTAACAATTCTGTGTCCCTCAGTAACAATTCTGTGTCCCTCAGTAACAATTCTGTGTCCCTCAGTAACAATTCTGTGTCTGTCCCTGAGTAACAATTCTGTGTCCCTGAGTAACAGTTCTGTGTCCCTGAGTAACAGTTCTGTGTCCCTGAGTAACAGTTCTTTGTCCCTGAGTAACAGTTCTGTGTCCCTCAGTAACAATTCTGTGTCTGTCCCTGAGTAACAATTCTGTGTCCCTCAGTAACAATTCTTTGTCCCTCAGTAACAATTCTGTGTCCCTCAGTAACAATTCTGTGTCTGTCCCTGAGTAACAGTTCTGTGTCCCTGAGTAACAGTTCTGTGTCCCTGAGTAACAGTTCTGTGTCCCTGAGTAACAGTTCTGTGTCCCTGAGTATCAATTCTGTGTCCCTCAGTAACAATTCTGTGTCTGTCCCTGAGTAACAGTTCTGTGTCCCTGAGTAACAGTTCTGTGTCCCTGAGTAACAGTTCTGTGTCCCTAAGTAACGATTCTGTGTCCCTAAAGTATCTGTGGCCCTAACTCTGTCCCTAATACAGAGAGGTCTGTCTCTCTTGAATGACCGGAGGCAAATGGAGAATTGTAAGATGGCCGCAATTTATAGCTCCACCATTACACAGTGCTGGCTGGCTGGCTGCTGATTGGTTAATGCGATCACATGTCATGAATGAATGCATTATGGGTCAGCGCGCCTTGTCTGCGTGCCTTCCCAGAGATCCCCGCTCCGTCGCCACACATGTCGCCGCCATTTTTGGAAAATTTCGATTCGCGCATCCGAAGTCTGCTAATCGAATTTTTCCTAAAATTCGAAACGAATTCCACTTCGCCAAGTTCGATTCGCTCATCTCTAATGAAGACCATAGAGTGACTCATTTAGAATCCTTTCAACTGCTCATCCTTGTTCAGTCACAGGGACTAGAAGTGTTAGGGGTCATAAATTGAAACCCCATAGGAGTGTATTATACTGTAGGCCACTCTCTACTGATCACCAGTATTAAAAGCATGTAAATATGGCTGTATCAAAGGACACTTTCTAAAATGGTATCTCCATCAACATTTTCTTTTGGTAATCATATAATTTCAAGTTGAGTCCCCCACCATCTACAAATGTATGTTACATATATACTTTCATTAATATTTGTATGGAATGTTATTGATAGTACATAGATAATCACAAATTCTATTGCATTTTATTATCTATGTATTCAGAGTATTTCTAGCTTCCATGCATTATAGGTATACGTGTATATGTATTAATAGGTTTGGCCACAGAGGTTCATGGCCTCATAATTCCAGGAAACTTTTTTTCTTTCACAGTCACAAGACTTTTTACTATATGCCACTTGGATTGGTTCATGTGATCCTCAGAGGTGATTCTAGGCATTTTTTTGCATATTAAAATATAGAATGGCATTCATATTAGCTACCATACCTACACTGAAGTCACATTTTAATCTTCTTATAATCTTCCAGAACAGTATTGAAATGCTCACACAAGACTAAAATCCAAAGAAAAATGCATCCTTATGAAATAGAATCCAATATTCAGTACATACAGTGCTCAGCATAAATGAGTACACCCTTTTAAAAAAGTAAGATTTTAATGAATATCTCAATGAACACAAGAACAATGTCCAAACATTTGAAAAAACATTTGTTTAGCTCATTACATGAAAGCAAGGTTAATAATACAGCTTAGATTAAAAAATCTTCAGTTTTACTCAAATTAGTTAATGCAAAAATGAATACACCCCACAACAAAAACTACTACAGCTAGTATTTTGTATAACCTCCATGATTTTTAAGAACAGCACCAAGTCTTCTAGGCATGGAATTAACAAGTTGGCAATATATTGCAACATCTATCTTTTTCCATTCTTCAAGAACAACCTCTTTTAGAGTCTGGATACTGGATGGAGAGTGATGCTCAACTTGTCTCTTTAAAATTCCCCATAGGTGTTCGATTGGGTTGAGATCAGGAGACATACTTGGCCACTGAATCACTGTTCTTCTTCAGAAATACAACAGTGGCCTTAGATTTGTGTTTTGGATCATTGTCATGTTGGAAAACTGCACACCGACCAAGGGCACGGAGTGATGGTAGCATTTTCTCTTTCAATATAGAGCAGTACATCTGTGAATTCATGATAACATCAATGAAATGCAGCTCCCTGACACCAGTAGCACTTATGCAGCCCCACAGAAGGGCACTACCACCACCATGTCACTGTAGGTACCATGCAATTTTCTTTGTACTCCTCACCTTTGCGACACCATACAGTTTTGAAGCCATCAGTTCCAAAAACATTTATCTTGGTCTCGTCACTCCAGAGTAAAGAGTCCCAGTAGTGTTCTACGTTTTCAGCATGGGCCCTGGCAAATTCTAGTTGGGCTTTTTTGTGCATGGGCTTTAGGAGAGGCTTTCTTCGTGAACAAAACCCATGTATGCCATTCCTCTGCAGTGTACGCAATATTGTGTCACAGGAAACAATCATCCCAGTTTGGCTTTTTACTTCTTTAGCTAACTGCAGTGAAGTTGCATGGTGATTTTCTTCAACACTTCTCATCTGAAGACTCTCCTGTTGAGGTGTTAACTTCCATGGGCAACCTGGACATCTCTGTGAAATGGTTGCAGTTCCATCTTTGTTAATATTTTGTATCACTTTAGATACAGTATTGTGTCTGATACGTAAAGCTTTGCTGATCTTCTTGTAACCTTCGCTTTTCTTGTGTAAATAATGTGTAATTATTTTCTTTCTCAGGCCTTTTCTTCCATGTGGTGCCATTGCTGACAGCATGAAATGGGAAGGGGTTTTCTTTGTTAAGTAAGTTCCTTTTATGATCAAGTGTCTGCTGGACACCTGTTTAATGAATAATTAGACTGACCTGTAGTTGAATTCATGTTACTTAGAATGTTTTTGTCTAAAATGTAGCTTTTCTCCTTAGACTTTCATTGGGGTGTATTCATATTTGCAACATGGTCTTGAATGAATTTATTAGTAAAAAAAATTTTTGTATGTGCAAATTAACAAGTCTTGTTTGCAATCAATGGCCTGCATGTGTGGCAGTATTTTGCAGTATAGTGTCCCATAGAATATGTTGATTCTGAAAGAAAAGTAAAGATGTTTTGACAAATCTGTTGGGGTGTACTCATTTATGCTGAACACTGTATATCACTATATCTGTTGCATTATCTCATCTATACTACTAACACATACATAAACACATTTATTTTTATATGTGTTCATTAAACTGACTTAAATCAACACCTTTTAGTTGCATAGGCAGTTTTCATTTGTGTAAATCCAGCAATGTAGGCCTTGATTATAACATGCATTGAATTATTTTAAAGGAAAATGAAGCACACATGCAAGTTTTCTATTCCCAAGTAACTAGCAGTTTGGCTAACAGTTTGATCCCACTGCTTAAGGGTCAAAATCAGAGAATATTAATGAGCGTAAATGTGTTAATTAAGTTGGTTTGTTGATATAGGGGTCAGTGTAGATAGTGAATACTCAACAAAGGTTTACTTTCTGAGATATTGTGAGACTTGGATGAAATGATCCTACTTGTACCTTGCATCACATCTACCATCTGTTCTTTGCAGTGTCCTTTGACGCTTCCTTTACATCTTTATTGCATTTTAATCTTTACTAGTCTATTTTCAAGGTCTTAATACTTCGATAAGGTTAGAGATGGCTAAACAACTTGTGCCCATTAGTGCAACTATATATATCATGTCTACCAGACCTTGGCACTGGAACAACAACAGTTACATTTAAAAGGTTGTTCAATATGTTAAGTAAGATATTATATAAAGATACAATAAATATGTTTTTTTATTAAATTTTTTTGGAAATATTAGGTGAAACATATGGCCATAGATCATAATATGCGTTTGCATTTCTTAATAGAAAGGGACAGTATGAACTGATGTCGTACTGGAGAGCTAAGCAAAATAAATCATGACTACAATTCAAAAGGAAGAGTCTGCCTACATGTGATGGCCAATAAAAAAAATGCAGTACTCTTGGTAGTCAAAAGTGTTTTATATTTTTTGAATTAATATATTATTTGTAAGTATAAAAATTTCACTTGTAATCCCCTTCACTTCTACCCCCCCCCCCCCCCCCCAACAAAAAATATGGTTTGTCATGTGCAACGTGGACAAAAGTAACAGGAGGATTTCGAAAACTATAGGTTTCCAGAGAACTACAAAGACATAGTAAAAACCACAGGACCTTGCAGCATGATCTGAGTGCTTTTACTCTGCATTGGACTTTGACATTTTGGCTTTGGTGGAGACAGCCTTACTTTGACACATTTTAATAAGATAACTTTATTTCAAGGTATAATGCTTTGTGTGATTTGCATTATTACCCAATGGCCAGCATGAAAGTTCCTACTACAACTCAGAATGCAGGGCAGTCTGTGACCAGTGACAGTAACACGTTCTGCCAAAAATAGTAGAGTGACATTGTTGTGTAGGTTTTACATGTCACGGCAGTGCTGCTTTCTATTTCAAATACCTGTTGTTTTTACAAACTGTCCCTGTACATGAAAGAGGGAAGGCATCTTGCCATTGTATATACAGTTGTGTCCAAAATTATTCAACCCCCACTGAAATTGAGTGTTTTGGCCAGTTTGACATTGCTTTTGATCATTCAGTCATCTTGCTTACATTTACATTAAAGAGGCACTTGTAGGTCAGACAAATATAACATAACAGTTATAATGAAATAACCACAAATGTCTTTTCTGTGCTCACAGCATTATCAGTTTTATTCAACCCCCAAGTGACATTCAATCTTAGTACTTAGTACAGCATCCTTTTACAGTTATAACAGCTTTTAAACGTGAAGCATAGCTTGACACAAGTGTCTTGCAGCGATCTACGGGTATCTTCGCCCATTCTTCATGGGCAAAGGCCTCCAGTTCAGTCACATTCTTAGGCTTGCGCACTGCAACTGCTTTCTTTAAGTCCCACCAGAGGTTCTCAATCGGATTTAAGTCTGGTGACTGCGATGGCCACTCCAAAATGTTCCAGCCTTTCCTCTGCAACCATGCTCTAGTGGACTTGGAGGTATGCTTGGGATCATTGTCCTGTTGAAAGGTCCAACGTCTCCCAAGCCTCAGGTGTGTGACGGACTGCATCACGTTTCCATCCAATATCTCCTGGTACTGAAGAGAATTCATGGTACCTTGCACACGCTGAAGCTTCCCTGTACCTGCAGAAGCAAAACAGCCCCAAAG